>NC_084663.1:77429259-77752668 GCF_028389875.1 Rhea pennata
GACCATTTAATGACTGTAAATTAACAGATGAGTTGAGAAAAGCCAAAAGACTACCGGGGGAAAAAAAAGCATAGAGAGAGAGAGGAGAAAAATGTATCTTTTTGAGATGGAGCCAGTTAGGAGAGGGCTTGGGACTTTGAGCAAGGATGTAAGTTGCTCAAAACTTCTTGTTATTCCTGCTCTACTAAAGGAAAATTGGAAACAGTTTTACAAAATTATGTAACTGTACTTTTAGTGTATAATCTTACTTATTTGCACAATTTCACTGGTGAGAGAACACAACATGAGTTTTCAAATATATTATTGAAGTGTACAACGCAGTCAAGATCTCTTAAAAAACAGGATCCCAAGTATATCTTTACTTTTCCTTACAGTTGTCTTCCTTTTACACAGCTCTTTAGGACATCTATTGTTAGTTTTTTCTACTAAATGTTTGTACTGAAGTAATACAAAAGAACATATTTGTGCCAAGTACTGTACAAACATGCCATGAAAACAATCTTCCCTTAGAAAAGGATTTAAAAGCTCATATATAGCCTAAAATTAGACTGCCCTTTGAATGGGAGATTTTGGGAACCATATGGCCTCCAAAACAATCATGAACACTTTAACTGGAGACACCTGAGGCCACAAAACCTGTGCCCGTTTCCAAAGCAGTGTTATCGCCTGCCTACTTCCATGGGTGAGGGACCCCATACTGGTCTGGCACTGCTGGGTTCTTTCCATATATTAACCTTGGAAATAACATTGACCTCCATCTTGCTCTACAGAAAGCATGTTTTTACCTCTCTGTTGGGCTGGTTTGTGCCTCAACCCCTGAGGAAGCGCGTGAGATAGCTGGTAGCTATCTCTCTATACTCCCCCTCAGAGCCACCTCAGTGTACCTCAGCAATGTGAGCAGAACCAGATTTTGCCACCGCAATCACAAGAGGCAAAGATGCTATTTTTTTCTCACAGACACTGATGGCAAAACACGGCTCTGGGGCTAAGGTGGAGCAGATCTGCTTGGAGCAAGTCCATCTCCCGGTGTCAGTATGGGAGGTTCCTGGGGTTGCTCTCAGGAGTGTCTTCCCAGGTAAGCCAAATCGGCTGGCACAGGGCCTTGGGGGGCAGTGGGACTTGGTTACTTTACATAAGCTCAGAAGCCAGTCCTTCATATTAAAAGCTACATGTCAGCACACAGCTCAAAATTGTTGTGAACGACGTGCTCTTCAATACATGCCTGTAAGGCTGCACCGCTCTTCACTATGTGGGCTTTTCTTCATTTCTTCGTATCTTTTTTTTTTTTTTGGTCCCTACATGGCTTTTTATCCTCCCTCTTATTATTTCTTTTTACCTTTCACTTCTCTTTGCCCCCTCCTTCAATCATTACTTCTGTGTTCCAGGACTTCTGTACAGTTCTAAGTTTTGCCTACGCATAGTCTGTTTAAACAGTATTTTTAAAGTGCTAAAAATCGTTTGAGTTCATTATTAGAAAAGTAAGGAAAAATAAGCAAGAGAAGTTTACCAGCTGCTCATGCTTCTGGCTCTTCAAAATAATTTCTAGTTAAAATAAATAAATACAGTTGGCAGGGATTTTTTCTTTAAAAAGTCTAATGGCATTTGGTAGTTTGAAAGCATCTTTCTACAGCAAGTAAAGAACAAATGCACATATGCAATACAAATATTTTTCATATTTTTGTAACTGTTATTTTTGTATTTAAGTAGCTATTTACATGACAGATTCTGTGGGTCTGAAGCCACTAATAAGGCACACTTATTAAGCTTGTATTTTTGGGCATGTGTGGGGCATATTTACAAATACATGCAAAATTAGGGATAGAGTGGAGCTTCCTTATAATGACATTGTAAGAAGGTGTGTGTGGGTTTTTATCCACTTACATGAAATGTGTCATTAAAAAAGTATTTTCAAAACTGTCATTAAAAATCCTGTCTCCATTTAAGTCACTGGCAGTTGAACTGAGTCAAAGTTTTTCCCTAGATGTGTTCAGTGTGGGGAAGAGGACAGATCATGAGACAAGGACCCAGGGGCTCTGCACTGTCTGGCTCAATGATTTGGAGCAAGTCATTTCACCTCATTTTCCCTACATTTAATATAAGTGACATACACCCTTTTATGATCTACTGGTGACAACTATTCTTCTGATTGCTATTAGAGAAAGCAATCTCAATAAATCTCCCCCACCCTCTGAAGTTTTGGCCCCCACACTGAATATACAATGCTATGACAAGTAGAATTCACACCCAGCCTGATCTTTTCCCACAGAGTTAATAGCAGAAGACTCTTATCTCTCATATTGCAAGGCAGCTCTTTTCATCTGAATTAAGATTTGCACTTGGTGTGTGTTGGTACATGCCCTGCTCCTTCCCCTACTGTTGTGCATGTAGCTACACTGCTTCAGCCGCTCTTCTTTGGGACAAAGCTGTGGGGTTTCCCTGCAGCCTCCAACCTAGACGATGGATTTTCTTCATCTTTGATTCCCTCGGTTATACCTTCTTGGACAGTAGCTGTTGGCTGGCATGAGTGCCTAAACCACCTTGTATCTGCTTACCAGGCTTCGTAACCTCCATGGCCTGCCCAAAGGCTGGATGCTGTTGCATCTTCAAGCCCAGCTGCGAGGGCCAGGCAGCTAAGGGCAGGCTTTGTCCCTCTGGGACTAGGAGCTATAAAAATAAGAACTCCTCATCTTTGAAATGCATTTCTGCTTATGATGAGACCCAGAGCAGTGCTTGCAGTGGAACATTGGCACATGTGAAGAAATTGCCATCAGAGAGGTTGTATTTATGCTGTCTGGCATAGTATCGCCTCTCCTAACTAAGTATGTTTTAGTAATGTTTGATGAAGCACAGAGGACTTTTTAAGCATAAGGATCACAATTTTGCATTATGGTAGAAGTCAGTAAAACCAGACTTGCTGTGTACACAAGTCAAACACACCCATGCTCATTTTACACATTGCTTAGCTTCTGTTTTGAGGGCTCCACTGGCACACAAGCTCTCTTTTGGCTGTTGGCACAGAGGTGATTTCCATCTTGGCGCAGAGTTTCTTTACTGATGCAATGACTTGCTGTGAAAACCCAAATGCATGGAACCCATCCAGTCAAAAAGCAGAAGGGCAAATTTAACAGCATGCAAGCAGGCACATCCCCCCAGAATGCTACATGTTTAGAGAGAAGCCTATGCCTCTTGGACACATAGCAAGCACCACATCAAAGGCAGAGAAAAGGTGGGAGAAAAGATGTGCTAAGAAAGCACTGCTGCTACTACTAATTTTGCTGCTTGAGAGAGCAGGAGGGAGGCAATGGTTTCCAAAATTAGCTGAAAAGAGTCCAGGGAATGAGATGAGGGTCCGAAGGCAGAGGAGAGGGAGGAAAGGGAAGAACAAGTGAGTAGGAAGATCATTCCATACTCTAGTGTCCATCACCCTCGCCCCTCAGGTCTCCACCTTGCAAGAGCAAACCTGGAGTTAGCACAAGGTTTGTTTTGCCTCTGTACAAATTTATTTCACTTCTTCTACTCTTATTTTGCAGAGGGACCTGCTTCACACATACTGAGAATACCCTCACTGTATTGCAGGCTTCTTGCAGTGTTTTTTGGTTCAGTATAAGCCCATTTTTAGTAAAGCCCACAATCCCAATTCTTCAGTCTCTGCACCGGAAAAAACGCCTGCTGATCCTTCTAAGATCAGGCTGCAAAACCAATACTTTCAGGTGCCTTCATGATAAGAATAGAAAACCCAAACCTTTGAGGCCATATGAGATCCCTTATTGACCCAAATACATGATGAGCAAACCCTCCCATTCATTTAGACTTTGTGTGGGGCAGGTAAATACAATTGGCACTGGCTAGGTGTCCAAAATAACTCCTTAATGGCTCTAAAAAGGTCACCTTTTTCACTTGTGCTTTTTAGTTCATTATGGCCCCAGTACTACCAAGACTTAAGCAGGTGCATTATTTTAATTCATTTGACCTCAGTGAGACTATTCACATATGTAAAGTTATGCAAAAGCTTAAATCTGTGCAGAATCAGGATTTCTGGGCTTAATCTAAATCCTGTTGAAGATTTCAGGCAGTTTTCTCTCTTTCTCTGCTTATAAAAGGGAGGCATTTCTAGCAAAGCATATCACACATGATATAGGGGTCTGGCCAGGGACTCTGCTAACCTGGAGTCATCTCCTTTTGAGGGACCTCAGATAAGTCAGCTTGGGAATGCTTGCACTACAAAGTGGGGCATAGTAAGAAAGGCCTGGAGCTAACAGAGAGCATGGACTTACCAGCTGAGGTCTATTAGCATTGCATTGCGGTGGCCATCTTCATTCCTGCCTGGTTCTCGCCAGTGAGCCCTGGAGCTGGTTCCTCCATTTTTCCCATGGGGAAGCTTGTGTCTGTCTGTATGCTCCAATGCAGAGGTATCTTGAGCATCTTCCAGAAAAATGAGGATGATATTACTTTTCCTTTCAGGGAAATTAAACACATTAAAACCATTAATGACTGCAACAGGCATAGGCCAGAGAGTGAATTGGGGCAGAAGGGGGCAGTCAAATAGCACCATCACGATACCTAGTTTGGAATTAGTGTTTGTAGGAACGTCCGAGGCTATTCCTTTGCCTGAACACTTCAACAAGGCTATGCACATGCATACAGATTAGGGGCAGAAGAACGAAGTCTTGTGTTTTTAGACTTTCTTTGCTCCTTAAAAAAAAAGAATCTGTGACCGCACATAAAATCTGTGATATGTGAACTCAAAAATAACATTATCCAATCCAGTCAGTCACTGCTGAGTTTCATTCTTATACCGTTCAAGTCCTTTCTAACGGATAATTAGAGACGTTACCACATCCTCGCACCACCCTTACCTGCCACATAGCTGTGTATAGTCACAGTAGTAAACTTGCAGTTACAGGATTTCATGTGCAATTCTACTGGCCACCCTATCTGCCTCAAGGCAGCTGTGGAAATCCTCAGAGAGGTGGGATCTCCTGCTCTAGGACCCACTAAGATGATGACCTGATTTAAGCCAACAGGAAAACACTGCCAACAGGATCCTCTCCTTCTAGTTCAAGAGTTGCCATTCTTCCCAACCTCATAAGCTACATATCAAAGAGCTGAGTAAAGGGCAAATTTCAGGAATAGGTAAGAGGTAACAGTGGTTCTCCACAAGAGTCCCAGGACATCTCTGTGGGACATGGCAACCCTGAGCATGCATCCTCCTCCTAGGGCAATGCACCAGCCTCCATGGGCTTGCATCCTCCCAGGATGAAGAACTACCAGCACCCACTACCCTCATGTCCATGTGGCCCTGTGGCCAGCAATACGGCATAAGTGCAGTGTGGGTCCCATATATGAACTTCTGAAGGGCTTGAGAGCCAGAGAATACCACCATGTCTGCACTAGTCCCACCTCTGCATTTGACACACAGAACCCCAAATCATCATTATTATTTCTCCTCTGCTGTCAGTTAAAGAGCAAAGAACTGCACTGCATCAACAGAGGTGACTCAATGCAAAAGCATATCCAGCTAAAGTAGATTTCTTAAAAGTTATCTGTGATTCTCTTCAGAGGTACAATGGAAAATTTTCCTTAACCTGCAAAGTCCTCATTGATTTCAGTGAGAAATCTACAAAAATAAGTTATGTTTGGACAGTAAGCGTTTAGGATGCAATTTAAATACTTTGGAAGTCAATGTAAGGTCTCCAATTTAGGAAAGACAGGACAGGAAGGCGAGGTGGTGGAGTTGCTCTTTGTGTGAGAGAGCAACCGGAATGTATCGAGCTCTGCCTAGGGGTGGATGAAGAGCCAGTCAAGAGCTTATGGGTAAGGATTAAAGGGCAGGCTAGCATGGGAGACTTGTGAGTGTCTACTACAGGCCACATGATCAGGAAGAGGAAGTCAATGAGGTCTTCTACAGACAGCTGGAAGTAGCCTCACGATCTGGTTCTCATGGGGGACTTCAGTCACCCTGATAGCGACTAGAAAGACAACACAGCTAGGTGCACACAGTCCAGGAGATTCCTGCAGAGCACTGGTGATCACTTTTTAACACAGGTGGTGGAGGAGCCAATGAGGAGAGGTGTGCTGCTGGACCCTGTACTAACCAACAAAGAAGGACTGGTTGGAGGTGTGAAGGTTAGGGGCAGCCTTGGCTGCAGAGACCATGAGATAATGGAGTTAGAATCCTGTGAGGAGGAAGCAGGGCAATAAGCTGGATTGCAGCCCTGGACTTCAGGAGAGCTAACTTTGGGCTCTTCAGCGACCTACTTGGTGGAATCCCATGGGTTAAGGCCCTAGAGGGAAGGGGAGTCCAGGAGAGCTGGCTAGTATTCAAGCATCACTTCCTCCAAGCGCAAGAGCAGTGCATCCCAAGGAGAAAGAAGTCCAGCACAGAGGGCAGGAGACCTGCATGGAAGAGCAAGGAGCTCCTGACAAAACTCAGACAGAAGAACAAAGTACACAGAATGTGGAAGAGGGGATAGGCCACTTGGGAGGATTATAAGAACACTGTCAGAGTATGCAGGGATGTGATGAGGAAGGCTAAGGCACAGTTGGAATTAAATCTGGCAAGGGATGTCAAGGAGAAAAAGAAGAACTTCTTCAAATACATCAGTAGCAAGAGGAAGACTAGGGAAAATGTGGGCCCGCTGCTAAATGGGGTGGGACTCTGGTGACAAAGGCTACAGAAAAGGCAGAGTTACTGAATGCCTTCTTGGCTTCAGTCTTCACTGCTAAGGGTAGGCCTCAGGAATCCCAGAGCCTGGAGGCAAGGGATAAAGTCTGGAGAAGGGAAGACTTTCCTTTAGTTGAGGAGGATGGGGTTAGAGATCTAGGCAAACTTAACATCCACAAATCCATAGGTCCTGATGGGATGCATCCACGAGTACAGAGGGAGCTGGCAGATGTTGTTACTAGGCCATTCTCCATCATTTTTGAAAGGTCCTGGAGAACTGGAGAGGTGCCTGAGGCCAATGTCACTCCAGTCTTCAAGAAGGGCAAGAAGGAGAACCCAGGCAACTATAGGCCGTTCAGCCTCCATCCCTGGAAAGGTGATGGAACAACTCATTCTGGATGTCATCTCCAGACATATGGAGGAAAAGAAGGTGATCAGGAGTAGTCAGCATGGATTCACCAAGGGGAAATCATGTTTAACTAATATGATCGTCTTCTATGCTGGCATGACTGGCTGGGTAGATGAGGGGAGAGCAGTGGATGTTGTCTACCTTGACTTCAGCAAGGCTTTCAACACTGTCTCCCATAACATCCTCCTAGGCAAGCTCAGGAAGCGCAGGCTAAATGAGTGGACAGTGAGCTGGATTGAAAACTGGCTGAAAGGCAGAGCTCAGAGGATTGTGCTCAGTGGTGCAGAATCTAGTTGGAGGTCTCTAGCTAGTGGAGTCCCCCAGGGCTCAGAACTGGGTCCAGTCTTGTTCAACTTCATCAGTGACCTGGATGAGGGGAGAGAGTGCCTCCTCAGTAAGTTTGCCGATGACACCAAGCTGGGAGGAGTGGCTGATATTTCAGAAGGCCGTGCTGCCATTCAAAGAGATCTGGACAGGCTGGAGAGTTGGACAGAGAGGAACCTCATGAGGTTCAACAAGAGCGAGTGCAGGGTCCTGCACTTAGGGAGAAGTAACTCCATGCACCAGTACAAGCTGAGGGCTGACCTGCTAGAAAGCAGCTCTGCAGAGAAGGTCCTGGGAGTGCTGGTGGGTGACAGTTGACCATGAGCCAGCAATGTGCCCTTGTGGCCAAGAAGGCCAATGGTATCCTGGAGTGCATTGGGAAGACTGTTGCCAGCAGGTTGAGGGAGGTGATTCTGCCCCTCTACTCAGCCCTGGTGAGGCCTCATCTTGAGTACTGTGTCCAGTTCTGGGTTCCCCAGTATAAGAGAGATATGGAACTACTGGAGAGAGTCCAGTGTAGGGCTACAGAGATGATTAGCGGGCTGGATCATCTGCCCTCTGAGGAACAGCTGTGAGGCTAAGTCTGTTTAGCCTGGGGAAGAGAAGACTGAGAGGGGATCTTATCAATGTGTATAAGTACCTGAAGGGAGGGTGTCAAGGGGATGGGGCTGAACTCTTTTCAGTGGTGCCAAGTGACAGGACAAGAGGCAATGGGCACAAACTGAACCACAGGAAGTTCTGCCTGAATGTAAGGAGGAATTTCTTCACTGTGAGAGTGATGGAGCACTGGACCAGGCTGCCCAGAGAGGTTGTGGAGTCTCCTTCTCTGGAGATCTTCAAGGCCTGCCTGGATGCAATCCTGTCTAACATGCTCTAGGTGACCCTGCTTGAGCAGGAGGATTGGACTAGATGATCTCCAGAGGTCCCTTCCAACCTTACCCATCCTGTGATTCTGTGACTTATTTTAATAGATTTGGATCAGACCATAAATACCACACAGTCAGATCCTCTAAGAGGAAGTGTAGAATTTGTAGGGGAGATTTGACCTTAGGATATTTAGGAGGGTATTCACATCTTTTCAGGAATTCTTTATGTTCCCCATAAGGCATCCTGACTTTCACTGCAGCAAAGACAATAAAGACACAGAGTGCTTTCTATAAGACCTAATGTTTTCAAATGCTAAAATCTTTATGGAAAAAAAGATGTTTTACAGCAAAACATTACAGGTATGATCCTTACCTACAGCTGAATTTTGAGTTGTTTTTAGAGAAACATCACTGCATTGTTAAATGCTCATGTATGAACTATCTATTTTTTCCCACCTGCAAAATTCAGTCCTGAAAGACTAGCATTCCTGAGATCATAGAGGAGATAAAAATTCTATTTTGAAACAGACAGATTTACAGTATTTTTCACTTACTAATTGAAACTCATGAAGGGGCTAGCATTATAGAAAAGATATGCACACAGAAGCATACACAGCTGGCACAAGGAATCTCATGCATTTATATTAAAACACTTCAATAACATTAAGCACTTTGTACAAATCTGAATTTTGATTGCGTGAGTTCTTCAAAAGGGACTATTGTCCACAAAATAAATTGTTGACCTATAATAAGGTCTTTATGGCTGCTGGATCACTTAGACCAAGCCATCTTTAAAGAGTCTCCACTGTCTAATCCCATTAGTTAAAGACTTGACATCTCATTTCTTTAAGTGTCTTCATGCTTTAACTCCTTTTAAGCATTGTGAAAAAAATCCATCTGCTTATTAAAGCAATAACTTAAAATGAACAGTTAAGCTGAAAACAGGAGAAAATGTGGACTGCTGGCTCCACTAGCACTATTTGTTTTACAAACTATTTATTAAGAACAGGGAAGATCAGTTTGAATAGAGTCTTTTCTATTCCAGGTGATAGGAAAAGCCGTCCTTTCCTACCTGGGTTCCTCTCTTGCATTTGTGTTATTCAAAACAAACAAACAAACAAACAAGAAACTAGAGGAAACTGCCCAATCTTGTCTTAAAAGAAGACCAACTTGATTACCCACTAGGGAGGCACACACCACTCTCCCTCCCTCCCCATAGCTTTGCATCCAAAGTCAACTTACCCTATAGTCATTCTACGTGTAATTTTGCCAACTTCAAATGTGCAAATATTTATTCACTGGATACTCAGAATTCCTGGAAGTAGTTTACCAGTGATGATGTAAAACAAAGGAGGGGAAAAAAGTTAGATTTGTGTTCTTTACCTTCTAATTGCTGAAAGTTTTGGCTTTGCTTTTCATTATGTACTAGAGTTTTGACGTTGGCAAGGGACAAAATTTACCATGAGCACCTCTGTGATTTAGGAGCCAAAAATTTCAGCAGCTTTTGATTAGCCCTAGGTTCTAGGCATGTTTAAAAAATGGACACAAGTCCAATGCCAAGTCACTGAGGGGCACTCCTGATTTTTTTTTCTTTTCCTTATAGAAGTTATGGAAAGTACATGAGAAAGTGCAATCCTATAACTCCCACATACATTAGAGCTGGATTTTAATGATGGGGTTGTATTCACAGCTTACCACAATACATGCGCTATGAAGACATTTTAGAAGCAGTGTAATTAGTCTCACCCGCTAAAGCTATGCTTAATTGCTTAAGGATTGCTTAATCTTTTGTCTTCTCCCCTGAAAAGGTACACAGAAGACAAAAAAAATTCTACTGGGCTTGTCTGCTTTTCTCGGCTTCCTTGCTGGCATTAACTGTTCAACTCCACCAACATTAAAATACACAATATGCACATTCCCTTCATCAGCTCTCCTAATGCTTTTGCAATACAACTTTTTCACAACTCTGGTTGTCTGAACAGGATCACACAGGAGTGGCTACATGCATGTGTTGAACTGGGGCCAGAGCAGAAAGGAAACAAAATAGGAGGTCAGTCCTGCAGCTTTGGAACAACTGTTTTGCTAACTACTTTTGGACTAACAAACAGATTTATATTCAGCAATTCCCTGAGCAAACAACCTATTTAACTCTATAACAGCCATGGGGATCAAAAATCATCAAAACATGCCTCAGCAACAATCTCCATCCCCATCAATTCGCTGGGGACTGGTCAGAGGGTCCCCAACACTTGCAGCAGACTCCTAGTTTCTGCACAAACTTAAATCTTTTATGGACTGATCAGAAAAGGGCACTTGTAGCACACATTCTTCAGTGGGATGTGTGCAGTTTTGGAAGTTAATGCAATGAGCAGTTTACTCAGCAGAACATATGCAATTGCCCAGGGCCCCAGCGTGTCACTCTGATACATGGCGCCAGAACAACATGAAGAATATTTTAGTTACTCTCTGCAGGGCAGGAAAATTATTGTGCAAACATTAAAGGAATGCGCACAGCCTGCATCGCATGCAGTTACACCATGCTTTTCCGAAACCCCGCATTTTTTGTCACGGTACATTGCCTGATGGCTGTTTTCCTGATAAATGTATATCCTCCTTTTGAATTCTTCAATATCCTCTGAAAAGTTTGTAGTGCCAGCTCTAAGAGCAGTTTCAAAGTATTATTCTCATAGAGTAAAGCAGGCATTAAACTTAAGCCTATTTTACTATACCTATGCAAATAATTGTCATTTTTGTTCATTGACTGAGCTTAAGAACAGACAGAGAGGGTTTCAGGTTGATATGAAATATTTTTGATTGATGGATTGATTTTTTTTTCCAGGGGAAATGGAAAAACTGCATATGGTGATCAACGGAAAGCTTCTGTCCAAACTTTGTAGTTTTCAGTTTTTAAAATTATATGTAAGTGTCAAAACATTTAGAATGTGTCAAAACAAAAACATTTGGGCTTTTTAAAATGATCTCTCTCTTTTTTTTAATGAAGCAATTTAATAAATTCAGCACTAGTCCATGGATTAGTGAAATGTCTCAGCAGAAGTTGTTTCTCTGCTGTCATGTTTAGGTGGTGGGCAGAGTCCGTAGTCTCAAAGTTCAGCATATGTTTGCACACTTTATTGAATAATGCTTTTACTTTGGTCACTGCATTTCAGGAAATACCTTTTCCAGATTAGTTACAACCTTTAACACTTTCTGCTCTTCATAGCTGCCAAAACTTTGTCACAGGTAAACTTAATTTTTCTCTGCTCACTTGTGTCACTTCACTTCACTTTACTTTCTTGAGAAGGAGCCAAATAGAGCATCCTCCACCTCTGCTCGGAAGAATACAGCCACAGTGCTCTAAGTACATAACCTCCTGCAGTATGTGTAAAACCTTCTTAATGACTAACCAAACTCTAAATTTGGCAAGAACCCTGCAAGGTGCAGTATAGGTATGGAGGAAGAAAAGTATACAGTGACCACTAGATGGCTTTCTCTGGTAAACCTAGCTTTGCAGCATAGGATGACACTTTTTTCACCTTTATGTTTCTTCCTCCCTGCTTATGATTTTGGTCTTAATGTGGAAAAAGTAGCAAAATCAGTTTAAGTGCGCTGTCTCTAGAAAACATTGCCCCAAAGTTTCATGGTGTCCTGCTCATTGCTGTCTTCCTCTAGTAAAGTGCATGCAAGTGAAAGCTTCCCAGGCATTTCCTTCAGAAAATCCCTCCTGTTGGCCTCAAAACACCTTTTGCACTCTCCCGACAGCCAAACTGATGTAGTGACAACCTGGATGTTAAAATGGGGCATACTGCAATGGCATTCAATACTTCCTATCCTAAACCACTTTTCCAGCTCTGCCTCCCCTCTACGCAATCAGACTGCAAGACTAGAATAGATAAATTACAGATATGTGGCTACAATTATTATCAGACCTCAGTATAAGAAATAAGATAGGGATTTCATAAGAGATTTTGGTTAGTTTCCAAATCAGGCAATTGTTCACCTTGTATTGTAAAAAACTCTGCAGGAAAGGCAGAGAAGAAAACCTGCTATTCCTAGAGCAGCTTTGCGGCAACTGAGCTTCGTGCTGCAGCTCCTGCCAATGGACAAAACATTTGCCTACTCCATGGTTGCCTTTTGCCTTGATTAATACCATTTTGTTTATTCTGATGTCTGTTCTGATTTGCTTTTGGCTCAACCAAATGGCAGTTGTCAGCATTGCGATCCTCTCAGGTCCACAGGAAAAGGCAGGAAAAAAAGATAGCTCACTGTATCCACATTTCACTGGTGTTAGTGTTGGCAGTGATCAATCTAAAGTATTTCTCACCGTGCAACATTTTTCGTACAATTTCCTCTATTCCACAAATTATGCTTACTACTTTATGTTAGGTGACGTGACTGACTGAGGTGATTTTGGGTGACTCAACCTTCCTGCTGAAGTCAGCAGGAGTAGCTGGACACAGTAAGCTCTACTTTCTACAGAGAGATACCAGGCTGCATACACTGGCTATTAAATGTGTATTATAACAGTAAGAAAGAATGACCCAAAGTGGAGTGGGAAATCATAGAAGATAAATTTCATGCCTCTCTGACTGTTTCTTTGCATCAGTCTTATCACAAGGAATTTTCTATACTCTTATGCTCCACTCCATCGTGTAATTTCAGCTGTTTTAGTGGAGATATGCCAGTTCATACCAGCTAAGATATGGCCTACTAGGATTATTGCCAAAGTAGATGGAGCAAGTCTAAGGGATTAGGCTATGTTGATATTAAATAAGTGGATGGTGAATAACTTGAGTAACTCCCAGACAATAAATCACCACCATCGGATGGCATTTGTCCAAGTATTTTCAATGCACTAAACCCCAAAGTTATCTGAAGGTACTAGCAGAGATCAGAGCCTCTCAGGCCTTAACCTTGCAGGTTGCTCCTATGAGAAATTAGCTGAACTTATGCAATGGTGTGGAACAGTTTATAGGCCTTTTTATGATACTGAAGAGTCACTGCCGCTGCAGTGATGTGGTAAGTATCACAGAAGAAGAAAAACCTCCAAAATCATAAATAAGAACGGACAAATTTATCTTGGCTCTGGGTATAGACCATGGCTCTGCGTACTTCTCTGTCAGTGGTATTGGCTTAAGTTGCCCCATTTCTGCTCTTGGGCCTTTGTCTTCAGTTGTGGAAGTAGATCCATCCACATTGAAACAATTCAACGAACTGCTCCTACAAAAAGAGGGCTGAGTTTTTTGGTAGGTTATTTTCAACTTGTATCAGTTCCCTGATCCAGGGCATTTCACAGCTTGACAGACCTTTTGGGTGACAAAGCTGAAAGCACAATGGAAGGGCAGAAAGGAGCTGCTTGTATGCAGGGAGATAGTAGTGTTTGTTAACCAGCTCTTGAGCTTTCTTTGGAAAAAAATGTTAATTGGTAAAGGAGACACAAGTGAGAAAACTTACAAAAATTCTTACAAATGGCTTTTGAAAGGCTGTTCAATAGCATCTATCAGATCCATATTTGCTATCTGTAGGTAAAGACATAAAATGATTCAAATGACAGAAGTGATAAAAAGATACGTAACAAACAAACAAACCAAAAAGGTTTATCCCACCATCTACTAAGAGATCAGAGTGTTTCCTCCAAGCACTTGCTATGTCTGTTTCCTAAGATGTACTCCTTTGCTACCAAAGGACTAAAGCACAAAAATCTCTGGTTTCCAACAGCATATTTAACATTTTCTGCTTACTATCCTGATTTTTAAGAAGGCTGTTTCTAGCTTGTACTTCCCAGCATTCCCTGGTCTCTCTTATTCTTGCAGCCGCTGCACAGAAAGCCTGAACAGCCTCAAGTAGGTACCCAAGCTTCATCCAGCCGTCAGCATTGCTGGCATCTGCTCTGTAACGTGCAGCTTTTCAATATGATAATAAGCAATTAGCTAGGCATTTATGAACATGAAGAACAGAAGATTTGTACATAGTTAGTGCAAGATTTTCTGCTGAATGCACCAACAGATACTATAGGGATAATAACAAGCCAGGTACCAGAAACTCCAAATGTTTCAGACTGCAGCAAAAGGGAGAGGCCACTGATTTAGGTAAATTATCTGCCACCATGTGATTGCTCAATAGTTAACATGGAGCGCAATGGTGTTTATTCACTTGTCCAGATTTATATAAACTTCAATAGCCTTGAACTAATATCCTTTCATGTCTCAAATGGTAAACCTATTCAAGCATAAGAACTTCGCTAAGGTTTGTTTAAATAATAATAATAATAAAAAAAGCAGCAAACCAAAGACATTATTCTGTTAGATATGCCCATCCAAACAACACATTCTTTAATCAGAGCTGAGCAAAGCCAGCCAAGCCTGTTTCATGAGGTTTCTGGTTTTGGATAGTGCAGTTCCTCTCCAGTCTGAAACCACATCTCTCCCCCAACTTTGACAATTTACACAGAAGGGAATGGAACCATGAGGCTCCTTAGAGCTCAGGAGTCTCTGAATTTAGGGTAATCTGCATCAGACATTTGTTTCCCAATATTTTCCTTTTGCATGTGTTCTTATACACTGCAATGCAGTCACATCATTGTAGCATGCTGGGCCCACAAAGATGTGCTCTTCCTTTAGAGAATGTCAGGGACAAGCAGCATATCTCTCAGGGACTTTGGACTCACATTTAGTCCTGGGCAGAGACACTAGCATAGGTGCTGGGAGCAGAGGGCTCCTGCTTCAGGCTGATGAGCTCTACAGGCACCACAAGGAACAGAATGATACCTAGGATGCAGACTTGCATTCTTTGTCCCCCATCATCTGAGGACTCCCTCTGTCACCATGTCTTGTTCAGTATAGACATGGCTGGAAGTTCTCAAGAAAAAGCATTTGACTTTGCCTCCAAAACAACATTTGTGAGTTTTTTCTGTGCCATCTCCACTCTTCTAGTGTACTTCTGAGATGCAGAGACAACTACATGCAGAATTCCTACTGCTCCCACTGACACAGCAGAGAGTTAGTTTCAGCACCCTGGCTCCTGCTTTCCCCTGCTAGGACTGTAAGGCTTTCCTTCACCCTCTGCAACATCACCCTAGATGCTGGAGTTGATACATTTCCATTTACTCCTCCCTAGAGTTTTTTCCCTAAAGAACAGGAGTGATCCCCATCCCTTGGTCTTTGGTATTCAACACTGTATTTGCCTTGGGTAAAAAAAATGCAGTTTTTAAAATAAGTCCTTCCTACACAGTGACCCAGATGAATCCAAGCACTCTCTAGATTGTTTTATGCTGTTCCAGTCTTTTGCCATATGCAAATTTTACTGGAAGGCATTTTACACTTTCTTTGAGGTCATTAGTAAAAAATGAACAAATGTATCATTGCGCTATTGCCAGTCACTGCAGAGCATCACTGCAAGAAATGATTCCCCAATGACAAGCACCTTTTGAGCTCTCTCAACCAGCCTATTCTCAACTCATTTGTCCCCCCAAAATAGCACTGTACAAAACTAAGCATATTAGATCAGATTACTTCTATTAATAATCAAATTTGTAATCAGATCAAAGGATGACATGAGATTTTTTTAGATGAGCTGGGTTTGACATAAAATTGGGTTTACTGGCAATAACTGTATTCATAACCATAAAATGATATTCTGCATAAATTGAATGCCTGTTTTCAATTATTTTTCCTGGAATTCACATCACCCTAACAAGCCTATAGCCTTGCTTGTTTCTGTATTTATTTGAAGTTCTAGCATGCTATTAATCTTCCACTGTTCTGGAGTTTCTTTGGTGCTCAAAATGCATGAAAAGTTAACACCCAGGTGTATCTTTTCAGAACTCCTGGCAAAAGCTATTCAGGTGAGCAAAACGGATAGCATTTACTGCTGCACAGATGTTCCTCATTCTGCTCCGTTACCAGCAAACTGAAAAATACTCCAGCACTTGTCATCTGACCTCAGTACTTCAGCCTTGCTTTCCAAAGATGATAATAATAATAATAAAAAAAAAAAAAAAACCACAAAACATATCTATTGAACAATTCTGTCTTTTCTGTCTTACTATGGATTATTTTAGTGTCTCCAGCTACTAAGAGGTCAATACCACCACTGGAACTTATTCTTCCTCCAAACAAAATCGCTACAGCATGAGAACTGTTAATGTGATTTTACTCCCAATGCTTTTATATCGGTGTTCCTTATCCCTACACAGAGGTAGCCTACTTTCTTACATCTGAAAGGACATAGAGACTCCTATAAAACTGCTGAGATTAATGGGAAAACCCTAGTTTATTCCAACTGAATTGAGGAAATGTAGCTGCAGGCTTGCTTGTTCTTGGAGTTTCTCAATGACATTGACCAGAGCATCAACCAGCATAAGCGGCAGGGGGCCTTTTGCTGTCCATTAGAGCATGGGTGATTTTTATAGTACTAGAGATTTTATACACACACACACACACACACACACACGAACTAGTTACTTCTAATGACAGGCTGGACCTAGTTGTGTCAGGCACTGTTCCTGGTTCTAGTGAAACAGTTGTTGTAAGACCTTATGAAACGCTCCATTACCATGCCTGTAGCCAACCACACATTTAATAGGCAAAATTTCAAATTTCTTGAAGTAAAGCACATGCTTAAGCAGATCTAGGATCCCAGGTCTGGGTATGTAACAGCAGTAGCATAAGGCCATATTAGAAGATTTAAATATTACATCAGTAAACATAAAACCTTCTGTCGCAGAAATCCAATTAAGGGAACAATTATTATTTGTAAAAGGATGTTACTGTACAACAAAATGGAATGACCACCCAAAGGCAACACTGAGAAGGTAGCTCTGCCTGGTTCTGCATAACAGAACCTTGCTTGCTCTACAAGCAAAGAAGAAAGTACCCTGAAGTCCTAGACAGTGGTACCTGCAAGAATATTTTTATATAGTTGAAGGGTAGCAAACACAAGAAAAGTAAATAACTGTTTTGCAATAGCGGAAAAGCAGGGAGTTGCTGGGTAAGAGGTCAATGTTATAAATTTATTTGGTGAGACTGAGGGGCTTGGTGTGTGATCATCTACCAAATAGTTTAGTAAGGTAGAGAGCCCAGTGACTAGATGTCATCAAACTCAGAGCAGAGCTGCTGGTTGGTGGAAAGAATCCACCAGTCACTGAATTACTATTAAAAGCAATGTGAATATTTTGTAACTGTGGTTAAATGCAAATGTTTCGCATCTGTTTTTGGAAACAAAGCTGTTTTCATTTCTCCCAACTGAAGTTATTTCAATTTAGTGTGTATTTATAATGAATGTAGCTGCTAACATGAACAAATCTCTCATCTTTAAAGACAGCTTTGTACTGTTGTTTTATTTAAGTGATTTTGACATTGCTGTGGAGCCTTATGAAGCTAATAGATTAAGGTACTTTGGAGAAATATGCTCATGGACAACCAGCTTCTTTTCTCTCTTTAGGTCATATCACAGTATTGATTTTAAACTAGAAATCAACTGAGAGCTTAGCTTAAAAAAAAGTTTAAAAAAAAATCGGTGCTACAATATGATTTGTGAACTGCTATCTTTCCAATGTCTTCTCAGTGAGTCAGTGCACTATTTAGAGGCTATAAACTCACTCTCTTTCCAGGGATTTCACGGTATTAACAAATAAATTAACAAGATAACAAATTAAACGCAGAATCCTGCTTCATTTCTTCCAAGGTTGCTCCATGAGGGCTCATAAGTCTACTCAGCTTTTGCCTTTTTATCAAGGGATTTCCTCACCCACTTCCCACCAATATGGAGCAGAAACCAAGTCCGTCACCAGAAGCTCCCAACCACCCGCAACAGCAGCAATGCTTGTTAACAGAGTGCAGTATCTTAGGCCACCATTGCTAATCTGCTAAATGGCTATGACATCTTTTAAGGAAAAAAGTTGACTTCTTGGTGGAAAAAAGAATACTGGAGTTAGGACTTTATTCTAAGAGTGAACCACATTATCAAGTACGTCCTAAGGTTAAACATCAAATGCAAAAGTTCCGTGGATTTTCACACATAAAAGTTTACTCTAGTATGTAATTTTATTAGAGTTATGAATTGAGCATTGTAACTTACTAGTTTTGAGGTGTTTCCCTCTCCAGCCCGTATAGCCCTAGCTGCTGGAATTATATGATCAGGAAAGATTCTCAGCTTCCACTTACTGGCTTAAATTCACATCTTCCTATACTATTGTGTTGGTACAGGAAAACTTGAAAACATAAGCTCTAAAGGGTTAAAACACTGAGAATAAAAGGAAGCATTAAAAAAAGCATGATCTTCAAGCTAACCATTTAATTTTGAGTGTCTGTAAAATATTGTTTGTTTCTGATTTAAGAGTACTACATACAAGACTGGAAAAACATCATAGGTACCCCATTTCCTCTTAGTTTACTGAGCGTGATATAGCAAAATAATTACTTGCTGCTTATGCAGCGTTTTGAGCTACTTTGGGCTATAGGAATGCAATATTTAGTTTAGGCCAGCCCTTCTTGTAGGTAACTCATTTATTCTAGGGATGCTCTTATATCATTCTGTTAATTTACCAAGATCTTAGAGCAATTATAAGTGCAAGTTATTCTCACTTTAATGCCTGGACACCCATCGAGTGTAAATCCCCCCTTACTCCTCCATCACACCCCTCTGAACAGAGCTTGAGAGTAAATGTGAAGAACTCCATAGATGCCAACAGCTCAAGCTAGAAGTTTGTTTCAAAGAAAAAATTCAAAGTGATCGTTTAAACATAAAGTCCTATGTAGACTGTGACCTGTTTGCTGGGAAAACTAGCCTTTATACTTCCTGCCGTCCCAGCTGAACCTACTGTTGCGAGAACAGGGCTTGGATCGGGCTTGTCACAGTACACTACTTTTGGCCCAGTAGGAAGGCTTGTCTCAGAGGCAGCCTTGATTTAAGAATTTGGGGTAAAGTCACACTCTTTAAATAGAGCCACTGCGTGAATTATGCTTCCCAAGCATGTACACATAGCATGTTTTAAGTTGCTGCAACAGCGATCATAGTGTTTCAGTAACTTTACTGCGTGCTTATATAGGACGTATTTAAGAACTTCAGCACGAGCTGATACCATGAGTATGCACTCAGGGTCCACACTGGATTTTTATTTCCCTTCTAAGTCCATGTCTTTGTCACTTTTGTCAACTGAGCTAGCCAGCTGAAAGCCAGACTATTTATGGCTACCCATGGCCATACGCCATACCCATGGCATAGCAATCCCTTTTACCTCTGCCTAAGTGTGCCCTGATCCCTTTACAATTATAAATACTAGCCAAAATAATTGCTACATATTAGAATTAGCTGCAGAAATGCTCACCAGTCATCTCTAGCTCCTGTATGGCAGCACATAATGCAGGTCTGTGCATTAGGCATGGCTACCCTGATTCACTAAAGGCAGCTCCTAGTAAAATACAGATACAGCTCATGAATACATCTCAGGTGTCTAGTGTGTCAGGAGCAAGAATCAAGTAGAGGTGGTTTAGTAAGTCATCTCTGTGAGCTCTGAACAGCAATCATAATCGGCCTGTTTTGAATAATGTTCTGAAGTGACAGGGATGTTACAGGAGGAAGATTCATGTACAGAAATGCTTTATGTAATGACTTTTTTCTTTGGCTAACGGGATGCTCTAGGATGTGAAAAGGAGAGTCATTAAGGCTTGCTGGATGTTTAAGAAGAGATACCTCTAGCTTTCCACTCCGAGCATCAGTGTAACTGTGCTGCCTCTTTCAATGCAGTGAGCTCAGCTCAAGCTGTTCAGTCCTTCTCTGATCTGGAAGCCAGGGAGGGGATTCAGAGCTCCTCTGTCTCCAGCAGCTTAACTTAATTCCACTGATGTCTCACAGCTGATAAACTACTACCTCTGATCTGATCACCTGTATGAGCAATCAGAGCAGAGTCATCTAATTTATACGAAAAGTGGGAACAAAGCAAGAGGGAGAGGCCAAGTTCTTATGGCACAGAAGCTATTTTGCTAGCATAAAGAAGAACTCCACAATGATTTAGATACGGGGTCACTTGGGTTCATGATTGGACTCAACTTTACATTCACTTTTTTTTTTTTTTTTTTTTAAAAAAAAAAGAAATCTACCATTTTTACAAGAGCTGGCAGTAGCTGCTGTTGCACAAGTTTAGCAGCTAGGAGTAGTAACCATTGTTATCAAGCAAGTTTCACTCAAAGGGAAACCTGGAACTTTAAAAACTCTGACGTTCAAAAGCTCCCATGTTCACAAAGACTCAAGCTGAAACACCTCACAAACCCCAGTTACTTCCCCCATCACACTGGATTTGATCTAACATGGATTATTAGCAGTTTTCTCATCTAATAATTTGTGAAGATTATGCTTGTGGCTTGCAACAGCATTTTAGAAGGGAGCCCAGCCCAGGGCTGAACAAAACACCAGTCTGAGGAGATACATGATCAGGATTCTTGTGAGAGTGTGTTATTGCAGCTGACCTGCTGGAAAGCAGCTCTGCAGAAAAGCACCTGGAAGTTCTGGTGGACAAGTTGACCACGAGCCAGCAATGTGCTGCTGTAGGCAAAAAGGCCAATGGTATCCTGGGGTGCATTAGGAAGAGTGTTGCCACTAGGTCGAGGGAGTTGATTCTGCTGCTCAACTCAGCCCTGGTGAGGCCACATCTGGAGTACTGTGTCCAATTCTGGGCTCCCCAGTACAAGAGAGATGTGGAACTGCATGTCCATGGAGACATGGAGAGAATCCGGCCTAGGGCTACAAAGATGATGAGAGTACTGGAGCATTTCCCCTGTAAGGAAAGGCTGCAAGAGCTGGGTCCATTTAGCCTCGAGAGGAAAAGACTGAGAGGGGATCTTATCTATGTCTACAAATATCTTAAGTGAGGGTGTCAAGAGGATGCGGTTGAACTCTTTTCAGTGGTGCCAAGCAACAGGACAAGAGGCAACAGGCACAAACTGAAACACAGGAAGTTCCGCCTGAATATGAAGCGGAATTTCTTCACTGTGAGAGTGACGGAGCACTAGAACAAGTTGCCCAGAGAGGTTGTGGAGTCTCCTTCTCTGGAGATATTCAAGGCCCATCTGCCTTGCATCCATGTTTAACATGCTCTAGGTAACCCTGCTTGAGCAGAGTGTTGGACTAGATGATCTCCAGAGGTCCCTTCCAACCTTACCCATTCTGTGATCTGTGTGATTCTGTGATCAAGCAGGAGTTGGGAGGGGCCTGAGAAGAGGTCTGGAATGGCCTGAAAAGAAAAGATTGGAGAGTCAGGACAGAGTTTGTATTTCAGGACACTTCTCTGAACTGAAACCCATTCTTCTCACTAAGCTTATGTGAATTTCAAATCAATATTGTTTTTCATTTTTGTAATGAGTTTTGCAAAAATTTAGCAAAAGCTGAAAGTTGTTGTATCCTCCCCTGCATTTTCCAGGCCAGGAGAAAAACACGTCATCCCAAACCTTCAAACTTGTGCTACACAAAATGTCTACAAGACAGCTAAATACCCATCTGTTTACTGCTTCTTTAAATCTGTATCTAGAGGCTGCAGAAATGAGAAGCTTGGGAAAATTCAAATGAGAGAGAACAATACAACAGAAACATTGTATTTTTCCTAGACCAGTAAGTCTTTCTTCAGGCCTAGAAGTAGATTCCTTACCATCAAAAACCAATATGAAAACAACTGACTTGACAGTTGTGGCAGAACTGCAGATAGAGAAAGGCATGCAAAATTGCAAGTAAAGAATATATGACTTGTTCAGCCAATGCTTCTTCATACAGAAGGACCACCCCTCTGCCTAGAGAAAGGGATCACCCAACTTTTATGCCATCAGGGTGTGGGATTGATAGGGGATCCTGCACCAGAATGAGAACAGGATAAGCTGAAAAATTCTGGGTAGGGCTAGGAGAGATGGGAGGTTGGTTGTTCCAGGCAAGGTGGATGGAATGGGGGCTGGTGAGGACACTTTCCATTCACTTTATGTTGAAAAAAAGAAAAGAAAAAGCAAAACAAAAAAACACCACACACTCACAACATACCACCACCATTCTTTTCCCCTTTGGCCATTGATCATTTGTTTAGGTCACTTTTTCCCTTTGGATAGCTGAAAAAAAGATTTCTTCAGCACGGTGAACTTCCTAGAGGGCCCCAATTTCAAACACCTGTGCTACCATAACCATTTATAATATTATTATATTCATGCTACACCTGTTGCAAGGGTCCATGTCCTAAACTAGTTTGAAATTCCTAAATTCATTTGATGCATGTCACCAGGAATACATCACACTGTGACACTTACTAGTTATTGCCATCCTAGGCAGCTCTTGCCAGCCAAACACCATTGGCTTCACGTCCTGCTATTCTAGGCACCTAATGCTAACATACCACCTTTTTCATGCACTAAATATCTATGCAACTCCTTTCCTGTAAATAGAAGTTAATTTATATGTTCTGGTGATCTTCCCTACTCCTGGCTTTCATCAACTAATTGCTACCCAACCTTATAGGTCAAGGACCAGCCCCTTTAACATCAATGACAGGACTCCTGTTTGCTCCACTAAGGAATGGGATTTCACCTTCTCCCTTTGACTTCAACAAAACATCCAGTTTGCCAATAAAAATGACTTTTACTGGCAGCAATAGTACCTCAGAAGTAATTGCTAGCACGCCTCATGCCTCTCCCCTCCTTCCCCAGTATTTTGATGCTGTGCACATTTGCCCTTGTATGTGTCAGTACTGTGTTTTGGAAGTGCAAAACAGAAGTTAGAATAAACAGCTTTCTGCTTCTTTCACCCTCCTGCTCTCCTTTCCTTTCTGAGGCTCTAGGAGTTGCTTGCACTAATCACCATAGAAATCTGTTGGTTTGTACAACCTTATTTTAAGATTCAGGCTTTTGGAGGTCATTTGACTCATTTATACATCCACAGGGATGGCCAGATTTGCTCTGCTCAGCTTCACAGCTTTCACTTACAGCAGGGCTGCGTAATCGGCTTTGATGAGCTCATGAAAAGAGACAAAGCAAAAACGTACAACATTCCAGTTATACAGAGAGAGAAGTTTCTGCTGGAATGAATCAGAAAGAGCTGACTGCTGCCTGCAGTTCTTGTTCTGGCTTTATTATGATTTAATGTCCCAAAGAATTTTTTTGTTGTTGTTTCTTTTCAAGGCCACTGCCACCTTATGGCCACAGGAAGCTGTTTCAGTGCAGAAAATACATGTACTGCCTCACCTTAATATTTAGGGAGCTGACAGTGTACTAGACAGCCCATTTTCCAGAGTACTTAAACCCTTCACTCTCAGAAACATATTGATTGCAAATACTGTGGAAAACACTGAAAACAGGTTTCAAACAACCTTTAAAACAGGCCAGTGCAGATGGCTGAGCCTGTGTTTGTGCAATAATCACATCATCATTAGCAGTCAAGTGAAATTGATTAAACTAAGAAAGTTCTTAGTGAAAAAATTCTTTTATACAATTTTCCAACCAAAGAGAGAGGGATACACACAGAAAGGTGAAAAAACATTTTTTTTATTTTGAGAAACATGACCATGACACTTGTTATATTTTAAAAGAAAGCAAAGCTAGAGGTAGGCAGGAACCACATTTCATTTTATGTCAGAGTTAACGGTATACCTGCAGCTACAGGTTAAGTGTCAACCTTGAAAGTATTCATTTTTTCTCTTTCAGATGGGTAAATTCCCCATTTTTATACCAACAGAGGCCTTAACAATTTTAACATGTTCATCCACTGCACACCTCAGTGATGTGAAAGAGATGTTATTTCTATTTTCCAAACGAGGAACACAGGCACAAAGGCAAAATCCTGTTCAGTATTGCCAAAGTTAAGAAACTCAACTATGAGTAAGGTATTGCCTTTCCCAGACAGTTATCATTTTGGATATTGGAAGATTCAGAAAGTTGAAACCAAGATGATGACAAGAGGCCAGATGAGGTGCTTGGGTCCAGCACTACTTTTGTAGGTTGTATGACAATTTTATTAGTTCTCATTGACCACTTTCTGTGCCACCCTTCTGCTACATATTGCACACCTCCAGGAGGTGGGCAACAGCCCCCTATTTCAAAACTCAGTCTGGCAACATGCCTGGTGGAGCATGGGACGAGCTTGGGATGTACAGTTCACTGCTATACCATTCAAAGCGTTTTGATTTTAGATCATTCTGACTTGAAGATTCTGTTCATTCTCTCAAAACATTCCAAATGTTGTGGAAGGAGATGAAAAGCAGCATAAAGCCATTCATGCCCCCTTCTACACAGGGGGACTAAAATCTATTTCAGGCAAAGGTGGCTGAATCCAAACTAGCAAATTTTAATGAAGTACCATGTTGCTGACTCAGTGAACTCTAGCAAAAATGGAGTTCCACCTTAAAATATAGCATCAGTCAAACACAAAAGAAGGCTTGGTGATGGTGTTTAACACTACAGATGTTTCACATAAATCACGTGCATAATTTTCAATTTTGCACTATTTTGCTTGTCCTAATTCCATATCAAGCTAAGAAGAGAAATGGGAGTGGATTTATTGTGCCACTACTGACACTAGAGGTAGAAAGGATCACATGTTCTCAGATTTCTGAAGCAGCTTAGGTACTCCAAATATCCCTGCAGTTTGGAGACTCTTCATGGTAGACTCTACATGTCTACGTAGCCTATTTGACACATACAATTAAAAGCTAGCAAGCAAAAATAGAGACACCTCACATGTACATTTACAAGGATCTAAAAATTGCTTTGCGGATATGGTCACTTTGTCAGCAATCAGTTGCATGGCTGTACAGTTACCATTTAGCATAGATTTCTCAGATCAGCTGTGTGCTTATTGCATTTGTTTATCACTTATTAATCCTTTACAAGTAGTCAGTCAGTAGAATCTTAACTGAAGTCTTACTTCAGAGACAATCCATGGCCATCCATTATCCTGGCAGCTTTTCCAGGTAGCCAACACCACTGTTAATAAGCAATGGCAATCAAGGGCTAGCTTTAAGTCTGGCTAGCACCATACCCAGCTGTCCCCCATTCTTCACATTCCTCGATGAATAAACAAGAGATAGCCTTTGGCACAAGACAGAAGGAAGATTCCAATACAGTTCTGGATTCAGAACAAAAACACAAAGTCACTCTGCCTTCATACTTAATAAAACCAGTATGACAGCACTTGTTTCAGCACACAGTAATTTATCCTTTAATATTTTTCAGGTGAGAATTTGCCTTCTTGGTTGATTTTCCCTGCTGGACAATACTATCAGTGGAGTGCCCATTAGTCAGAATCCTGCGTGGACACTTAAGTGACCAGATTTTAAAAATAACTTTGGATTTTCAGCGTTGAGCTGTTTTGCAAGTCTAGCCCTACACATCAAAGTGAGTATGTAGAGTATTACAATAAAATTTGATAAACCTACTTCATCAAAAGCTGATTCTCTATTCTGATTACTTTATTAAAGTACAGCAGTATAATACTGATGCATCATAGTAAGGAGTTATATCTATCACAAACTCATGATCACCTATGGTCAGAGCAGTTCTAAACACAGGTTTTGAATATGAGTAACTACGCTAGTGTGTGATTTCTTTTACAAGATATTGTTACATTGGTACAATCACTGTTGTGCACTTAATTAAAGTAGTGGTAAGGCAATTCAAATCACTGTACCTTTTATTCCTTTTCTTTCCTGTATGGGAGCAAACAATAGTTACTCCTATAACATAGCATTTACACTGCTATACCTGTATCACCAACAGAAGATTTGTAGGCAATCTTGGGATAGGAATTATCTTGCTGTTTAGTTGCTTAGAGGTCACAGAAGCACAGAGGTCACAGAGGTCACAGAGGTCTTCTGCATACAGCTACAGCAAAATAAGATTCCCTCACTCCAGCCCAAAGCTAGCACATTCCCTAATCTCCTAAGAGAGTAGGTTTTGCAAGTGCTTCCTAATTTGCTCCAAGCAAAACTCACCTGGATCAGCCTAAAAAGTTTAACCTCGTCTGAGTTACTAGTGAAATTCTGCTTGGAGCATTAGAGACAGCTGAGTCCAGAAGAGGACTCCACCTCACTAACAGAGTCCCTACCTACAGCTGCTCAGCTAACAGCTCAGTGTTTTGCTAAACCAATACAGAGAAGCAGCAGTCCTGCCTTGTGGCTGTGAATGATCTCTTATAAACATGGAGAGCTGCATAAGCCTTTGCTACGTGTCCAGTGTTAGACAAAAGCAGCATGGGATCACCGCAACCAGCAACTTCACAGCACTTCTGACAGAGAGAACATTACCGTTGGTGGAGTGAACCTCTGAAACTGAAACACTGGACTGCTTTTTCCCTGTCATCTGAATGGATTATTTCAGAAAACTGTCAAGAAGTGCCTTTTCCTCCACCAAAGAAAGTATGTTCTTGTAGTAGGAAAGTTGACACAGATAATTTCTGAAAATGGTTTATAATCTCACAACCAAGAAGTCCAAAGAAGTTTCTAAAGGAAAAAGACTGCTAAACTACAAGAGATATTCCACTTATCGTGTTAATCACTGGGCCAATACAAACCTCACACAATCTTTACTTTCACTTGTATTATCGAACTCAATGGAATCTCTATTTATTACCTGAGCTTTAAATTAAAATTATGAGCTCTTAAAGAGGTGGCAGATCGCTTCACAACTTCCTGTTTCGTGAACATACAAGAATGAACTTCCTGACAGTTCTGTTTTCCTGTTTGTGTTGTAGTCATTGCATTATATCCTCCTGTTAGAAACTGTCATCATGGTAATTTTAAATCAGTTATGCATCTGATTTTGAAACCTGTCAAGGATTTAAAGGTTTCTAAAATTCCTGTTAGGAAGGACAAGAAAACACCTGTGGAGGTGTTTGCCGAACATGCATACCTCAATGGGTTTGGCAAGGCTCCAGGCTTCTGCCTCCCTTGCCTGGCTGTGATGCCGTTCTGGCCCCTGCTGTCATGGTATCGATTTAGCCACCTCCCACACACATAGGCCTCACTAAAAACACAGTGGCAGGCATGGCTTTTTTTCAGAAACACAGCCAGGATATACTGAGATCACCTTCCTAGTCTAATTACCACCACTGAAAACTAAGAATTGCCAACAGAAAAGTACACTGTATGTGAAAAGCCCAAGTAGAATTTGCTATTCTGAACTGAGATCTACCTTTCTGGTATTCTACAAGAGCACCCATCAATTCTGTTGGTGTTCATTCTCTCTCACTCCCCAGAGATTTGTTTTCTTTTTTCTGTGCCAGGTAAATTGGAACAGTTGCAGCAGGAAAGCTGCTTCTACCTCAGACTAGTCATCGACTTAAGGGCCAGGCACTCTGCAGAGGTTGGGAATCAAACCCTCACTTATAGTAGGAAGGGTTAATGCCACTGGTCTAAAACAGAGACGTCTTTCCTCAAGTTTTGGTAGGCAGGGTGGGATTTCAAAAGCAGCCCTGACCTCAGCATGTCGTTGTTCTTGCCTTGAGTGGGCATATGGGCCCTTCCTAGATGCCAGTTCTTCCACAGACTCCGTAGAGAACAGTACCAGTTGTACACACACACATAAATATAAGTGTATATATGCATACATACACATATATACTTTTATATACATACATATATATGTATTTATATCTATGTACTCTCCCTACAGCTAGAGTGCCTAACTCAGTATAGGGACCTTACTCTGGAAGCCTGTTGCATAAAAGTTAGGCATTATAATGCAGAGATGATTACAGAAAAGGCCTGTAGTAGAACAGAAAGGGAATCCCAGAGCTCAAGAGACCTGGGCAAAAATCCCGACTGGTGGAGCACCCTATTCCTCTGAATTGGCCTGACTAACTGATAATCTGAAAGACTAGACCTCCTACCCTGCGACACAGGAGGTCATGATGAGAAGAGTGAGCTATTTATGGTACATCTGAACTGTTTGGTTTCTCCAATTCAGGAAAATTAAGAAGACAAACAACAAGCTCAAGAAATGCCAAGTGTCCAAGGGAGAAAAAGGAATGAGCTGTAAGAAGGAAATTCTACCTTAGTTTCCTAGAGAATATATTTGTTCTGTCCCGGGTATAACCTGTCTTTAAATAATCTATTGCATGACGAGTTGTCAGAAACTGCTCCTACGAGCGTTCTCGCCCTTTGGAGGACAGCAAGTTCAGTTGCCAAAGACAGTACAAAGACTAGAGCATTACAAGAGACTTAGCAGCCAGAAGCAAGGCCCATCCATCCATTTTGCTGACTAACCTGTCATCGTCAGGATGTGTTGCTTGAGAGGGAGAGAGAAAGGCAGCTCTGAGAAGAATGGTAGAGGAACCAAAGCACAAGAACTGCTAGCAGGAAGGAAAGATTTATGATCTGCAAGAGGTGGCTTCAAAATCTACACCTTTGGGCCAAAGGCTTTTCCGTCTCCAGTTTAAAGACCCAGAAGATAGCTGCATGCAGGCAGGAGAAGGGTCTTTCAAAACCAAAATAAGACCCATGCTAAGGAAGGTAATCAAGGAGACAAGAGTTCCATGCAATGGTTAGGAAAGATGAACAGAATTTCTCAGCATTGAATAAGTATGATATAAACTAAGCACAAGGTAGGTAGCACTTTGGTGTTGAGAGCACTTGTAGGTCTTTGTGGCTTGCTAATGGGGCAAGACTCCCTGAGAGATGCAAGATTATACATCCACAGAGCAAAAGGAGAATTCCTTTACCCTTAGCAGCTGGTGTTCACATTTTTAAAATTGTCTACGTAGTACTACTCTGTGTTTGTTCCTTACTAAAATCTATTTTTTGCTCATTTTGCTGCCAGTGCTTCAAATTTATTATTACCCCATTTCACTGTTTCTTGTCAACATTTGCCTGTGAATGAAGTAAAAGCAAGTTTGGATTGATTACAACTATCTTTAAGTGAACTGGAAATACATAGTTATGCAAATTGCCCTGCGTGGTAGCCAAATAACACCACAACTTTGAAAGATAGGAATGAAATGTGCTATCTAAATGATCAGTGGTATTATTTGCTCTTAATTATGTATTGCTTTTCAACAGCTGTTTGGCTTGCAGCACCTATTGTTTTAATGTTGCTAGAATAAAGGCTCTTTTAGCTGTTACAACACCACTGCTTTGCCCCAGTTACTGTTATTAACAAGGACCAGGAGTTGACCCCGGCTATATGGCATGGCTATGCAAAGAAACACCTTTGGACTAATGGTGTTTCCATTACTCCTAATATTTTTCCAGGATGCATCCTTTTTTATTTGCATCATAAAGACTGTAAAGTACTTTTACATGACACCTCTAAATCCTTTATAATGCATGATGTCAAACAGCCCATTTAGTAGCGACTCTGTGGTATAAAGTACCACACTACACGGAAGTTGCTATGCTGAATTGTGTCAAAAGACCTACTTTTCTAATTCCCTCATAATCTTATGGATGGAAATAGCACATTGTAGCAGTTCAGAAGCTGTTCCAGTGTGACATATCAAGTGTTACTGCAGCACTATTTTGATGGTGAGTCATCATACAAGACAATGTATTGATACAAATATTGATGTACCAGAAAGTGATTTTTTTTCCCCTCTCTCAAATCACCATTGTGGAGGAAGGAAATAAAGTGAATGGGAGCAAAGTGCAAAGTACTGTTCTGAAACATCTGACCTATCATTAACAAAACTAAAAAAAGTTGTGGTCATCTTAAAGCTCTGACTTGCACCAACTAACAAAGAACAGTTCTCACAAAGAATCCCTCTTATCTCATCCCATTGTTCCAAAATATTGCACTTATATATCTTTGACTACAACACGAGGGGAGTAAGCTGAAAGTAGTAGGACATCTTTAATTCAGAATTTCCTCACCACTCAAGTCAAGCCAGACCTTCAAGTTTGCTTTGAAATAATCTTTGCACATGATAATATGGCTTGGCGGAAGAGGCAGGACAGGTTTTGGATTAAGGCCCTGAACTGGGATTCAGAAGCTCAGGCTTAGCTCCCTGTTCTGTCACTAAAATTGAGGTGTTCCAAGCTATTGATCAGATTGGAAGCATGCTTTTATTTGGTATCTAGGAAAACTGCAAAAGAGCAGAAACATAGCACTCCATCAAAGAGCATAAAGGGACAATAAACTGAATGCAATGTATCTAGACAGCAACCTCATTACCTGCAGAAAAGATTCAGGATAAAATCTTTGCTCTCTTCACAGAAAATTCACAATTTCTTTTATGTAGCTTGTTACAGTTCAAATAATTGGTTATGTAACCGGCAAACAAATCCACATGTTAAGACCCAATTCATATGTAGGTACAAAAATAGAGCTGGCTTATTAAACTCACTTATTCTAGAAGTGTATCGTTTATGCAGATTTCAGTGTTTTGTATGCAACTCCTAGCAGCAAAGAGAATAAACTGATGTCCTGAATCTTATCTAGTTTAAATGGAAGTGAAACTACCCTAGTTTACCCTATATAGCTAATAAAGAGACTTGTGTTTTAGGCTAAACCCAAGCTAGTTATATAACTATCTACAAAGGAAAAGTAGAAAAACAGGAGTGACTACAACATGCACATTATAGCATTAACTAATGTTTCTCTTCCAGAGTTTCTGTTCTGCTTCTCTGCCCTCCTTTTCTTCAGCAGAGGGTGATCATTGCCTGTCTGTAGCTAGTACAGTCAGATCTGTGCCAAGTGAAACCAATCTAATTATATTTGTTGGCATGCAAATGCAGCCCACTATTTCTTAAGCAGTTTTCAAAGATATAGTCATGCTAGTAATTAATATATGCTACGATGCAAGATAAAAGCCACAGAGAACACTGCACTTATTACATGTCATACGCATTCCTGGCACAAAGATCTGAATCCTGCTGTCCACAGCCAGATTTCTATATGCCTTTCAGAGGTAAATGACCAGCTACTGAATCCACTTTCAACAAGGAAAGAGAGTTAAATTAAACTGGAATACATTAGCAGTATGCTCACATGGTAAGCATGTGCACACGGTAAGCGACTATGACTCAGCTACGTGCTGTGATTTATTGTGCTGCAATAACTTGCTTGTGCATTGAAAGTGAAGACAATGTAAAGCTCACTGAAAATACAAGCCTGTACCTGATTTGGGATCAAAACTCTTTTAACAAGAGCTTCTACCGGGATAAGGATGGGAAGAGGTGGCCTGCTGTCTTTTTTACTGGATGGCAAAGAATGGGGGAGTGACACATACTTGCTACTGTGTGAATGTTGATAGGGTGCCATCATGGCTGGCTGGTGGAATGGTACTTGTGCTCCTGATCTAGGGACTTAGAGAACCCAGATTTAAGCAACAAATGGAAGACCTGAATGTAAGGTCCTCTTTCACCACACGGCACCTCTCCTCTCATTCCAGCTCTGCACTTCCCTAAGTAGTTGCCCTTCTACAGCATTTGCAGGTGCTGTGGACTTCAGAGCAGCGTGTTTGTCTTCACCAGTGACCAAAATGCTGTTGGCTCAAGGTAAGCTACACTGCTGCACAGTGATGACAGCTGATGATGTCGTCCATCATTATCTATCATATGCTAGCACTGACATAATCTTTACATATGGCATCCACATCTCACTTAATTACACTGCACCATCTGACACAAGTTAAATTTTTTCAGGTCATCCAAAACATGCTTCAGAATGAAACAGTGTGAGGAGCACAAAGTAAGGTTTTTGTAGGAGCGCTTTTTCCCCTCCAAGGCTATGAACTACCCTCAGTGTTTTCATGCCACTTCTTGCAAAAGCCACTTGCCTGGTTGGAGGATTGCACTCCTGACAGCTGACAGCTTCTACTGTCCACACAAGGGTTATAAATGCCTATTATATGAATACAATAAATGTTACCTTGGGGTTTCTGTTTATATGTGAAACTTGTTTCCATACTAATGAGCAACTATTAATATTGCTGCATCTCTAAGATGTCTTCTTTTCAGTTTAGCATTGAATTTTTTTTCTGACATAAATAGAGGATTGTGCTGTCAATTCACCACTAAAGTCAATTCTGGAACACAGCTGTTCTATGTTTTTCTTTTCGTTCTCAGTGATTACTTTATCATGTACTGGTGTCATGTCTTAAACTTCTTTCTAGGTGCATTTTCTAGCAATATCTCTGTCCTTTTTCACCTGAGAAGTTTTTACCATGACAAGCTGCACATCCAAAGTGCAAGTGGGCTTTGTATTCATTAGAAAAAAAGTTGATGAAAATGGATGATCAAAACATGGCGAAAAAAACGCCCAAATCTATAAAATATGGATCAAACAGCTGTAAACTATGGATCTCCATTTTCTTCTCAATAAACCTACCTGATGAAATCTCTGGCCAATTCAGTCAAATCAATTTACCTGACTTCAGATGGTTGTGGATTGTGAGTATGGATCATGTTTCCTTTTCTCCCAAAATAAATCATGTGACTCCTTAAAATCAAATGATCTTTCATAGAATCCACACTTTTGAGCCTAATTGCCTCAATAGCTGATCTTAATCTCTTTGCAATACCTTTGTTAATATTGTATTCACAGTATGCAGTAAAGAGACTGGTCTCCAGTCTGATATGTCTTCTTTTTCTCCTTTCCTGTAAATCAATGTGATTAGCTCTTCTTGGCTCATCGATCCTGTCAGCTTGCTTTTCCACCATGTGCTGTTATAAACTTCCAGCAGCTTCTTCCCCCAAGTGTCCCCCAAATTCTAATAAAAATCCCTAGGAAGCCCATCACTGTGCCATTCTTTGCCAGTTTTAAGGCACGTTAGAGGCTTAGATGCTGTTTTCTACAGGCCAGATTGTAATCATCTCACTTGCACTGAATAACATCTATGTTATGAGTAATTCCCACTGAGCCCAATGGGGCTATTTGTGATATACAGCATTATTCAAGATGAGCAACAGTGTCACATTTTGGTCCCTTCACCAGTCTTGGTTCCACTAAATGCAATGGCAGAACCTCTATTTGTTTCACTGGATGCAAGAGCAGGACTCAGGTATCCTAACAAAGATTATCTGTAGGCCTAGTTCACTCAGTGGAAATACTCACTTGTACCAAGTTTCTCACATACAAAAAGTTTTCTAAAATATGGTATTATTTTATATTAAGTGCTAACTACTGAAACTGCATGTTTTTCTCACTCATTTTTTTCCTTTCTTCAAAGTATTGACATTTTTACCCTAATTTCAGTTACTCTTTTCAATTCATCTGTAACCACAGGTTTTGCCTCATAGAGACAGACAGCTCTTTGCACTGCTGAAATCAATGGCAAAATTATTGTTGGCTTCAGTAGCATCAGATAAAGTTTTTGAAGTACTGTCTTGTTTCTAAAAAGGACAATTTGATTTGATTCTCCAAAGTTCTGATTCTTGCCTAGTGTTCTGCATCAGATTTTTAAATGTTCAGCTGTTTCTTTCAGTCACCCTGTTTTTATTGCTGTCTTCTGCTTTCATTCCCATATGTATCAATAGCTTCTATTGGCTTTTGGGAGCGTGGACGATATATTAGCTTCTTTAGATGTGAGAGGATGTACCTCTAAAGAGATGCTCACAGAGGAAATGAGGTTAAAGGAAAAAAGGGGCAAAGGGGATTTTAAAAGATTAGAAATCACTATGGCCTTTCAGAAGTGAGTCAATTAAAGGAAATTAAGTGCAAATGGAGCCCCTTTAGGAGGATCATGAGGAATACTTAGGAGAGAGGACACTAGTTTTATCGTTGTTTGTTCACACTGGGAAGAGTTGAAACATGGGAATTTCTCTTTGGACATTCCAGTCCAAGTTTTGCTGGACCGAGATTTAATTCTCTCACAGAGGATCTCCCTGTGTCCTATTTTAAATAGACATCCTTTTGAACATATCGAAGGTATTTTCATATTGAGTTCTGCACTGCCATGGCAAACAGTAGTTTGCCAGTAGTAGGCAAACAGGTTGCCTACTTTTTTTTAATTTGTATCTTCTCTTCAGTAAACAGTCACTTTCTAAAACTGAGAACATTTTTCCCCTGGTCTTCTGCTCCTTCCACACTGCAAAGAGTAGGCTACTTCTCTTTTTTTTCTCCTTTTATCCTTCAGACCCAGTCATTCAAGTTGGGGTTAGTCTATCGGTTGGACATCACACAAGGGACATCAACATCTTCATCCATGCTGTGCCTGTTCTCTAGTTAAACAGGGATCTTCAGTCTCCAAGCCTGTCAGTGTGGCTCCTTTTGTGATCACTAAATTCACACACACAAAAATGAAAGACAAGTGGAAAATCTAGCTTGTCTCAGTGGGAGGGAAGTTAGTTCCATAAAAAGACACGAAAGCCATGCAGAGTGAGAGCCACAGTGCTTTGGATGCAAAACGGGTGAAAAAACGAATCCCTGGCTGAGGGAGGGTGGCATATTCCTGCTTCTGATCTGGAGGCAGAGCAGAGCCTCCGTGTTGCCCTCCTTTGAGACTTTTATATGCCCTGCGGGGAAAAGGAGCCTCCTGGGATGGCTCTTAGGCTTAGAGGAGTAAATACAGATTATCAGCTAATCACCATAAACCTCAAGGATTAATGAATGATCTAATTCGATGTGGAAATGCCATCAGCACCTGAAGCCTGGAGTGTGTATATCCTTCCTGAAGTTTGGCTCCAGTGTAGTACAATAAATTATTATTATTTTTTTTAAGTAGGTCTGCAATACAGCAATAATGCTTCCATTTTAAATGGTCATCACAGCACCAAGTAAATATTTCATCAGTGTTTTACAAAACAGACTCTGAAATGGTGCATGTTAACAGTGTTAGCAGTAGAATTATTAATTTTTCATACACTCCTAAAGTGTAATTAATAAAGCTCACCTTCTCCTCCATCCACAGCAGTCACCGCTTCATCCTTTTGAACAAGTGACTTGCAGCAGAAGGGAAGTGCCACTGCCACAGAGCCTGTGGCGTGGCTGGTGGAGACCACCAAAATGAGGCCTTCTGGTAACTCTGGGGCTGTAAATTTGGTGCTAAGGTAAGCTGATCTCCCCGCCTTGAGAAAGAAGGTGCTTGTGTGAGTGTGGGTGTGTGTAAAGGGTCCTGATCTCCATGCTGCAGAGCAATCAGAGGTGCTGTGTGCCACTGGTGTCAGTAAAGCTGGAGGAACTTTGAAACATCTTCCTCACTCAGGGCTGCTCCATGTTCCTGCATTTTGCTGGAGGTAGAGCAAAGGTCAGGTGCAAGCCTGCAGATTGGAAACCACCTATACAGTCATTGTCCTGGGTGAAATCCAAAGCCAGAAGAGGCTGCCGTGCTAAATGTGTTTGCAAATGTTGATGCTGACAGAGCCATGTTTCACTTCTCGAGCACTCAGCATCTGCTGGAGCACTGGGTGGCCCATAAGCCTACGCCAGGTGGCCTGTGAAGCAGATGCTGTGTGGAAAACTGGAAAGATTAAAAAAAAAATTTATGTTAAAGTAACATTTTATAGATAAAGCCTTTCCTAACACTTTCCCTTGTCTTTTAAAAAGAGGTGGAGGGGGAAAAGAGAGATCATGAGAGGATGACAGGGAGAGAGAGAGAGAGAGAGAGAGAGAGAGAGAGAGAATGAGAATGCAAATAAAATCAAAACCAGAATTAAAACCAGGCCATCAAACAAAACACAGACCGGGAAAAAAGATCATTTTATCTCAAAACAAAACTGAACCATTAGTTGAAACTTTTTGTTGACACCGGATTGGAAGGAACCAGAACATAGATGACACTAAACACAGTCTATATGAAAAAATGTAAATTCCAACATTTACACAGAGGTTTTCAGAACCACCAAAACAAAACAGGCTACCTGAGGGAAATCTACTGAATTTCCAAATAATATGAAAATACTATAAAAGAGCTAGGTACTGTGCTAAGTTGGGTGATAGTCTTCTATTAATCTTAAAAATACCAATGGAAGATAAATATGTAAGACTACCTGAACATCTGAACCCAAATCACAACGTTCTTCAGAGAATATTTAATTTATCTATATATGTGTGTTCTGTTTGTCCTGAATGTAATTGGTCAACGATCTTTATCAAAAAAACAAATAAACAACCCCCACTGTTTGCTTTTTTCTAACATTTATTTCCTCTTGTCAGAAAATTAAAGTTTTGACTGACAACTGAAAAATGGTAATTGTAGCAATTGTCAGCTTTATATATTTTTGTCAAAAATTGCTAGGAGCTATTTTCCATGCAAAATTAAATCCCTTTTTTGATCAAGTCTGCTCCTGATTTCTGTACCAATGTCTTCCTAGTGAGCATTGGCAATACCCTACAGCTCTCTGACCCTTTCTTCATCTACCTCTAAAACCAATAATAATGCTAATAATATTTACCTTCATCACTCAAGTTTAGTGAAGCTTCATTAAGGAATATTTTAAAGCACTTTAAGACTCTTAAATGAAGGCTGCTCAGACAGTATAAAATTCAATTACACTAGAAACTAAAAAGCCATGATTTAATCCTTAGCACCTAGGTAAAACACAATCTAAAAAACATATATTACAACTGGAGACGAGAAACAAAACATACAATACAAGAGGTGGAGCTGTCAGCACAGTTAATATGATAACTGCTTTCATATAATTTAGCTCAAATAAATTAGTTATGGCTTGTCAAACTGAATCCGTGGCTAAACCTGTGGATAACAACAGAGAAGCATGCTGCTAACGTGGATGATTACAAATTGAGCTGCTTTACTCAGCTCAAGAACTTGAGCCTTGCAATCCACCAACCTGGAATGTGTGATGGAAGGGTAGGGAGCAAGAACATAAATTTGTATCTAGGCAACATCAAGAAACCTGTATTTGGAAAAAAAAAGTCTTTGTTTCTTTAAGGTTACTAAGTGCATTAGTAAGGGCATGTCATATTAGGTATAATTGGCTAAGAGGTGATAAAACCTTCTTATCTCAATTTAAAATGGGCCTTATAGATGATCATCAAATTAGTAACAGGTGAGAAGATGAAAAAAAAAATGTTAAACTATTTCCAAAGAGGTTATTGTCTACTTAATGTTTGAAGTTTGTTGTTTTCCTATGTATTTTTTTCTATAGCTCTCCAAGAAAAGTATGTGGTTGCAACACATAAACTATTCAGTGTGAAGATTTATACCACGATCCTGTCACTTGAGTGACAGTCTATGGGTGCATGGCCCCATTTCAATAATTGACTGTGATCTGGCTTTGGTTTTCTACCAGTAATCAAAAACGCCCTGGCCACTTGACACAGAATGATGCTGGTCTAGTAACAACTCAACCTGCTGCTTCACAACATCCTGCTTCACACTCATCCTGCTACTTTTCCAGCAGGGTTTAGGAAGGATCAAAGATCTTTGCAACAGAGCAGCAGGGGTAGCTTTCCATTTGCTGGAGAGACCTAGGTTTGTTTTAAAAATGATGTAGACAGAGGTACACTGATCTGCTAGATAGACCAAAAAGTACATCTAGGATACATACACAGCTATTTGTCAAATGCCTGAGTAGAGTACAATTCAGCCCTGTCAAATTTCAGTCAGTGTTATGCCTTGGGTGACAATCATTTCAGCTCTAGAATAAATTCAGCTCAAATCAGAATATTTCTTTGATATGCTTACTTTATATTTCTCTGATTTTTCAGACCTTGCCAGTATTTCTTGGGTCCATAAAGTGTAGAGCAGAGAATTTTTAAATGTGTATTACCAATTCCTAAGGGACCTGAATAATTTCTAGTTTGAATCACTTTTCCTTTGAGCCTCATCTAGGATACAGAAACAGGAGTGTTGTGCAGGGAGCAGACTATAGCCAGGCAAAGGGACTAAAGGCTATGCAGTCCTGTAATCCCAAATCACAAGATAGTCAGTCCAGTTTTACTGCACTCCAGACTCCAGGACAGACGTCTGTCCCTCAAGCCCATGTGGATGGGATCCTCCCCATTTCCCAGCTTTTCTTCTCTTCAGTGTAGAGTTATATTTGTATGGCTTTACTGAACTTTTTTGTAAGTTAGTGACTTTTTTTGCTATGGTACCGCACACATTTATTTCAGAGGACTGTTGTGCACTACATGGATTTTCATAAAAAGGAGCTCTTAAGTCATTTCTGGGTGTCCTGTCCTTTAAGAACGTGAGTTTTAAAGGAGCACATCAATAAGAATGCTCAAGACTTCCGATGCAATCTTAACTTTTCCTTAGCAAAATGCTTACATTACAGCCTGCAAGGTAAGCAAATCATCCTGTGTACATGTGATATTTATGCCTTTTTTTGGTGAAGGTAATATGAGATTCTCCTATTTCTGTGTAGGTTATTTACATGGCAGAAGCCTGCACAACTGTTTTTATTTAACCTTGAAATGGGAAGACCCAAGGGCATCATTATGATCATACCTACATACAGAAAAAAATATCAAGTTCCTCTTTTAGACAGAAAAACACACTCATGAAATCTTTTCCTTCACAGTATCCAGATAGAGAGTAGGAAGACAGTTCTTCCTCCCAGCTATAATGTTGTACAATTGTCTAAATGTATTACTACTTGTTTGTGGTTTTTTGGTTTTGCTTTTTTTCTGCAAATCCTTGTAGACCACAAGACAAAACTAAAGATATCAGGCATGAAGTTGATGATGTGTTCTTAATTCAAGAACAATAATTAACTTACAAAAAATCATAGTGGAACTAGACTCCAATTTTCCATATATTTCAATGCTAAGATGGATTTCTTGTATTTTACCAGTGGGACGTGATAATGGAGGTGATAATGTCAGCTCTCATGTACCCAAAACTAATCCCCTCCACACATATATCAAAACTCATGTTGTTAATACAAGACCAACTCCTGCTACAAGCTCAGTAGGACGTTCTTAAGGAAGGAGGAGAAATGAGTATAAGATTAAGACTATAGCAAATAGAAATTTCATTGTCTAAGGGGCATAATGAATAGATTTTACTATATGGCAATTCTTATAGATAAATAAGAAATATTGTCAATAGAGATGTGTAAAATGTACCTAATGAAGCTCAAAGACAGGCAGCTAGTCTGTTTTCTGTTCTATTTGAATAGAATATCTTCTGTTGTGCTCTACTCTGTTTTATTTCTCTTCTATTACCTGCTTGAATCTTAGATGCTCAAGTTTGCTGTAAGGATTGTCAACATCTACAGACCTTTCCTGTGACCCTTGTCTTCTGGTCTGCTATCCTTCCCTTCCAGGCCTCCCAGGTGGATCAGAGAGGCCTCCTGGAAACCTATCCCAAACTCAGATGTTTCAGATTTTGCCTGACATTATGGAAGAATTTGATTGTTTCCACTTGAGTTTTCAGGTTATTTGAGCTGATCTTCCACAGTGTCAAGACAATGCTAAGAGCTTACCCAGCTCTTTATCCAACATAAAAGATATATAATCATATATTATGAATTTATCCATTGTAACAATTCAACAAGAACGATATACTAATAATATGACCTTGCCCTGCTCTTATTTCAGTCTATAGTAAAGATAGACTATAATCTCTATTCTCATATATAATTTCAAGATTTCATTAAAAACAAGAAAATCCCAAGAGTATAATTTTCCAGTTCTTGGCAACCAGAAATTGAAAAGATTGTGGTTTTCAGTTGAAAAGGTGAAGGGCTTTGGATTTTCTTGAAAAGTAGTCCCAATTATTTGCCTATATAGGTAATTCATAAGGCATAAACTTAACCCTTCATCCAAAATAAAAACATTCCACAGTATGTTTTTTTTGAGAAGCCCATCTCACTAGAGACTTTCTTACTGAGTTTAAAGGAAAAAAGTTTGTACCACAGCTCTTATATGATGTGCTTGAGATGCCTCTTAACAAAAGTGTTTATGGAAATGTGTTGTCCCAGCAGCAGAGAGTTTCTTCCTTATTTTGTCAGTGCTTGATGGAAAAAGTGCTCTTGGCAAGCAACAGTGTGCTCCCACCGCCAAGTAGCTGGGGAAAGGGGGTGGGAAGCAGGGATGTGAGACTCCTCCCTCTCATTTCTCCACTTAGCTGTGCACAGTGGGAAGGGAAGAGTTAGCCCTATCCAGTTTGTTTTTTGCCAAAAGAGGTAACTGATGCTGGAGGGAAATGAGAGTTAGAAACAGCAGGGTTCCCCACACACACCCAGGAAACATTGGTGAGAATGAAAACAAGTGCTTCCTCAATATTTTTCATGAAAATTTTTGACTTTTCTCTGAAATATCAATGCCTCAAAATTCTGATTTGAAAAATCAGAGGCATCTATTACCAGCTTTCCTCTGTCTTCTGTGATCGAGGAGTAGATACCCTGTATAAAGTAGAAACATTACCTATAGCAAATTAGACCACATAGGGCAGCATGAAGGAGTAAAGAAAGGCCTGTTACCTTGTTGCTGTGATGCCTGAAATTTCCTCAGTTGGGATTAGTGAAAGCAGCTGAGTCCATGTCATTCAGAGCCACTCAAACGCAACCACAACACTTGCAGATCCAAGCTGCTTCGTGCAGGCCTAATTTAAGTGCCTTTGCTCTTGAGGCACAGTTAATCTAAATATAGCTATCTTACGGCAGGACTCAACTGAGTTTTGGAAATGCTGCAATAGCGAATCATGGGAATTATACTTCAAGCATTCCCATATTGTTGTTTTGCTCTGTGGACCAGACTTTACACCCCAGAGTGCAACATGGCCAAAGAATCCCGTGATGACCATTAGTAAGTAGGTCAACAGGAAAAATACCTCTCCCCCGCACCCCTCAAAGCTTGTTTTACCAAAGATATTGTACAGTGCTAAACTGAACTCATAATTGGATTGGGGTAAACTCAATCTTCTACAGAAAAAACTTTTTTTTTTTTTTTTTTTTTTTTTTTTTTTTTTTTTTTGTCTAGTCATGAGTGAGAAGAGCATTTTGCTCCTAAAAACACCCATGCAAGATCATAGGAAAGTATCAGTGATTAAACATTTACAGTGTAATTAGCAAGTACTCAGACACAGTATAAAAACACATGGTCTGATGGGGACCTAGATAAAACGGATGCAAAGAAGCGCCTAGTTTTTCATATGACCCCATCTAGGGCTCTCAGAACCAGTTCGGTTCTCTAGAGCCTGCCCTCAGCTTTGCGTCAGTTTTTGATTTTTAACCTTCAGGTGTTTAAATCATTTTACAATGTACCAAGGAAGTCCAGTCCTTCCCATTCAAGGGCTGGAAGACCCTTTATGGAAGCTGATACATTTTGAAATTTACACATTTCACACACATCTCAGGTTCCCTGAAGAGGCTGTAGAGTCTCCATCCTTGGAGATATTCAAAATCCATCTGGAGAGGGTCCTGGCAACCTGTTTTAGGTGACCCTGCTTGAGCAGGGGGTTGGATTAGATGATCTCCAGAGGCCCCTTCCAAACTCAACTGTTCTGTGATTATGTGATTTACCTAATAAACTTAATTTTTGCTTGCAGATCATCTGCTCACTTTCAGATGTCATTGATCTCTCAGAGGATGCCTGTCCACAAACCCAAAATGAACTTTCAAATCAATACATCTTTTTATCCTAAATGATGGCATGTAGCCCAGCTATCAATTTCTTTTTGTCTGAGATTGCCATTTCCACTTCAACAGAAGCTTTGCTGTTGTAAAAGCAGTTGGCATAAATGAGATCTTGCATTTTCTATTTGTGTAATTTGTAATACAGTAAGATTACTTGCTATAAGATAAAGCACTAAAGATAGACTTATCATTTAACATTAGGTTTGGATATTTTTGGTCACACAGACAAATGGATGAGATCAAACTCAACACTCACTAAATATATATCTTGCCTTGAATATTTAAGTCTAAAATTAAATTAAATCTTGCAGATATAAAATAGAAGTGGAATTTGTAAGCTGAAGCTTTTCTTTTCTTAGAGTAATGAAATGGTTAAGGATTTTTTCAAAGAACTTTGGAGGCACAATGGAGAAGCACAGAAGCATAAATCTGAAGGTTAAATTTGTATTGGCTTTGCTCCTCCTTCCCATAGGAGCACAGATGGTAAAAACCTTAAAGCTACCGCTGCTATTATGGAATAAATGAATTATCGGTTTCTCCCGCACAATGCTAACTATGGAAGGCGTCTTCCTACTCACATCATGATCAAGATTATTTAAATGAAGAACTGCTGTTTGTTTGATTTTAAAAAGGAGGGGTGGAAAAAAATCTCTGAAGGACCTGGATCACCCTTTGGACTTAGAGCAATATCTTCTACACAGTTGCCTAAAGCTGCAAAGCCAGCAAAGTCCACTGGATTTCTAAAATAATGCTAGTATCTCTCTCCCCTCAGCTTCTGCTTCAAAGAATGGCTGTTTGCTTGTTGTAGTGGTTGCAAGAGAAGTATACCTGAGAAGTAGCATTCCTAGAGGGAAGGCAAAGAAAAAAAGAAATCTGTGTTGCATATTGCTTCCTGGGAAGAGAGCTAGTCAATGTGAGGGATAATGAAAACAAGGCAATACAAAGCACTAAGAAATATACTGGAGGGATGTATTCTCTCTGATGCTATGATTAAAATTATCATTTGGAAAAGATGAACTCCACTCCACTCATGCTTCTGCAAGTGCTAAAGCACAACTTAAGACCACTTTAACTAACATTAAGACCCTGATAGACTTCAGGAAAGCATCTCTTTTCACAGAGCGTATAAGCAATTGAAGTAGATGAAACTAAGATTTCAGCTGATGTTAAAATATGGATGAAACAAGATCAGGATCTAAACCCCTGAGCCAATATTTCTGCTCAAATTCAGTGAGAAAAGTAGCAGACTGCGTGAACTCAGTGGCATAGGTTTTACCTAAATGAAATTATCATTTGAACCCTGAAGGTTAAAGTGAGCGTAAATTCTTATGTGTACTACCTAAAATTACTTAGTAGTTTAGATCATCTCTTCTGAACCCTCTGTACAGTGAGATTAAAAAAAAAAAAAAAAAAAAAAAAAAAAAAGAATTTCCTTGTTTATTTTTGAGCTCTGGACTTCTAGGGATTGTATATTCAAGCTATTTTTTCACAACAAAAAAGCTAACCAACCCAAGCTAAAGTTTTTATGCAGTCGCCTTATTCCAAAAGCAGTGGTTTCAAGAATGACTTAAAGAATCACAGCTAAATAGCAGGAAGTAGCACCAATGAAAACTCGCATATATGTTTCTCTCTATAGGGTCTTTGAAGGTGACCTTACTGTGAATACTAAACTTGGTATTAAGAGTAACAAAGAGTAACAGATCATTTCTCTTCAACATTGCTACAGTGTATGTCTGCAGACTATTGCTGCTTTATGTGGATCGTGTGGATAAGATGGTTCCCGCTTTCTGGGTAGAACTGTGCCCTGATATTCACTAATGTATGACATTAATAGGGTTCTGCTGGGTAGGTGAGTTACAGTTTGAGATGTCAATGAGACAAGAGCTTAAAGAAATGCAAGTTTACTTTAAAAAGAGGACTTTTTAATCTAAAAAGGATTTGTTTTTCTTCAGTCAAATGTAGGTCCCTTTTTCTTTTAATTGCCACAGTATATAATTTGGAAAATATTAGTCATGCTTCTTTCAAAAATACAAGTAGGGAAATTACACGGGCACTGAAGCATTCAGATGAAAGTGATATCATTAAAAAATAGCAGAAATACAGTAAGGAGAAAATTAATAGTTAGTTGTTCTCTTCAAAAAAGTTCAGTAAAATTATGAAATACTTCCTCTGAGTTATAAATGTAGTCATTTGTGCTGCATTATTTGTACAGATAAAAGTAAGTTATTGCATGACTGAATAACACAATTAGATTTTTAATGTTGAACTCTGCCAAGCCATTTTACACCCACTGTCTGCAGCACAGCAACAGTTCCAACCAAATAGGTTTTCTGGGGATCGATATCAGAAAGTACACCCAACCAACAGCAGGACTGGAAGGACATCATCTGCTGATGACCAACACAGGTGACCTGAAAAAAGGAAGCTGATTAATTTTCCTACAACAGATACTATCTTTTTCATCAAAATTTTGAGGAATAGGTATGTTTTTCTGCACTATTATTCTTCCCTACAGATGTTTGCATGGCTGGCATAAGGTTTGGCCAAGGCCTATGAGCCAGCTCCTTCTGCATGCCCACTACCTTCATTATTCAGCACCAAGGCTTCTCTGGCTCATTGAAACAGTATCTCTGTTAAGTCCAAAACGGAGAGAAGCCCGAAGCAGCAATGAAGACTGGAATCGCTGTTGTGCAGACTCCTCTGTCCTGAGATGAATGCTTTAATACCACTGGGCTTCATGGAGGCCAGAAATACTCTCAAAAGTAATGATTCTTCTGGTTGTACTTCTTATTTACACCTATCTTTCTGCAACTGAATTTGCAGCAAGCTCCCAGTCATATCCTTACATTCTGCAGCCTTTAAAGCTAGAAGAGCAGAAGTTCTCCCCTCACATTCAGTTCCCTGGGGCTAAACGCTACTGCTTTCTGGGAAACATGACCTGCTGGCTGGCAAACTGCTCCTGCAGTGCTGCTGGCACTACATCACTTAATAGCATTTGTAGGCAGAGTTGCCAAAAAAAAAAAAAAAACAAAAACAAAAAAAAAAAACACAACACCGGAAGCTTGTCAGAAAGAAAGCAATAAATAGTAAGAGGAAGATAGCAGCAGCTTGGGGAACACCATTTAACCCTATCGGATGAAAAGTTGTTAATGGCTAAAAAATAATATTACATCTCTATCAAAGTGGAATTTGAAGAATGGATCCATAAGGGGGATGGCAGAACAGCAGCAACATGGAGGGGACAGAGGAGGGGTAGCAAGTGAGGGGAATAAGAGGGAGTGAATACACAGTCAGACTGTCAGACTATCCGGGGTCATACAGGACAGCATCTTAGATTCTCACCTCCACATCCCAGTCTGAACTCTGCTGTAATAGCTCGCACACAGGCAAAACTCAGCCACAAATGGCCAAGCACGTGATCTGGATGAACAACAGGTAAATACTGAGCAGCGAAGCAGAGCATGGAAGAAGGAAGTGCACTTGTCCAAGATAAATCAAAGACAATGTGAAGTGTATGTATGTATATATTTTCATAGTCCTTAGAATAAACTTGCTTGGGACAGCTTTAAGCTAGTATAATCAGATATAAAAAGGAAGAAAAGTCACAGGTTGAACCTGAGGACTACTGTATTCTGTATGAAAGCACTTCATTATATTGAGCTGGGGAAAGAGTAGGCTAATCCCCAAAATAGAGATAATCTATCTTGAGCAGGACAGCATGTTTAAGGAAGGTGGTGAAGGTTTTATTCTTCCTTTTTTTTTTTTTTTCCTTTTTTTTTTCTTTTTTTTTTTTTTTTTGAATACTATAAATAAAAAGTAATAATCATAATAATGGCTTCTGGACAGAATTCCAGCTAAATGCCTTCAAAATAGTTGCACTGTGAAACAAGCCAAATGGAAAAGGTTACATAAAAAATAAAACAAAAGTTTGCATTTGCATTGGTCAAGTAAGAAGAGAAAAAAGGATTCATAGCATATCAAATTTCACAGAACACATGAAATTATTTTCCCTGAATATAATTTATTGAAAGACAGAGTAGGTTCAGTACTCTAATATTCATTCACCATTACATTTGTCAAGTGCTATTTGCCTGGCTCTTTGTTTCATCGTGATGTCTTGTCCTGTTTGATTTCATGCTCTTTATTTAATTCACTTTCTGTGATAAAAGCCTGAAAGAGTGTTTGTGGAGTGTTTCATGCAAACATTTTTCACCTTCCTCACCTATAGGGTTTGCTCTGTTTGGGTCTCTTGATTGATATCGTTTACCTTTTGGTATTCACTGACATATTTTCTGGCATCCACAGTGTCACAGAACCCTAAAAAGGGTGTGAATAGCATTGTCAGAGCAGCATAACAGCACCATAACCTTCATGAAAATCCAGATCTTGGTATTTCCATTGTTTCCCCATTTTTTTTTTTTAATGTAATGTCTAGAGTAGGAGGAGAATGCTCTACTGCAGGGCAATTTTTGTTGCTCTCCCTACTGGGTTTTGTTGGGCTGTATTTATAAAATAACCTATCCCCTGGTGGACTGCATGCAGGTCTCTTCCCTCTTCCCCCCACTAATTTTTTTCCCCTCAAAAAATTAGGATGCAGTTATAGTAGCTTCTGGGGAGGGGAGTGGGGAAGAGCATGGCAGCTACTATATATGAAATTATTTTAACTAGTTATCTTTCTCATAGAGGAAAGATTTGATCTAAAGGTATGAGCACTAAACTAGGAACTCTGATTTCTCAACAAAGCACTAATATAAAATTCCTCTTTAGCCTTGAGCCAGTCATTTCATTGCTCTCCTTCAAGATCCCCATTTGTAAAACATAAATGATATTTACTTACCTCATTGAGGTGTTGTAAACTGCATTCCCACTTCACATCATCATGCTCACTTACTCCTCCAGTTCAATAGCTACAGTTTTTAAAAGATAATGCTCTTATTTAAAGAGGAAAGGGATTTCAGATTAATGGAATTGATATTTCTTCGAGTTTGAAAGCAGACCTTCTTTTAGCTCCTAGCAGTGCTTATTTACCCTGGCAGATTTTAGGCTTTACCTGCAACAAAAAAAGAGATGCAGAAACTATTACAAATTATTTTCCTGACAGATCTTGGGGCAAATTCCAACCCTGGCTAGTGAATTTCACCCACTAGAGTCTCCTGAGCTCATAAAAAAAGAAAAATGTTTCCAGAATGTCCTCATTCCTCCCAATTGCTTATTGCCAGCCAGCAATTGAAAAGGCAGTGGAAGTTGGTGGAGTTTTGAACAACCTTACCCAGAAGATTATGTATGTGCACATATAAGCTGGAGCCCCAGGGGTACTCCCATATCAACAAGAACCATGCTCCAATGCATGAACTTGCACATGTCTTCAGGAGTTACGGCCTTCTGATTTCTCAGGTGGCAGTACAGATGTCCCAGACAAAACATTTCAAATCCTGCTGTTCTTCTTTAGTCCGAGGTTGTAGTCAACAAAATGCAATTGGGCATTCAAATAGGAAGACTCTGTCCTCACATATGTTGGATTGAACAATTCATTGGAACAAGGAGAACTGAACTTCCTGCTCCTCTTCCCCTTCCATGTGCAGTTACTTCACTTCCACACCAATCAAAGGTCCACTGTAATAGATCATCAAGAGATATTTGTCATTAGCAATTCATTACTGGGATTCCCCTTCGATAGATACATTGAAAAATCACTTTGCCACCTCCTCTTACAATCAATTTGATATGCATCTATGGTTTAGCAGGATGTCAGCCTCATTGGCCTGGTACATGAGAAGTAAGGTCACAGCAATTATTTAACCACTAGTTAAGCATGTTACTTTTCTGATTCTTCCTCCCCCTTCTCCCTAAGTCTCAGAGCATGTACAACACCTGAAAGTGCTTAATAGTTGTCATCCATATATTATTTCTTTTTCTGCCTAGTATTAAATCCTTTGACTTCATCTTTATTTCTGTCAATATATCTTGATTTCAGTCTCCAGAGAAATTTGTGTATGCTAATTATGATCACCTTCATCATGACGGACACCTTGTTATGACACACTGAAATGCTGACTTCCAAAGAGAAGAGTAAAACTGCCCATGCAGACATGGGGTTCCCTTTTGAAAACATATGGTATGAATTTTCTGCAGATGAAAGGCAGCCCTCAATGGAGACATTTGCCTGGAAAAACAAATCAACCCTTAAGGCTGTCAGCTGTGAGACCCACTTCCACAGGCTGCAGCTGCTAAGATACTACTTCCAAATAGCAGCTGACATAGGAAAACATGATGCTCTGCTAAAACCCTCATACTTTCTGCTGTGAAGTTGCTGGAGTCCCACAGCATTCCTTGCTTTGAGGGGAAGGAGGACAGGATGTTAACCAAAAGCAGACTGGGTATAGGGTGGACCAGGGCTGTATTTTCACATTCCAGCTGTTTATCCTGCTATTCACGTCATGACAGTCCTGAGGATGAAAGACTGGGCAGCATAGACAGCAAGAAAAGAAAGCACCTCAGGCTGCTGAGCAGAGCCAAGGGACTAGGTAGAGGCAGAGTGGGAACTTCAGGCTGCTACAACAGCAGAGGAGCAAACTGTAATCAAAAAACAGAAATGAGAGAGATTCAACTGTTTGGGCAAGGACACCAAACCAAGGAGCTGAGTGGGATACTTGGATGCAACACAGATGTGTTTGTGCTCTCACTGTCCTGCAGACACTTGTCAGTTCAGGGTGAATCCACTGGCCTGGCAGGACACCAAGCTAACCACGTTCACCCAGATTTAGGCAGGCTTGCAGTACAGGCAAAATTCAAAAGTTCAGTAGCATCTGCTTACAAAAGCCCACACAGACATATGCTAACATCACCCACTGACGTCTATACATGTGTTACTTGTCCATGCAGCAAAATTTAGACCTACAGAGATATCTGAGGGAGCTCTGAGAAAACTTGCCTGATAGCTGGACAGACTGAGGACCTCTATTAGCACTGCTGCATTACATGGTACTTGCACAAGCTCATTTATGTCTCACAGAATCACAGAATGGGTAAAGTTGGAAGGGACCTCTGGAGATCATCTAGTCCAACCCCCCTGCTCAAGCAGGGTCACCTAGAACATGTTAGACAGGATCACATCCAGGCAGGTTCTGAGTATCTCCAGAGAAGGAGATTCCACAACCTCTCTGGGCAACCTGGTCCAGTGCTCTGTCACTCTCACAGTGAAGAAATTCCTCCTCATATAAACTTTCTGTGTTTGTGCCCATTGCCTCTTGTCCTGTCGCTTGGCACCACTGAAGAGTTCAGACCCTCCCTTGACACCCTCCCTTCAGATACTTATAGACATTGATAAGATCCCCCCTCAGTCTTCTCTTCCCCAGGCTAAACAGACTTAGCTCACAGCCTTTCCTCATATGGCAGATGCTCCAGCCCTCTGATCATCCTTGTAGCCCTATGCTGGAATCTCTCCAGTAGCTCCATGTCTCTCTTGTACTGGGCAGCCCAGAACTGGATGCAGTACTGCAGATGAGGCCTCACTGGGGCTGAGTAGAGGGGCAGGATCACCTCCCTTGACCTGCTGGCAACCCTCTTCCTAATGCACCCCAGGATACCATTGGCCTTCCTGGCCACAAGGGCACATTGCTGGCTCATGGTCAACTTGTCATCCACCAGCACTCCCAGGTCCTTCTCGGCAGAGCTGCTCTCCAGAAGGTCAGCCCCCAGCTTGTACTGGTGCATGGAGTTATTCCTACCAAGGTGCAGGACCCTGCACTTGCCCTTGTTGAACCTCATGCGGTTTTTCTCCGCCCAACTCTCCAGCCTGTCCAGATCTCTCTGAATGGCAGCACAGCCCTCTGGTGCATCTCCTCCCAGCCTGGTATCACTGGCAAACTTGCTGAGGAGGCACTCTGTCCCTTCATCCAGATCACTGATGAAAAAGTTTAACAGGACTGGACCCAGTTCAGAGCCCTGAGGGATGCCACTGGCTACAGGCCTCCAACCAGACTCTGCACTACGGAGCACAACCCTCAGAGTTCTGCCTTTCAGCCAGTTCTCAGTCCACCTCACAGTCTACTTGCCTAACACACTTCCTGAGCTTGCCTAGGAGGATGTTATGGGAGACAGTGTTGAAAGCCTTGCTGAAGTCAAGGTAGACAACATCCACTGCTCTCCCCTCATCTACCCAGCCAGTCATGCCAGCATAGAAGGCTGTCAGATTAGCTAAGCATGATTTCCCATTGGTGAATCCACACTGACTATTCCTGATCACCTTCTTATCCTCCATATGTTTGGAGATGACATCCAGAAGGAGCTGTTCCATCACCTTTCCAGGGATGGAGGTGAAGCTGACTGGCCTATAGTTGCCTGGTTCCTCCTTCTTGCCCTTCTTGAAGACTGGAGTGACACTGGCTTTCTTCCAGTCCTCAGGCACCTCTCCAGCTCTCCAGGACCTTTCAAAGATGATGGAGAGTGGCTTGGCAATAACATCTGCCAGCTCCCTCAGTACCTGTGGGTGCATCCCATCAGGGCCCATTTAGGTGTACATCTGGTGTTGAACCCTGCAGAGATGAGCTTTAGGTTATTCCCAAAGAATAGAGACAGAATCTAGTCCCTCATGGCAGAAGTCAGATCCTTTAAACCATAAACATTTCATTCCCATTGCTAAATCTCCCATCTGAAAACAACACAGCTTCCTATTTCTATAAGAAATGAGATGGAGGTCCTACAAAAAAAAAAGCCTTCCGCATTATAAAACCTTGATTATTCCACTGATTACGTCCAGTGTTGACAGGGTCCCATGGAAAAATTAATACCTGAACTTTTAATTAAAGATTATGTACTACTAAATATACAGGAAGGGCAGTCTTAATTTTGGCATTGCACACTGTTTATATGCTTTACATTCTCAATGTCATTATTGTAATTATAGTTGTTTGTAATATCAGAAAAGATGGCAAGTATCTTTTATTTACATGAAAAGTACCTCTCAGCTTAGAAACACCTGTTCTTTTCCCCCAAAATACTATTTCTAGGAACTGACAATGAGAGATAAGTGGTAGGCAGAGCTTTTCAGGATTCCCAGGACTAGCGCCAAACCAGTGAAATCACACTGGGCCTGTTACAGCACTAACCCCTCCCCTGTCCCATGGGCAAAGCTGCTTGGGTGGCATGGACAGGAGAAGCGTGGGAAGCCTTGGGAAAACTGAGCTCACAAGCTGGGGATTAAGGGGAAGGCAGGGGACAAATATACCTGTGAAAACTTCCATGTGGCTCTCACTCTAGCGCTGTGGTACTTCTACTGAGAGGTTAAGGTGCCCTTACCTTTTGCAGTGTACCAGCGGATGTGTAGATAGTAACTATGGAGCTGCTGCTGTATAATTACTCTTAACTTTCACTGGTTGGTGTGTGTTCATATCCTTGGGCAGAATGATGGTATTTGTAAACAACCACACAAGGCCACAACTACTTCTACTGAGTTTTAGAGTTTGCGCGTGCCCAGATGCAAAAGCATATAAGCTGTGTGAGAAATGTTCCATTGACAAATTTGATCAGAGTGTCTGATGTCCTACAGCCTAGCAAAGAATGAAGCCAAAGATGCTGGTTCAAATAAGAGACATTTACCCATAAGAACTTTTGCCTCCATCTGTCTTAATTATACTGAATTAAATCATTTCTTTGAAGAAAGGAATTAGTGTTCCTTGTCCCTCTACATAGTGAGTCTCTTCCTCAGGTCCAACCCCATGACAGCATGGGGTCACATGCATGATGATCTTCAGCATTTATTACAGGAATTACACCTTCTGAATAGATGTACATAAACTCATTTGGACAAATAAAAGAAAACCTCTCTCTGGGCAATCCAGTTATTGTTGTGTTTGACTAAGGAACGGCATTTTGTACTAAATTGTTGGTTGTATTTTTCTCTATTCACATGCAGCTTTTGCTGGAGCATAACCAGCATTTCCAGGTTGTAGAAAAAAGCCTTTATGAAAGGCCTATACATGCTGTTTCTTCCTGCCTGATGTCTGCTAGGTAGTAAAGACTCACTGGCAAAAGGTTGTTTGGACATGCATAGTGACTGAGAATAAAACTGATAATTAGAGATGCCTGGCTACTGAAATAAATGCTACTCATTTCTACCTACAGGCACTAAATAATAACTTGCAATTGGTGGGCTACCTAGTCTTACTCATGAACTGAAAAAATTCTAGGGGGTCATCCACTGAACGACTTAGTAATTAAACTAAAACTGAGCTAGGCTTATAGCAAAGGAACAAGAAATTGAGAAAAAAACTAATTATGGCAAATTTAACTTTGTATAACTCAGCTTGTTACTGGATTCCATCTGCTGTGGTATTTTTAGAAAAAAATATAAAAGGAAAAGGTTATGTATCATATTGACAGGGTAAGAAACGAAGTTATCATGACAGGTAAAACTATGGTTTGAACCCTATTTTCTTTGCCATTGAAACTTAATCTTACAATCTTACAATGGCAATGCTGGGCCTTCTTCATTCTGAGACCTGGAGGATGCCAAGAAGCAACTGGGTCTGAAGGATGGAGCTGCTGACTCCAGCTGAAAATGAAACTGCAGATATTGCCCCTACCAAACCACCGTCACTCCATCACATTATGGTTCAGGAAAGCTTGTTCCTGATGCTGAGGATAGCCTGATCCTGCATGTTTTGTCATCAGTCCTGTAGCATGTATTTTACTGTTTCAGGGACTATCTATGGAACCAGGTGAGCAGCAGACCTTCCCTCCCTCTGAACCGAGGCTAGAGCTTAAGTTTTGTGGCAGCTCTAAAAAAAAAAACAAAGCAGAGCCAGGCTGTCCCTAAGGTTTCCCACAAGACAGGGTCCATCCCTTCCTCCCTTTGATAGCAGGCAGTCAACAAAACAGCTCAGGTACCTCCTCTGAAGCCAAATCCTCCCCAAGTCCTCTGGCTCATTTGCCCCTAGACAACACAGACACCTCCTCAGCAATTCCCCCAAACTTCACCACCAGCTGTAGGAGATTTCTGCTGGAATAAGGAGAGAGCCCTGTGTTACCTGGTGAAGATCCCCTTTGGATCCATCAGTGGATGAAGCATTGCAAGCGACATATCCACATTCAAGGGAAGGTTTCTTAGCTTTAGAGTTTGAGTGGATTTTTTGTTTCTGTTTAATACGTAACTCCTCTAAAAGCCATATAAAACAGCTATAAATACTGAAAAATTTGGTTTCTCACAACCCTTCATTCATGATTTTCTAGAATACATAAAGGAAAACAAGAAGGGGAAAGTAGTGAGGCATTAAGAGCTAGAGAAAAAGGGAAATAGAAACAGACTTGAAAAAATGGCCTCAAAGCCTATTTTCCACACAAGCTGTGACACAATCCTTAGCCTGGAGATGTTGTGGGTATACCACCTACCTGCGTGACCGATGTGTCCTAGCAGCGTGCACTGCTTTTCCAGGCTGCAGATACTTGCATGCTCACACACCCAGTCATATTTTATGGCCTGGAAACAATAGTAATCATGGTAAGAGAAATGCCTATAACATGGCAAATTAATATTGCTAGTAAACTGTTCAATATTATCTTTTTCTGCAATGTTATAGAGATAGGAGAGAGCCCTAACAAAGTATGTGTGGAGTACAAAAATAATAAATTAAATTACAAGTGAACAGCAATTCAATATTTTGCATGAAAAAATCAATTTTTGCTTTCATCTCTGTTATACAGCAGGCAAAAGAAAGAACCAGCATATTAGCTCCTCACACTCCAAAACTGCCGAAGCAGAGACCTGACTGTTATTTTTCTAAGCCATTAAAGCTTCTTCCTTTTGTATTGGTTTTTATTTTGGGCTTCTCTTTTCACCCTCCACCGACTCTGTGATGTGGTAACTGTATAGGTGAAGTTGATAGCATTGTCTAATTTTATGTCAGTCAATATTTTGTATTGCAAGGCCTGTTTCTATGCTTAGAACTTTGCCAAACTTTAAGCATTCTGGGTGAAATTCAGCATTCCAGTTATCAGGCTCAGACAGGCTGCAGGGTTTGTATTTGTTTAATTTCATTTCAGTCAAAGCAAATCCACTCTTTCCCTAAGCAAAACTATAGAAAAATATGTGGCTCTCCTTGGTAAAAATAAACGAACAAGCTTAGCAATCCTTACTTGAGATTTGTATCCTGAAATTCATGGGAGATTGTGCACTCTATGAAGGAAGAGCAGTTTGTGGGGAACATGAATTTTTGGCAAAATTTGTCCAAGTTACAAGACCATTACCAAAATCAACTTGTACATACTCAAAAGACATTTTTCATGCTTCGCAGCTTATTTCTTTAACTATTTTATCCTCATGAAGCTTGATGCAGGTGAGATTAAGCAGAACATTCCCTGCAACTCTAAGGCTGGTTAAAGATCTCAGGAAAGGTGTTTAGAAGTGGCAGCCAGGAGCACACTTATCCAGAATGGCTGGAAACACAGGTGGGGGAGGAAACTGGCTAAAGAACCAGTAGATGGAAGCTGAGGCTCAGAAAAAGCCAGAGACTGGGATGAGGGGCATAGAAAATAAGACATGAGTACTAGTACTGGCTGGAAAATGAAAATTAGGTTGAGCTGCCTAAGAGACAACAACTAGATCAGCCAGATGATCTGGAACCATGAACAGGAAAGGAAAAATGGATGACACTTGTCTTCTTGCATGGGAGGGGACTGAAGGGAGCTCATCTCCCTTAAAAACTAGCCAGGGAAAGTGGCTCTAGAAGTTTCATCCCAGTTTATGATCACACTGAGTGTCAACACAATGCCAAGAAATGGATTTTTTGTTTTAATTTACCTCTAATTTAACATTACACAATTTCATATATGCATTAAAAGGACATTATTAATGCTGAAAGATCTAACCCTAAGAAGTCAGGAAAATGCTCTTGAGTATACACAGCGATACAGAATTATTCTGCCCTCATTTTACCATTTATATTTGACTTTATAACCCTAAGCATGCTCTTTAACACAGTGTGTGTGTTTGTGTGTACACATGCAAACATTCAGAGATATTCACCAGTGCAGATTTTATGCGGGTGGACTCAGAAATATCCTCTGTCTGTCAGTGGAGATGGGAAGCAGACTGAGCCTAAAACTCTACCACTGGGCTTGTGCAGGTTGAAGATAAAAAAATAAAAGCGCAGCAGGTAAAACATCTCCCACAAAACTGGCCTCTTCAGAGCTTGATCCAAAATCCAATTAAGTCTTTGCAAAGACTTCATTTCCTAGCCCTTTCACTAGGAATCATTTCAATTAGCTTTGGATCAGGTCATTAGCAATTTTTTACCTAGCCAGGTGGTATGTTTTACCAATGCAGATTTCACATAGAAAATATCAGAAAGCCATTGAATAGCCATTGAGCAGGCTGTACAGGAAAAAGGGCCATGCTGTAAATCAAAACTTACTTAAAGACTATTTTTCTATAGATCTTTCACATTCCTGCTGAAGCTTTCATCTCATCTCAAAGAGTGCCATGCTCCCCATTTTTCTCTTGAAAGTCAGGAATAAGTTTACTGGTGTGGTCTTGACAGGTTTTATTTTCAGAGCAGCTAATAAATCATGGCTGCAGTTCAAGTCAGTATGCAGCTGTATGTGTACATTGCTGCTACTAGTTTTGGTAAGCTGCCTTTTCAGCATCACATAAACATGTGCTTAGTAGACATACATGCATCTGTTGTACTGAAGTAAGCCCTATGGTATGCCACTATGGCATACTATATACACGCTACAATATTATTAGAAATACTTCTTACCCACTTCCTCACCTTGGTAAAAATTTGCAAGCTACAAAAAGCTCTGCTGATGCCCCTGGAAGATGGACCATACCCACCTCACCCCAGCTGCAAAATCTGAAAGAAAAGGATGCTTGTAGGATGCCTTTACCCTCCTTGTACAGCAGGTAGGTGCTGCCCCACAACAGCAAAGTAATGGCACATCCATGTGCTGCACTGCCATCTAGCCCATGTACAGAGACGAAGAGAGCACATCAAATCTAGCTATGAGGGGATTAACAATTCAGACTTTCAGCCTGTGGTCAAAAGATCCCTGCAGCCTAAGAACAACTTCTAGAGGGTCCGTGAAAGGTCAGGCAGGAAAGCTGACCTGTTGCGCATAGACTTAAATTCACTAGATAACAGGCTGCACCACCACTAGAAAATATTTAGAGGTCTGCAATTGGCAAAGGTGGAAAAATCAGTGATTAGGATGTATCAGGTAACACCTCCACTTCTATGCCAAAATTTAAGCAACAAAAGTGCTGTGAAAGAGGACAGGGATGCACTCACCATGATCAAAACTGTCTGTCAGGACAGATGATGTCAAATGAGCCACTTCTGTGTGGGCCCCAGAAAATATGGCCTATTTTCTCTATCCCCTTGGTCTATCACACCTTAAAGCTCCTTCGGTGTTACTTCTCATTTAATGAAACAGCTGGACAGCATCTTTCCCCTCCTCATGTTTTGTACATTTTTAATGAGAGCCATGTGGGCAATCTGATTCCTTAGGAAACTTGCATTTGACAAGTACAGATTTCTGGCCCCATTTCTATTAACATGCTCTTTGCAGAGGCAGGTCCATGACTCCAAGGCTGCTGTAACAGCAGGTTAGGCTGTTACGCGCTTCAGGCTTTGGAAGAAATCCAAGTTGCTAGCCACTTCAAAACACCCTGGGGTGGCAACAAATGCATTGCAATAAAAGCACCGTGACCTATTTACATAGGTCCTGGTTGTAGTCTTTGCCATCAAACTTGGGGCCACCCGTCTATTCCTGGCTTCTGCCAACTAATAATAGCCTGCCCCAAGGCTGCAAGAAGAAGGTGTGAGATGATCAGGGACATCAAAGGGGGAGCTGCACCTCAAGTTGAGAGGTTGTACCTCCCAAGTGAGAAGGTCGAGCTTAACAGATGTGGCTTTTATAGCTCATTCAGTATTTGCAGTTTGACTGTCTCTGTCACTGTCCTAGCCAATTCTGAACCAAGAGTAGCGCATCTTGTGCTCGATACTGGAAGTAAGGGGGGCAGCAGTTGGGAGACTGGCATCACAGCTGTGCTACCATAGCAGGTACAAAGATAGCACATACATCTCTGCAGTTGATGTAAAGCTTTCTGGTGAAGATTTCCCAGGTGCTAGCAATTCCAGACACTCCTTTAGCAAAACCATCACTCGTCAATACTGCACTCAGCAAGAGAGACTAGGAAAATGTCTCACTTTCGTTTCAAAACACTTGCAGGCTTGGGGCAACCCAGCTAGTGATTCACATCCACTTTTTCTACTTAAAAAAAGTTAATCACACTTTTCCAAAAGCAGCATTTTTATAAATATCCAAGACAGATGCTTCATCTGTTCTGTAGCAGTGTCATCTAGTTTATGTAAGTGGGCAGATTTGTCAGCATGAGAAATTTCTGAATGATGGTGCTTGGGGCCAATTATCACTTGCATTCCCCCCTACTCCAGTCTATATGGATTTTGGTTCTGCTACATTTTTGGGTTTATTTTCATTGAAATGGGAAGCGATGTGAATTGTTTGCAGTGATATGCCTAGGTCTCTGTTTTGAAAGGGGCAAAGTGATCATTTGGGCAATACACAGGGAACAGTAGGAGCAAACAGCTTATTGTCACAATTAAGTGGCCCTTTCCACAGGAGAGAGAAAAATCATTTCTACCACTCAAAGCAGCCAGCTAAGGCTTAATGAATACTCACAAGCCAGAATAAACTTAATAAGCCTGAACTGATGAAGATTATCACAGAAGAGAAAGGCTCTGCTCCTGCAATTGGATCAGCCCAGCTGGGACCAGCACATCTCTTTGACTTTTGCTTTCTTCTCTTTGTCTTGTTGGACTCCTACCAGGTTTCCTTATCTCCTTATGTCCTTTTATCCTCCTGGCAGGTAGGAGAAGTCATGGTGCTGCTGAGAAGGATCTCCCTAGGCACTCGTGGGCACAACATCTGTGGGAGAAAGTTGACAAATCTTTGGCACCGGATGGCGACTCTTATGGGGAAGCAAACAGTGGTTTGTTACAGTCTTAGGGCTGAATTTTCCTTGAATGCTTGGATTGAATAAGCTCCTGTTTCCTCACTCCAGGTGAACAGTGATGTTTTCATCACTACAACGTAGTAGTTATTCTAGAGGTCAACATTTTATCTTGTCCGATATAAACCCTCCTACAAAACATAGATTTTACAAGTTTTTATGTATGATTCCTTCACTTCGGACTTTTTCCTTTCATAGCCAAAGCCAAATACATTCCTAATTTTCCTTAGGGAGGAAAACTTATTCTCTCTCTTTCAACTCACACCAAAAATATAGCTGACCCAGTTACCACTCTATTCTTTAGAGCTGCTCAGTCAGGAATCAGCTGGGGAGAGCAGGATGAATAAATGACATCCTGGATCAAATACATAATTAAAGGGTACTAAATACAGCTGGTCATAATTTTTCAAAGGAAAGGGTTTTTTTTATAGTTTTATGTAAATCAACATTTTTCAATGCTTTTCACATTATCAAATTTTTTTTTACTGTCTCACATATTTTGAATATAGTTATGTCCACCAAAATAGCTGTCAACTATTAAACAAAGACTGAAGATGTTTTTTTATATAAGAAATTAGATTTAATTTTTGTGTGAACTGCAACTATTGCCCCCCAAAATGACAACTTTATGAAGAAGTTTTCCATTTTATTCTGAAAGCTTTTTACTAAAAGATTATTGTCTTTTTTTCCTCTTTTTTTCCCCTTTCATGAAAAAAAATCTGTAAAATATCTGTGAAAATACCTATTCTGTGATTAGGTCACTCTTCAGTGAGTAACCTGACTTTTTCTTGAAAAGATGTTATTTACAATTTTGAATTGGTTATCAGCACTTTTTTTTTTTTAAACCAAAAACTCTACATTAGAATCCTTTAATTGCTATTCAATGACTACTTTTATAAAGATGTGAAAGGAAGCTTCTCTATTTCTCCACCCCCTGAATATAAAAATACATTTTTTGAATCCTGCAAAATGTAAGAATTTTAAGATTAAAAGGATAATATGAATATTTTTCTCTTTCAGGTTCTAGTAATGAAGAAAATATATAGAACCTATTTTTCAAGGAAACCAAGCATTGTTACTTCCTTCTGTCAGTTTAAACCAATTCAGAGCAACTGTAAATGCGCTTACATTGCTGCTTATTACATCATTTTTATTTGAGCACATAGTAGCTTTTCCTTCTCAAAGGCTTAACAGCTTCCAATAGTAATCAGGAACAAGTAACCTCAGAACTTTCTCAGAGCATCTCACATCCCATTTTTTCTCCACCTCTGACTTTCCTCTGAGCCTCCTCCCTCCAGAAATAGAGGAAGGGTGTGAGTGGCATTAATTAATTTATCTGTTATACACATTGGTGGAAAGTGTGTCCTCTGAGCTGTTCCTTTAAGAATAAGTGCTTCATCAATCTTAAGCTGATCACCTCACATACACAATTTCAGCCCAACAGAATAATGACTACTGTTATTTGAGGACACACGATATTACCTCTAGAGAAGACCTTCAACCAGTGCTTGTTCCACCTAAGTCTGCACACCTCCTTACTTCCTCAGAGGCGTCTTTAGGGAGATAAATTTTCTCTAGCATATCAGCAACAGCTTTGGCCTATTTCCACCACTGTTGCCTTGTTGGGGGAAAATGGATCCCAATGAAGGCAGGAATCAGGGAAACAAGGATCAGATGGGCACGGCTCTGATGAAAGGTTTTAGGAAAAGCCTTCTGGCCTCTCCTGGGTAAAGGGTCATGGGAAGGCTATAAGCTTCTGCAATGAGGTTTCAGAGTAACTAGTAACACAGGTGGCTTTGCAATGAAGCGTAATCTAATGCACACCTTGCACACAGTGCCTGCTCACATACTGTAGTAACAGGAGAGCAACAGTGACAAGTACGAAGGTGAAAGTAGAGGGGTAAGCCAATTTACTGTGTGCTTTTTAGCCTTTCCCTGGGTGAAAGAGCCAAACTTAGAAGTTCTCCTTTACCTTGGGGTGTTATTTGGGTTTCCTTTTCTGTGTTCAGATCTCTCCAGGTCATATTTTGTGATTTAGTTGAGACTTTAACAGAGCAAGCTATTTTGACTAACTCTTTCGTTCAAGAAACAAAAGTACATACTGACTGAAGCACTGATTACAATTTCCTTAATTATTTTAGTTGGAACAAATTCCTAATTTTAAAAATTAATGTAATTTAGAACTGCTTTGCTTTTTTGTTGGAAATAAAAGTTAATTATAAAAACATAAAGCAACCTCATGCTTTGCTTTGTTTTGAACTAAATATCTTTTTTTAATGTGAAGAGGGTTAGTGCCATTTTGACATTAACGTAATTTTGGTTTTCATACTCTGAAATACTCTTTCCCATGGCTTCCTGGCAGTTCAAGAAGGAAACAAGTTATTGGCAGAGCTAGCTGTAGCCTTTTTAGTGTATGTGTGTTACTTCCCTAATGTTCGTGAAAACTTGATCTTGGCTCAAATCATAAAAAATGCACGTTCCCTTCTACATGGCAACTGCAATAATTATGTTCTTGCTAAATTTTAGATTCATTTGAATGTGAAAGTCATCTTCATCATTATATATTATTACAATATAGGGAAACAATGCCCTGTTCCATCTTAGAGAGGCTGGTGTTTAGATCTAAACCTTGTAAATAACTTTCATGTAGTAGGGTGAAGGGTCTTAAATACTGAATTATCTTTATTTGTTTTTATGAGCTTCCACTATACCTTTTTCTAAGTTCATACAAAATAAAGCTAAGTAAAGCTTGCATCTGATGCTCCTTAATGACTCAGGAAAAGGAGGTTCTCCAACCCTTGAATAGAGACAAACCAGACAGATTATAACCAAGGCATGTACCATACATTTCCTCTTCAATTTTTGGGGGGTAAGGTACATGGGCCAGAAAAATGGTGAAGCTTGTGCTTTGTAGAAACCATAATTAGGATTTTTCCCTCCGGAGGGCAGGGGTTTAATGTTAGTTGTCTTTATCTGATCTAGTTGTCCATTGTGGACCCTTTATGGACAGTGGAGAGAAACAGACCCTTGCAAAGCAAAATGTATTTTAGAGAACATCAACCTTATTACAAAAGTCACTGTACTATAGTGATGCTGCTTTCTTACTGTTGACTAAACAGGGAACCCCAATACATAGATGTCTAAATATGGACTGATGAATCCCATTCCAAATGCCTGCACAGCACAGCAGAGAGGTTCTAATTCAAACAACTAGACTTAAGCAGGAATTAAGTTTTTAGTCCTCATTATTTACCTTAACAGCTGAATATAACCTGCAGATTTTGCTGTCAAGAATTCTGACTTCTAGGCAAACTGTACAAGGCCAGTGTTAATGTGACCCATGCTGAGAATTAGTAAGTGGGACTTGCAGTCTGTGGTAAATTAGGCTAAAATTGTATAAGCCTGATATTCAGACTAAACTTTTTCAGAAGATTTCAAAAATTCCACCCAACTCTCTTTTCTCCTCTCTTGGGCATCAAATATTCAACCAAAGCCTTCAGCAACTGAAACAACAAAGAATCTGTTCAGAGAGACCTTTAGTGTATATATAAGGACACTGATTACATAGCAGCATAGTCTTACGGAAACAAAAGCTTCTTCTGGCATTGCAAGATGGATTGAAATGGAATTTTGGAAACTGAGCATTTGGAAATGGAACAAGAGAACTAGGCAGGCTAAAAGAAATGAAGTTATCAAAACATGACAGTAAAGTAACATGAGGGATATATGTTAAGCTGATGAAAAGTAATACAGAAATAGGAATGAAAGCTGTTTGTCAAATTTAACCAATCAGTAAGCAAGCATTTGGGTGGAGGTTCTCTAAACAGCAAGTATCTATCTGTTGAAAGAGTATTTGAACTTCACAGCATCACTGAAATTCCTTTGCATTAGCTGAGATGCTTTGGCCCTCTCAGCTGTAATAGAGGCACAGAGACTGCAGGATTGTCAGTTATCTCTGAATTTACCAGCTTTTGTGAGTTCCATTATTTTATCACTGTGATTTTTTTCTTTCTCCATGAGTACATGCAGATTATGATTCTACTCACAGTGCTGCAGCAAGTGAAGAGAAAACTGGCTGCCTGCGCAATATCCCCCAATATACTTCATGCAGCCACTGATTGCATTCATGTTTTTCCCACAGTAGCCCCGGCATGCAATGAGGAAAACACATAGGCACTAGGAAAAACACTGTCAGAGCAACAAGCTTTGACTAGCCTGTCTATTGCCTGTGAATATATGTGAAGTGAGGAGAGATTGCAGTGATCTAACTATGATTGCTGTTTGTGAGTGAATACAAATTTCATGTCTGGGTGACCATCTCCTAATTGCTGCTGCATTTTTTTTCCAGTGGAGCTTACATTTGAAGCTGGTTATTCCTGAGCAATCTGCATGGAGACTACAACTGTTAAAAGACAATTAATAGGAATGAGACAAGGTGCCTCTCCTGACTGCCCTCCACAGGAGCCAGTGAGCAGCCCGCCACGCACCCTCTCCCTCTGTGACAACTAGGAAGCCTTGTCTGACAAAGACACAGAGTGCTACTAAGCTCCTACTTGTCATACGTTTGCGACTTGCTAACCAAGAGCAAGATTTTGGTCTGTGCACTGGTTTATTTAAAGATTAGTTTTTCTCCTAGCTACCATCTCCGCATAATGGACAGAAGCACTTCAGCTTTTAGCCTTGTCTTTGCTGATCAGTACTGATTTTAAATGTAGTTATAATAATTACATATTTAGCATCTTTGGGAGATGGAGTTGAAAAAGCAATGATTTATACATACTTTGGTTCCAGTTAATGCAAGTTAATCATGGAATAAACAGATTTATCATATCAGTAATTCTGAGATGAATTGTTAAGGTGAATCAAATGATTTAATATTTTAGAAGCATCACCACCTGTGTTCAGCATTAACATCTCATGCTTATACTATCATTACCCAATTACGAAGTACCCTACAAGGCAGATAAGCATGGATGGAGAAATTGTGGCAAAGCAAGATGCAGCAACTTGCAAAGCCGTTCATCATATGAGTAAGAAAACTAGGAATGAAAACCAAGTTTCCCAAGTTATTATCACTACCCTATAGTAACACTGTCTCTCATTATGCACTCTTCACTTTCATATCGTGCTTTTTGTCTGATGGATCCAGTGTCAACATACACAGAAATGGTTCAATCAGCAAAACCCCTCAACTCTAATGCAAGAACTGGAGAACACCCTATTGCTGAAGAGTTAAACTTCATAAAGTGGGTAAGGTCTTGAAGAGAGGGATTAAATTTATTCTATGTATTTATGCAGTGCCTTGCAACTATGATGTTAGACTTGGAGGTCTCCAAGGCTAACACTAACAAACGCAAGAGATTCTCCAATTAATGCGTTGACTCTCGCATCTGATTCTTCAGAAAGTTTCTGAATGGAAACTGATGATCCCACCCACAAAGCAAATATTTCAAGGAAATATATTAACTTCGACATGACATCCTGTGTCTTGCTTTGCATATGTGGTTCCTAAAGATAGATATCAATTCATATTCTTAGAAAAACTAGACTTGTAGGGAGGGGGCTGCCACAGGAATTACATGAAAAGTGGTCTTAAATGGCAGGTGGTACAAAGTAATGCATGGGTTAATCATACAGAGTTCAAGGCTGTTGACAAGTCTTAGCAATAAACCAGGATAAAGGAAGGCATTTTGAATACTAACACTGTACAGGTGAGCTAGAACAGAGTTTCAGGCAAACCGATGGCAAGAAGAGCAGAGAAATCTCAGGCTTCCTTGTAAATCAGAGGAAAAACACAGCAGGTGAAGTGCAAGCCCTCTCAGTCCCTTGTGCATGCACCAGTCTAGATTTGCCCCCACCACCACAGCATTGTCGTTCTGCACCCCAAGCACACGTGCTGGCTGTGCCAAATCATGACTGCTGACAAAACAGAAAAAAGAATTAGAATTTACACAAGAACTACCTTAACTCTGACCACAAGCTTTCAGTACATAGAATTTCATACAGCACACAGAATTGGATGATGTGGCAGGTATTTCTCTGTTCTTACCCTTAATCCCTATTTGTATTTATGCTATAGAATAGAGCTGCATTAAAGTAGTGGATATATCAGAAACCACTGGTACAGCAGAACGATATTCCCACGCACCATAATTGAGACTGCAAGAAAAACGGCAGGCATCCTTCATAAATATTTTAAAATGAAGGTGTAGAAAAGTCTGACTTACACTCATTTTATGAACTTTAAAGATGACTATTTCTATTGCTACACCTACATACGTTCCCACACAAAAAAGAACTGTACTAATTTAAAATAAAAGAACACAGATGATTATATCCTGACTGAGAATCATACCTTGAAACATAATAGTAATATTCAGAGATGTAGAAAGGGCAGAGTAAAAAGGGAGAATCCCACGGGAGGAATAAATATACAAGATCTAACAAATATTGGTGCTGTGAGGAGAGTTTCAGTTCTGTTGTAGAAAGGACAATGGGCAAAGAGGAGTCATGCCCTACAATAAGACCAAAGTTTGAACAATGTAAATCAGAATTAATACTGAGATGCAAGGATAGTTTTCAAATCTAGACTTATATCTGATGAATTGATTAAATATTATGTGAAATCTAGAAAAGTGGGTTCATAAAGATTAAGTAGAATTTTTCTATACTTTCACAGTTGTTGTTGCTGTTGTTGTTGTCTAGGAACAGATAACAGCATCCATTGCTCCAGATTGGTTACTTTTGGTTATCATTTGCCTCCTTATCTTTCTGGAGAGTAAAACCCCAATTTAGCATGATGTCCAGGCACAAATAAGACTTCATGCAAATTACTTCTCTAGGATGTCCATGTTTATATCCTGAGCTGCACAAGTAAAACCAGTAAAGAAGTCAGTTAAACAAGATTCTGCCCTTACACCTTTCTGCCAAAAAAAACATGCATGGACATTGTAGCTTGATCTTCTCCCTTTCCCTGCTCCTTGGGTTTTACTTCTATTTTTCCCAGCTTTGCCGCATACAAACTGGAAGACTTGATGGAAGTCACCTCACTGGGTTATTTTCCCATTTCCCCATTTATAAAACACAAATAACAGCACTTTCCTTGTGTGCTGCAATTCAAGAATGAAAAGCACAGTAAAAAAAAAAAAAAAAAAAAAAAGCTATTATAAACAGAAGAGATTTCCCATGCACAGCAGTTGGCTAAAAGAACCCACAGAAATTTTACCTGCCCAGATGCTCTGCTCCCATTTAGGGCCATCAATATTCATCCTATTAATGTTATGTTCGTTCTGGTAAAACTGTTTGAGGAAACGGTTTTGGGCCTCTACCACAAGATGAAAAACACCACAGTCACACGAGTTAAAACAGTGACCCAGTACAGCTTCACTTCGCCAGTTCAAATATGTTCAGAATTCTCTCCAGTTCCTACTGAACAGTTTTTAGACTTGGACAGCTCAGCTGCTTCAGGTTGATTTTTTTTAAAAAAAAGCCTGCAAATAAATAATGCAAATATCCAGGTTTCCCATGTCTAGCGTGGTTTCTAAACTATGATATTTTATTAGCATTATTTATCAGCATTAGCAGAGAGTGGCAGTCCCCTGGCCGCTTCTGCTAGCTTCCAAATTTCCGTGTAGCCATCTAGTGGAAGACGACTGAAATTAAAAAAGACGGAGGATTATTTCCAGCATTTGCAAGAACTTAAGAGTAAGTGCCTGGTAAATCAAAAGAGACAAGTACCTTGCTGAAAGTCTTACTAAAATATAATATACAGCTAAACAGCAGCAGTTTTATTAGGCAACCTCCTGTCTTAAGAAAACATAATAAAAGATCCTCAAATGTAATGGGTTGGTTTATCCTATCAGCTTCGTTCTATTTTGATGCATCTCTGTTCTGAATCAGATGAGTTTATTTCTGATTACATAAAGGTAAATGAGATGGGAATTGGGCCTATTAAATGTATATTTAGCTGCTTCCCTAAGCAATCTATTGCTTATTTAAGCCTGATACAAACAACTAATAGAAAAACTAACTCACTGCCTAAAAGAAACACATTTTGGTTCCTACTGTTCAGTATAGCTGTAGGTGACTCCAAAGGACTGAAGTTTCACTGAAACTGTAAACAGGTGTATACTGATTGATTCTGTAATACCTTTTAGGGGAAAATATCCTCTCTTATAAGTGGGAAGCAAATGCATGAAACTCTATACAAACTTAATAAGGAACCATGATGGACAAATAGGACTTTCTTCAGCTACTGTAGCAACTGCCTGAAGAAACAAAATACAATCAGGCTGCAGTCTGACACAAATCTCCTTGCGTTTCCATTAAATAATAACAAGAGAACTGTGTTCATTTCTCCTTGTTCTGAGTGTCACTCAGAAACTTAATTTTAATTGAGTTAAGGTCACAAAAAAAACCCAATTACTCAGAAAGATTGTGATACATATTAGTTAAGGGCAGAAGTGGTAACTGAACCTTAATTCTGGTTCTGACTTTTACTCACTTTCTGCATCAGAGCAATTTACAGCCATATTCCTGCCTCAGTTTCTCCATTTGTAAAACAAGAGAAATAGCACTATCAAAAACACAGGAAGTTCTTTCACTGCAACATGAATCTAGTCAAATTTCAATATTAACAGCAGTATAGTAGCCAGATGAAATAGTTTCTCCATAAAATAAATTCTTATGTATTCACCTTTTCAATTCAAATATTCACCTTTCCCTGTTTTTACCTAACATTCAAGTTTTGTGAACACTAATAGTTTCACAGCAAGTTCTGGGTTATGTTGATGCATTGATGCATCAGTGTTGATGGCATGAGAATCTGGTTTAGTATTTGCAAAGTATAAAATAAATTCTTATGTATTCACCTTTTCAATTCAAATATTCACCTTTCCCTGTTTTTACCTAACATTCAAGTTTTGTGAACACTAATAGTTTCACAGCAAGTTCTGGGTTATGTTGATGCATTGATGCATCAATGTTGATGGCATGAGAATCTGGTTTAGTATTTGCAAAGTATTTTGAGGATAAAAGGCACCAATAAACTGTAATCTGAGTATTACTGGATCTATATAGAGGTGAACTGGAAAGTTGAGATTACTAGCATTGCCAATATTTCCAAATCATAACATTAAATTCCTCTTGTTGAATAGTATTTTTCTGACTGTTGCCAATAGAACAAACTGATATCCTGTACGAGAAATGCATATGATGGTGGTCCAGTCAGACTGGGAAGGAGCATACTGAGCTAGCCTGCTTTATTTTAAGTTCCACTTTACTCTAAAAAAAGGTTGACATAACTGACAACTTAGGTTGTCTGAAGGGCAAGCCACTACTAAGGCAGGACTAGAATTTGTCTTTACCTGGCTGAGTTTTATTTAGAAAATCAGCTGCTTTTTGCCTCCAAGATAGTCCCAAAAATAGAAACAAACAATTAGAGATTGTATGTTATTCTAAGCTTTTGGTTGCATTTTTCCTAGAAACCCAGAGGTCTAATTTTTTATTTTTCTGAATTCCCAGGGTTTACTTGCACAATTCCCATTAATATTGATGGGAGTCAGACATCTTTAAAATCCCAATGCACACAAAAAAGGATAGACTCCTAAGTGAATGTCTATTATAAAAGGACAAAGAACTGCAGTCTTTGCAAAAGCCTGCAAAGAGTATTCTTCTGTTTAATGCTCTAATAAGTGTCCTATTATCCATTTAGTTCAATTACATGAATGAGTCTAGTTTTTCCAAAGCCTTTCGTTTTGTCACACAGAGTACAGAGAGGCTGACAAGAAAGATGAACCACTGCTAGCTCTTGGGTAGCTATACCGATCTCCCACTATACCTCAGTAAGAAACAGGACCTACTTGTTAGCAGAAAGGAAACAAGCATCACAATGGCTCCCAGTAGAGCCCTCCAGGTAAAAATCTGACAATGATCCCATTGTAAACCTCCTATCATCAAAATGTTTTTATTCTCCTCCATTATCAAATCTTTAGGGTCTCAGACTTAGCAAACAAGGAGGAAATAGCTCCCTTCTGAACTGCTCTGAAGAATATAAGACCACACTGAACAATTTAAGCAAGAGCTACATATTTTTATATGCTTTTTAATTCTCAGAAATTGATTTTGTTGTTTTTACACAACAGTGACTTTTAATAGACATCCAGTTTCTTTTTAGGAGAAGCCCCTCTCAATGCCACATAATGAGAGATGCAAATACACAGTACTTAGCAAGGGGAGAAAGTATACCAAGACATTTCAAGAGTCAGGGACTCAATAATGAGTTGTTTAACCTAATCTATCAGACGAGTCAGCATCTGAAAAAAATGGATGGAAAATCATCACAGACTTCAAGGACATTTCACAGTATTGGCGCACATGCTACATATTTGAAGGTGGAATGTAAACACACAGATGTGTTTTATGTGACCTGGTCTTTTATATCTTATGTTCTATCAATTCATCCAACACTCAATAGCTGCAATTATGGTACACATTGGTAGCCCCTTTGTATAGGGAGCAAAGCACACACTGTCTACAGCCAAGTCTCATGCTTCCGTGTTTCCTTGTCATGTTAGACTACCTACAGCTCTGAAGACGGTAGTACAATCTTCATACTGGGAAGTATAGGTTTTAGTAATAATGTGACAGGCACAGATTTTCAGGAAAGATATAACAGTAAGAATCCTATTTATACCCTATTCTGTAAATAATCCAGTTTCTAAATTTACTGAAACAAGTATTTATGCAATGCAACCTCATTGCCCCTACAGTATACTGGGTAATAGCACTTTTTTAAAATTGATTTTTTTTTTCTTAATGAGGTACACTGCAGCAGTTACCTGAGAGCCATTATAGTCTGGTAAACCACAAGGAATTGAAAAATGAATCTCAGCTATATAACTATTTATGTATGTTGATGTGCATATAAGAAACTCAGCCCTGATAAGGTCATTTGAACCTACTATAAAGATTAAAGTGCAAGAAAGAGCACTTTTCTTTAAACCACTCTTGAAGGCCAGTGAAATCATGACTTATTTTTGTTCACTGAAATTCTGTAAGAGGAACAGTACTTGGCATCTTGATCCTTTCTGTCTGTTTTAGTTCCAAGTTCTTCTTCCTAGACACTTGATCCTCCTAAAGGGAAGAAAGCTCCATCAGCCCCAGCACGCAATCACTTTTCTCTCCATTAGCATGCTCAAATCCTAGCACAAGGAACAAACACCAAGGGATGGCGAAAACTCGGTCCTTCATCCTCTGTCATTGCCTATGTAATACAGTTGCTGCTGGGTGATAGGAGTCAGCGCTGACTTTCTATCTCACTGTTTAAACAGAACAATGAAGTTACGTTAACACAGGCCAGTTGTATACTGGCCCAAACATTTCAGTCAGAAGAGTGCTTTCTACCAGTACAATTATAGAGCTATTGTCCCTAGTATTGTCCCAACTGGCTCTTTCCTGCTCCTACTTGTACTTCTCAAAGGAAGCAAGAGGAGCAAAAGTGACAGAAGCCTGATTTCTGTTCTCATCAAATTAAAAATTTTGGTATCTCTACCCCTAGCTGGCCAGGATACTTGACTATATTATGGCAGAAATTGTTTAAATAGATACACATCCAAATCCACTTCCTACAGGTTTTGGTCAGATACTATGGAGCAACCAAATTGATGGATAAGGAGGTCATTTTTGGTGCACTGAAGGAAAAGGCCCAAGGGTGACCATCAGAGTTTTAGAGAGGGTCAGGACTGAAGGCTTCAAAGCCTATTAAACAACATCTTATTATTTCTAACAATGTGCTCAAAACAAATTCTCTTAGTAGCAGAAAATGTCTTACGGGGTTTAAGGAGGTGGCTTTGTGATATCAGTTCAGTGATAATGTGTATTTCAAATATTTTATAAAGTAGGCAACATCAATCAACATTTGACACTGCATTGAACATCAGAAAACTTTCTAGAAAAATGTTTTTTCTATTGATGTCAATTTTCATTTCTACTTAGTAGACAACATGCTAACAAAATGAATATGACCAAACCATACTATCTGTGATTATATAAAACATGTCCCTGTTCAGTAAACTCGAAATGCAATTACATATGGCCTCACTGATCTCAGCTGTTTAAGCATTTTGCCTTTAAATTTATCATTTTAGTATATCTTCAGTGACTCAGACCAGCCTATTGTCTTTCTGCACATAATAATACTCTAACAGCTAGATTCTCAGCAACAACAACAACAAAAGTTTACTTTTTTAAGTAAAAGAATTTATCAAGGGCTAAACAACACACTAAAAAAAAAAAAAAAAAAAAGCAAACTCCTCAAAATCATCAGTAGTATTTCAAATATAATCCCAAGTCTTGAGAGCCATAATATACTCTAATGACAACAGGAAATCTGTCCTGGAAAGAAGTTTCAGCTAGAAGAACATTCTTAAGACTTAGCAATGTGTTCCTCAGAAGATTCAATTTGACGCATATTGAAGTTAATGGAAAGCATACCACTGTTTTTACTGGGTGTTGTGTTGATCTGAAAATGAATAGCTGTTTCACTGTTGGCAATTTAAATATTCATTCTTCCCCATCTGCAATGGTCACATCAAACTCCTGATTTTCAGAACGAATATACTTGCCCAGCTTCATGTTCCTTTTTTTTTCAGTCCCTAGTAAAGGGAAAAAATTCCTTTAAACATTGTTATAACATATTCTTCATAATATTTTTAGCTGAGTGAAGAAGAAAACTAGAACTTAAACATAGTATATCAATGAAATCAAAAGAATGAAGGCCTACTGCTCTTATCAAATCTGGACAAGCATTATCAAGCAACAACTGACATTGACTAGGACTGAATGTAGGTTTCTATGTATTTTGACGGAAATTCAGAATTAGCTTTTCTTTCATCTTCCATGAGTGCATATACTACTGTTTTATTTATTATCAGCAAGTTGTGAAAAACAGCACAATTATTTTAGGAACATGTATAGAAATCAGGATTCATGTAGTTCCCTCGAAAGTTCATTTTCTTTCACTTCTCCAGAAAAGTTTCAATAGTACTTCAGAGAGCAAAAGTTTCAATAGTTCTTCAGAGAGCAAAAATGATGCAACATCTGAGCTGACTTGGGGTTCTTAATACATATTGTAGAAGATAGTCAAGGACGCAGCGGAAATAAGCAACTTTCAAGTGACCCTTGATCTGACATGAATTTGAAAAAAGGAGTCAAACAATTCTGAGTAACAAACAAGTGAAAACACCACTAAGTATTTTTGAACAAACTTCTGAGAGACAAAGGTAAATGATCTGGCAGGAGTATTTTTCAAAGCTCTAGTGAATATGAGTTTAGATGCAGGCAAAATTGCTTGTATAAAACTGAAACATATGTTTTCCAGCAGAACTTTAGTAACATCATTATTTACTGAAAGAAATGGAGATCCAGAAACTAACTTCTCGCAATTTGGGCTGAAATTAAAACAAAAAACAAACAGGGGGAAGTTTAAACTTGGGGGAAGTTTATATAAATAGATTTAATGTGTATTTAACACCCCTGATTTTCTATATCAGCTTTTCATGAGGCTTTAGAGGACAGACAGAAATAAAGGCTTACTCATACATAGCCTTTGAACAAATGCAATGCCAGACCCAATTTTCTGTTCCCTAAAGGATGTTTTAAGTAACTGCAAAAGGAAAATTTAACCGTTACACAAGAGATGAACTCAGCTCACACGTTTTCTTTTCTGGAGGCTATGACATCGCCTAATAATTAAAATGTTCCATATTGTCAACATTTGTAAGGAACAAATGACTACATACAATAGTCAACCTGAGTGCCATTTACTGATCTGTTGGCTTCTAAATTGTCTTTGGTAAAAGATCACTTCCAGTTTTTCAGTAGCCAGCTGAACAGTTATTTGGTATACATCTACATACAAGCCTTTCCTGGCTATGTCCATCGAGTATGTAGGTTTCACAACACCTCAAATATATTTTTAATAGGCTTTGGAAGCTTTTATTGGGTGTCTCAGTATTGTATCTAAAATTTCAGTGAATTCAGAGCTTTCACATTGCAACTAACGATGCTTACCAGCAACATAAAATCCACATTTCTAGTCTCATGAAGATTTGATGTTCTATTAGTGCATACTTTGAGATGCTATAAAGTCCACAGGCTATAAAAGGATTTCTGACTGAATGGCAGAATTTGGATAGTCCCTAAAAGGTGAGCATTCAGGTTGTTCAACAGAATATAGTACCTAATCCTCTTTTGATCATTTCCATTATTCTAGTGAATGCTGAAAGAAAAAAAGGCAAATTAAATTCTTTCACCTTAAAGGTGTTAATAACATGTGCCCTCTCTTCGTCCCTCCGCACACTACCCAATCAGTAACTCCATCATAATACAAATTAATTACATTTTAAATACTGTGAGTGGGAATTCCTCCCAGACACACCTGCTGCCATAAGGACATCAAAGAAAATCTACCTGTGCTAGGCTCTGGAAAAGTTGTTGTTGCCATTTGCATTTACTTCTGATTTTTAATTTGCACATGGATGATTCACTCTAATCCAGAAGCACCTAACTGTGTGAGTTGTCACTGTATTTCTCAAAGTGTTACCATCTGTCATTTTGTTATGTAATCCCTCTGATTTTCCCTTTAAAGACACAATTAGATAGGGCTAGTGTAAAAGATGTGACTGTAATATGGGGAAAGACACCATCTCACTCCGTGCCTTTGCAGAGGAAGAAAGAGGGCAAAACACTACTGCTACTCTTGTAGTGCAGGCATGCCTGCCTGCCTGAAGATTGTCACCTGTCCTTCAGACAGGGAGAGAAGTAAAAATTTTCATACAGAAGTTTGAAAGGCATCTCCAGTGTGAAAGGCTGATATGCCACTGCCTGCTCTGCAGGTCTTGAAGATCTGTCCTGTTAGAAATACATAGCATCCACTTCACCGTATCACAGCAAACAACAGCATATAAGATGAATACCTTACCTGGGAGTAAGAGACCTGTGGTGTCTGGGACAGCACATTTCAGTTTTAACGTCATCCTAAGAATATGACCTTCCTTTCCTCCATTCCACTGAGAAAGATGAAAACTGTCTCCTTCATGCACTGAGAGGTTACTTCTTGAAGGAGATGTTTTAGAAGTGTTTTAGAGATTAGCCCACGTACTTTAAGCTATGGTACAGGAGCTGCCATGTGAAGTACTCATTCCAAAAATGATTATAGCAAATACTTCCACTTAAGTGCTAAGTGCACAGAATTGAGTTGCTCTAAATATCTTATGCATTCTCTGAAGAAAATAGATGCCAAGTTTTGTACTCATTCTTCCTTAGATGTATCATAATTTTGAGCAGCATAAGTTGAACCTCTCTTTTAATGAAGTAACATGATTATTAGTATGCAGCATTACAGAATAATAATAAGTATTAGAAAAAAAATTAGATTATAGTAACGAGAAACATAAATCATTCTTTACATCTGTTCTGAGAGCAATTGTGGGAAAAGTTATTGCAGAAAAAGGATGTTCAGCATAGCAGAGGCTGTGCTGGTGTCTTCTCTAACTAGTGGATTTGCTTTTGCGTGGTTAATTAATGAAATTAAAAGTTTACATGAGAAATTCCTGTGCTGTTTGAGGGGAAATCCTGTTTTACAAGGGCAGCTATAGCATGCTGATACTGAGGAATCTGAAGTGAAGGACTTTGAGCATTGTAAAATGAATCTGTTTGTCTTCCAGACAGTGGAAAATAACATTCCTCAATATAGAAACAATGGAAGGTTACCCATAAATCTATACACTTTACCAGCAAAGCATTCAACTGTGAGCTATGCTGTGGATACTTTGTATCAAAGGGGTACCCAAAAAATTGCCTGAAGGAATAATTAAAGATGCAATCCCATCCTAATATATTTAGGCTTCTACACGTAAAGTTAGGGTTGGCAATCCTAACTTGGAAATTCTGGCTTTAAACCTTTCTATACAGGACAAATTCTTTTGTCATGATTATACTTTCACTTAATCTCTGTATAGGTACATAGACTGCTCTCTGAAAACATATTTCCAGATAGAAATATGATCACCAGAATTTCAGATGTTGAAATGGCTAAGATCCCAAATAACACCTTGTGCACTGGAAAGATGCTTCTTAAACTAACCACCAAAAGTATGCAGGAATAGCCACAATATAGTTAGCTACTAAGATAAAAGCCCTAGTCTTTCCACTTACTGTTTTGGCCTTTAAGATGATGGCTGAAGGAATGTGATCAGTTCTTGTGTTCCTGACTTCAGACCAAGTTCTGAGTCCATTTTCTGTGATATGTGAGAAAAAAATAAAAGTTTTTTTTTTTTTTTTGCCAATCATGTAGCTCCATAGTGGTACAATATGCCATATACATACCCTCCCCCCAAACCTAGCAACTAACAAAATTTTTCCTGCGTTTGGCCTTCTCCTGGTGAAATCTGCATTCACAGAAAACACTTTCCCTACACTGCTCCCTGTGGCTTTCAAAGCTGATTTTGGACAGATGAGGCACAGTGCTACTGATATGCTTTGATATGTTCATATTTGCTGTAAAATATAACAATTTCAGTAGTTTATTATGGGATATTTTCTTAAGGGAAAAATGTCATAAACAATATTACAGGAGAAACACCTTGTCCTTGTTTATCAAAACATAATGAAACTTTTGAGTAATTTTTTTTACTGGCATTCAGCTACATGTAACAGCTAACCAAACTGACTGAGGTGACCAAGGTGCATCAGATGTCTAAGATTTCTTCCTTGCTGGGTCACAAAAAAAAAGTGGGACATAGAAAACTCAGCTTTCTGCAGACAGGCATCATTGATCAGTCAGTCAGTCATATACATAAGCTATATAATGTATAGATTAGCACTCCCCTGAGGAAAAAGCAGCCTGAAGAGTCTTTCAGAAATAAACATACTAGAGAAACAGTGCAGTCATGTTAATAATGGACAATACTGCTAAGAAGAAGCTTTTTATTAAAGCTTATTATTTGGTTTAGTGAAAATAATAGCTTAACTGGTGTTCAGTCTGTTTCCCCCCTGAAGAGCATATTATTTCAAGTATTTCTAGATGTGAAATGAGGGCTTTATTATCTTGGATTTTGAACAATAAAATAAAAGATGAGAACAAATGATAATGTTTCCCAACATTTTTTTATGTACTTGAATCACTGAGACTTAAAAAAAATCTTGTACAATAGCTTTGAGTACCATTTTCTTGGAAAGCCTGATTCCAACAAAAGAAAATTGCAGTTTCAAGTAATTCACACATTAAATGTATCCCCTTAAATGCTGATCCCCTTAGTGTTCTCATTTTAACATTTCTTTCAAAGTTATTTTCCAAAAATGCTTTTTTTCCCTCCAAGAAATCTGAAGTTTATCGTTTGTTTCCTTGCTGCCACTCATTAACTGAATGAACCTTCAACTAGTTCAGCTAGAAGAAAAGCCTTTCTCCTTTCTTGGAGAGAGGAAAGGGAATTGCATCATATCTGCTATGGAGGAGAAATGGCCTCATTGCTGTGGGTGACAGATAGAGTAAAAGCTGACAGATTTTGCAGCCAACCTTATCTTAATTGCCACCTTTCCAACACAAGCCCAAGGAGAAGGACTTTCTGCTAACTATGCTGTGTGAGCTGTCCACAGCTTCTCCATGTCCTGTAGTTCTTTCACATTTTTGCACTTCATTGCAAAAAAGCCCTCTGTATCTCTGCAGGAGAGGATATAATCCACAGTTTTATAAGAATTCTTTTAAAATTCATATCAAGTCATTCATAATATGGCTCACACATTCAAAAAAAAGAACACAAATGCAATAGCTGCAAACTGAGCAAAGCAAAGGCATAGCATAAGAACTTCTGGGTAGTGTTAAATGAGTTCACTGCAGTGGAAAGATCCAGTTAGCCAACGATGTTTTTAAGAAGGATGATAAAGCACATTTTATGAGAATACATGCTATAAATTCTCTCATATTTTATATCTGGCTTAATCAGCACTGATGGTAAGGAAAAAGTTACTGTTAGAATTATAGTAGTTGCCAGTAACAAGGCGTGAGTTAGTATTCTTTTACATAATAATAGTGTGTCAGATTTTCTGTCATCTCTCTTCTATAATGGGAATTTGCAATGGTGTCTCCTTGCTAAGAGAGACAAACAAGCAGAGAACTTAGCAAAGTAGTTTTCAAACAACTTTTACTTGCTAGCATAAGAATCAAAACACATTTACTAAATTCAGCATAAATGTTTTCCCATCCCATAAATATTTTAGATGTCAAATTTCTCCCTATTCTTCAGGAGGGCAAACAGTAGGACTTTTGAGTAAGAGAAAGAGCAGGAGATTGACTTCTAAAGTCAGCTTAATGAAACAAAAAAGGATAAAAAGTGCCCCCTCAAAAGCCGTCACCCAGCCACGCTATTACAAAGTACACTGACCATAGTGATGTGCCAGACAAAACAATATTGTGACTATTTGTTCAATCCTTGGGCTATTATGGAGTATGTCAGATTAATTCACTATTTTAGGTTAATGATTTTAGAAATAAAATGTACTGGTGCACGGGATTATTCCTGGAGGACTCTGCACTTCCCTTAGTTGAACCTCATGAGGTTCCTCTCTGCCCATCTCTCCAACTGTTCAAGGACCCTCTGAATAGCAGCACAGCCTTCTGGAGCCACTCCTCCAGTTGTATAACATCTGTAAACTTGCTGAGCGTGCACATAGTCCCATAATCCAGATCATTGATGAAGAAGGCTTTCAACACTGTCTCCCATAACATCCTCCTAGGCAAGCTCAGGAAGTGTGAGTTAGACGAGTGGATTGTGAAGTGGACTGAGAACTGGCTGAAAGGCAGAGCTCTGAGGGTTGTGCTCAGTGGTGCAGAGTCTAGTTGGAGGCCTGTAGCTACTGTAGCTAGTGGAGTTCCCCAGGGCTCAGTACTGGCTCCAGTCTTGTTCAACTTACTCATCAATAACCTGGATGAAGGGACAGAGTGCCTCCTCAGCAAGTTTGCCATTGATACCAAGCTGGGAGGAGTGGCTAATATCCCAGAGGGCTGTGCTGTGTTTCAGAGAGATCTGGACAGGCTGGAGAGCTGGGTGGAGAGGAACCTCATGAGGTTCAACAAGGGCAAGTGCAGAGTTCTGCACCTCAGTAGGAACAACACCATGCACCAGTACAGGCTGGAGGGTGACCTTCTGGAGAGCAGCTCCGCAGAGAAGGACCTGGGAGTGCTGTTGAATTACAAGTTGACCACGATCAGCAACGTGCCCTTGTGGCCAGGAAGGCCAATGGTATCCTTGGGTGCATTAGTGTTGCCAGCAGGTCAAGGGAGGTGATCCTGCCCCTCTACTCAGCCCCAGTGAGGCCTCATCTGCAGTACTGCATCCAGTTCTGGGCTGCCCAGTACAAGAGAGACATGGAACTACTGGAGAGAGTCCAGTACAGGGCTACAAAGATGATCAGAGGGCTAGAGCATTTCCCCTGTGAGGAACAGCTATGAGAGCTGAGTCTGTTTAGCCTGGAGAAGACTGAGGGGGGATCTTATCAATGTCTATAAGTATCTGAAGGGAGGGTGTCAAGGGGATGGGGACAAACTCTTTTCAGTGGTGCCATGCGACAGGACAAGAGGCAATGGGCACAAACTGAAACACAGGAAGTTCCGCCTGAACGTGAGGGGGAATTTCTTCACTGTGAGAGTGACAGAGCACCAGAACAGGTTGCCCACAGAGGTTGTAGAATTTATTTCTCTGGAGATATTCAAAACCCGTCTGGATGCAGTCCTGTCTAACATGCTCTAGGTGACCCTGTTTGAGCAGGGAGGTTGGACTAGATGATCTCCAGAGGCCCCTTCCAACCTTACCCATTCTGTGATTCTGTGATTCTGAGATGGACAGGACAGAACCAAGTAAACATGCACATTCAAATCCTCCATTAGGACATGAAGAGATACCAGGATCTCTAAACTATGGACAGATTTGAGGGGAATGAACTGGGAGAGAAGGACTTGTATCTGCCACCCACTTTTCAGAGCATGGCCCTCTATAGCCAAAGGACATGGCCTAGAGAAGTATAACTATGACTGCCACTATAAAGTCCTTCTAGAAGTACATCATAGCCCTCAAACCATAGCGAAAGAAAGAGACTTTCCTTCCTAGAGGCCTTCACAACCCTAATAGGATCAGTTTTCCCATCTTCACTTCTCCAAAGTCCAAGCAATTTCCTTCAGGCCTTCCCTTTATTCCCAATGTACCATGATCATAGAAATGACCTTTGTTGCTGCCAGCAATGGGAACACACAAACTACTTTGCACCTCACACTGAGTGTGGCTCAGACACCTTGAATTTACTCTGTGGCAGAGTTTTTCCTCAAATGCTTGCCATTGTGAAGAAAGACGTTTCAAACAGGTAATATAAGAAGCCAGGTGTGAAAAACACTGTCTCCAAACATGCTAGAAGTAGTCAGTATTTACATATAGACTATGAAAGATAATGTTTAAAATCCAAAACAAAGCCAGCAGTTTGCTAAATATAATAATCAGTAAGTGATTATCTGAATAAAATAGACTTCTTAGAACAGAGACAAGGAAGGCCATAAATGTTACTCAAACAGCTAATACATCTGTATTCAGTAGGACTCTTCCTGTAAGGAAGAACAACTCACATGAGTAGGGTATGCAAGATCACTGTTCATGTATCAAATAAACAAACACAGAGTTTACCGCAGGAAATACTGTCAGATAGCAACAGTAAGGAAAAATGGGGCAATAGAAGGTTGTGTTGCTTCAGGACTATATTGTCTGGCTACGGGGGAAAAAAAAAAACAAAAAACATTATATAGGGAAGCTACACCTGCATCAGTGATATAAAAAAGGTAAATGCTCGGGTGCATTTGAAGCTAAAATACATTTAGAACTCAACCAGCGTTGAGCATTGTTATAGTTCATGTTTTCTACTTACAGTACAATGTATGCATATTTCTTGTAGACAAGGCCTGGGGGAAGAGAGAATTCAAATGAGATATGCCATAGTTTGGCTGTCTGAGTCAGTCTGATTATACTTTCATATATTCAGGAAGATTTACAAATGGATTGTGTGATTTTATTGTGAAAACATCCTTGTCTACAGGACAATCAGCAAATCCAAAATTGCTGCTCTTCAAGGATACTTGTCCTGAGCACAGGAAAGTGGAAAAAATATTGATAAAAGAGTTCAAAATCTTTTTAGCTTCCCTAAAGGAGGAAACAAAGGACAGTTTGGAGGCTTTGAAGTATCACAGCTAAATATTAAACATGTACTCTGTTGGGTTTGAAAATGGATTCAGTTACAAATACACAGCCACAACCAGAAATTCACCTTTGTATTTTTTCTGTATTTCATTTGCAATATTATTCAAATATAAAATATAACTCAAAGCCTTTCTTTAGCCTCATATTTTGCATAACTTTGTATCTCCCTCACATCAGCTGCCACTGACAAATTCTAAGATCTTTAGGTCCGCTGTCAAGAGCAACAATGTGGCTACGCATACTGTGGCATACACAGTATATGCAGGTCATGGTTGAAGGAAGGGGGAAAAGGCCCTTGACCAACTGTATTCACTACTGCCTTCTCACATCTTGGGAGTCTGGCATCAGTGAGCATCTTAGGCCTGTGAGCTACTGCATAGTTCCTTTTCCTTTCAAGGCAATAGTTACAGCTCTGTCATCTGCTGATAGCTGAGTTTTAAGCACTGTAATTTGCCCTATGTTGAGCTTTTTCACTGAACCATTTATTCTTGGCCTTATAATTTTTTCAAATCCTACCATAAAATGCATTGACTCTCTTTCACTTTTCTTAATGAAATCATTTGTACTTGCACCTTCTTCTTTTCTAGTTCACATGTTTTTTCACTTGAGATTCTTCAGACTGTGCTTCTTGGTCCCCAAATATACCAAATGTCAGAGTGCCACAGCATTGTCTAATTAGAAGTCTACCTTCCTTTTCCTGTAATACAAACAAAACTGTAAGAAAAGGATTGCGGGGGATATTACGGTGACATGGAGGGAATTCTAAAGTTCTACATCCAAGGTCTTGCCTTACTTTGTTGCTCTCCACAAATTCAGAAGAAAAAAAATCTGAAATAATGCACACAAACTTTGTGTGTACTGTGAACAATTTCCAGCTTCCTAACTCACTTTCCCACAATATTACTCCCAGTGGCTAGTATGCAGGTCACTTCACAATGCAGATCATCTCCATTTATCCTGTATGATCTTGAGAGTCCTAGCCTCTTATCTTGACCAGATTCACTAACAGCAGTATGCAACTTTGTTGTGCCATGAGTGCCAAAGAATGGCTAAATGGAAGCTGTGGTTACAGTCCTTTTTCTGAAGCGTGATGATGTGGTCACTGGGAATATGTGAAGCAGACTGGTTCACACTAGAGAAGCCTGTACAAATGACACACAGACGTTACTGTGATACCTCCTGAGCACTGAGATCGCTGTGCAATATTGACATGACCTACCCAGTCCAAACCAGGGTGGTTGTGTGCCCTAAGAGCCATGGGATGGTTTTCACTGTATCTGCCAAAGACATTTTAGACATAGCCTACATTATTCATCCAACTGTAACTTGTGGATCCATAAAGTCTCACAGCAGTTAAAGCAATGTTGCCATTAAATGAAAAAAGCTTTGATTTAGAGTTTTATTCTGGTCCTTGTGCTTTTATTCCTTTGAGCTGGCAGAATTGCTTCCACAGCTATGTGGTGAACCTGAATAGAAAATTCGTCTAGGTTAAAACCATTCTGGAAAAGAAATGTAACAGTTAGTGTTAATCCAAACCAGTACTTTGACCTAAGCTGCAGAAAACTTTGCCAACACAGAGGGAAAGAACAGCTTGTATGAGAAATGGATTGAGTAACACTACTTTTAATTTTTTTCCAGCTGTGCCAGTTCAAGTATTTGTAAAACTATAGCCTGTATTATTCAACAAGATATGTAAAGTTAGCTGCAGAAATGCAAGTTTTTAAATGTCTTCTTGTAATAAACTCCCAGAAGAGAATTATATCAAAGAAAGAACAAGGAGGAATGACCTTTTCTCATTATTTTATGATTAACGTTTTGAACTTTATTTTTCTAAATAGAAGGACAACATTTCAGTCTGCTAGCTAATGATCTAAATGAAGCAATGCTGGGCTAAGTTATTACTTGCCTGAGAAGACTCTAGGGAAAACTGATGTTACAGAGGGTAACATCGATAACACATAACTTCTGAATCAGCAACAAACTTCCATTATAAAATCAGTTTTAACCTCCATGCCTCTTTAGTTTGAAAGATTGGCAAGAATAGAAGATTTTCATAGTTGCTGCAAAGACACAGGACAGTGCTTTTGCAAAGTATGTTCCACTAAGAAATTCTAAGCTGTAATTATTTTCTTTCCCATCAATTTAGGGAGGAATAACTCCATGCACCAGTACAAGCTGGGGGTTGACCTGCTGGAGAGCAGCTCTGCAGAGAAGGACCTGGGAGTGCTGGCGGATGACAAGTTGACCACGATCAACAACATGCCCTTGTGGCCAGGAAGGCCAATGGTATCCTGGGGTACACTAGGAAGAGTGTACCTGGTGGAGAGGAACCTCATGAGGTTCAACAAGGGCAAGTGCAGAGTTCTGCACCTCAGTAGGAACAACACCATGCACCAGTACAGGCTGGAGGGTGACCTTCTGGAGAGCAGCTCCGCAGAGAAGGACCTGGGAGTGCTGTTGAATTACAAGTTGACCACGATCAGCAACGTGCCCTTGTGGCCAGGAAGGCCAATGGTATCCTTGGGTGCATTAGTGTTGCCAGCAGGTCAAGGGAGGTGATCCTGCCCCTCTACTCAGCCCCAGTGAGGCCTCATCTGCAGTACTGCATCCAGTTCTGGGCTGCCCAGTACAAGAGAGACATGGAACTACTGGAGAGAGTCCAGTACAGGGCTACAAAGATGATCAGAGGGCTAGAGCATTTCCCCTGTGAGGAACAGCTATGAGAGCTGAGTCTGTTTAGCCTGGAGAAGACTGAGGGGGGATCTTATCAATGTCTATAAGTATCTGAAGGGAGGGTGTCAAGGGGATGGGGACAAACTCTTTTCAGTGGTGCCATGCGACAGGACAAGAGGCAACGGGCACAAACTGAAACACAGGAAGTTCCGCCTGAACGTGAGGGGGAATTTCTTCACTGTGAGAGTGACAGAACCCTGGACCAGGTTGCCCACAGAGGTTGTGGAGGCTCCTTCTCTGGAGATATTCAAAACCCGTCTGGATGCAGTCCTGTCTAACATGTTCTAGGTGACCCTGCTTGAGCAGGGGGGTTGGACTAGATGATCTCCAGAGGCCCCTTCCAACCTTACCCATTCTGTGATTCTGTGAACTTAGAAACATCTTGTTCATGCTCCTTCCAAGCTTCCCCTCACACTATACCAAGTCAATCTCCTTAAAAATCTCACTTGTCAGCTATATTTGAAGATAATGCATTACAGTTAAATAAAACCATTGAGGTATTTTCCTATGGACAATCAGGGACCCAATTCAACTCACACTGATGTCAAGGGTTTTCTTCCATCCATTGGTGATTTCATTTAAAGCAGCATCGTGTGTTACTGCAAAGATCCTAAGTGTAAATGAGAAGCATTTGGAACAATGAACATTGAGTGGATGTGGGTACCTGGTCTCAGGTTAGGGAAGATTCAGCACTACATGTGTGTAATGCTTCTCTCTTAAGTGCAAAACTTTAAACACAAAATTATTTATGTTATGATTAAAGAGAAATCTTCCCTTTCTTAGCAAAGCCTCTTAGTAAAAACCAATTTTTTTCTAAAAACTGTTTTTACAGTCAAACAGGTGGTAAGTTTTCCATTATTTAATATGAAGAGGAAATATTGCAGGGCTGATATGGGTATCCTAAACACATGTATAGGTTTAACAAAAATCCCAAACAGCCAACATGTATCTCCAGTACTGTGACACCTGGAGAGTGTTCTAAAAGTCTAGTATCTATCTCAGGTTAAAATATATTATAATAGCTCTTTCTTTATTAATCTTTTTTGTCCCATATATCTTTGATTTTCTGTCTATTTACAGATACCACAGTATATCATATTACAAAATGTGACTGTACCTTGATAATGCATAGAGGAGCTGGTTTCCCAGGCATAGATGAAAACCTTTAAGAACGTCTTCTGTACCTTGAAAATTATTTTTTGAAACAATGAAATTATTAGAAAATATTTTCTTTATGAATAATAAAATAATAATAAATAAATAAATAATAATAAAATTAGTTTGGTTTTCAAAAAACTGAACAAAACATCAGGATCTGATAAAATAACAGCTTTTTTCCCTACCTTTGGTAATTGAGTGACTTGCCAAAAAAGGACAAAGCTCAAAAGAAATTAGCCATAGCTAGAAACAAACATAGGGAGGTTATACAGTGTGATGCATTCGCATATACAGGAATCTCTGTATTTATACAGGTATATCATAAAACAGGTTAATAATAGAAAACTACATTCTTCAAATGCATGGAGTTCTTTGCAGTCAGATCATGTGCAGATTAAAAAACTACACTTAAATGCATGCACTAGTTTAGCTCCCTCCTCTCAAATCTGTGTGAACACTGCAGTTATCTATCACCTCATTTAGAAAAGCACAGTACTTGAAAGCAAGCAAATAAGTATTTAAGGACCTTATAAATCTTAGGCTGCCTACATCATAGAGATACTATTATTTCTGGGTATAAAGAAATGTCTATTTCATCATAACAAAACATCCTTAGCTACAGAAGTCAGAATAAATATGATTCTCCATGTAAACATAGCACAAAAAGCCCTGTAAAAAAGAAATATGAAAGTATGTAATATGAAACATTGTTCAACCTCAAATATAAGACAAGTATATAAATAATTTTACTATAAAACAGAACTGCAGACTGTTCCTTTTGGATTGCAGGTGTAGTATTATTGTCAAGAAACACCAAAAGCAAACACTTTATCACACATTTCTCAACAGTGTTTTTTTTCAACTAAAAGGACATATCCATACCAGCCTGTCTACATGGTGTACTGCATATCTATACAGTGATAGACACTATCACAAAAGCATGTACTTCCCAATGTCCTCCACACCACCTTCAAGTTCACTGCCTTGTAGAAAACACTGCCATGCATCATAGGACAGCTACTGTGTACTGTAGATATCTGTATTTGTTAGGAAATGCTCTGCTGTTTTCCTTATATTTGAGGCCATCCTAGGCTTACTTCCAAAAGGAACTGACTTCATTTAGCACATAAGATGGATGATACTCTCTTAACATTTTTTTTCTCATTCAGAATCTGGCTGTTTTACTGTATACTTTTCAAATACTGCACTAAAAATAAAATTATTAATTTTCTCTTTGCTCTTTTTTTCCTTCTTCAGAGTTTTTAGCAAGAAAGTGCCTGGGTGTTTTTTGATTATTATATTATGTGAGAATTTATTCTCACAAATATCTAGTAGATAAGGAGAGTATTATTGATGGTAGCTGAAGATGTGAGATCAAAGAATCCACTAATTTTAAGTGTCAGTTTAGAGGCATCTAGAACCTGTTTTTTACAGTAATTAATATTTTACAGTACTTCATATGTTTAAGGACAGCAATAATTGATTTAAATTACAGCCATGAGTGCCTGAGACTTCTGCAAAACCAGAACCCATGATCTCATTCTACGGTTGCAAAACTGAGAAACTATTAATGATCTATTAATCTAATGAAGCTATTAATGATCACTTGTAAAAAATCTGCATCAAGTCCTTTGTGCAAGATTTTCCAATTTTAAAATGGACTTAAAGCCATAATATTCTTCACATATAAAATTTACAGATGAGTGCTTTAGAGAGTCTTCAGATTGACAGAAACTTCAATTTGACCCTACATAACCAAAAGTAATAGGAAGATGCAGGAGGCAGTCTGCCAGTTCAACATTAGCCATTACAGAACACCTTCTGCAAGCTATACTCCTTGCTGGTGCTGGCCTCTCTTTTGGAAGTAATGCCTCAACTTAGCAAATGGCTTCTCTTCTTCTCTCTTCCAGCTACATGTTTCTTAACTTGCTATCAGAATTGGTTATTAGATAGCACATCTTTGCACAGGGTAGAATAAAACACAGATGATGTAATATCTGTGTAAATCAGGAGGTACAAGCAGTGCAGGATAGTCCCATGAAAATATGATAACATATTGCTTTTAAATGTAAGATATCTCAGAAGCTTGAGTTGCACATCTTCAGGACAAATCCTGAATAATCCTCCCATGGATAAATCAAAAAGTTGATGGTATGCCAATGCAAAGACCATTTCTAAAGTTCTCGAACTCCAAAATCTTTCATTATTTCTTTCAGTGAGATAATTTTTTTTTCCAAGAAAAATGTTTAAATTTCTTATCTTCCCCAGCAATGAGTGAATCATAAAAGTATTTGATTTAATTCTAGCTCTGAGGACTGATCCTATTGATAGAACTAAGTTGCTTACTATGAGGAAAACATACATTAGTCTCAGTCCATAGACAGAATATTGACTATTTTGCAGACATTTAGTTTTAAGGGTGAGAGATATCCATAAACACCTTACTAAATGCATGTATTTTATATATATCTATATATAAGTGTGTACATGTATATATATCAAAGTCAAATGAGGGCAAAAATAAATATTCGTTTGTAAAAAGGCTAATAGCTCAATATTTTTAATCTTGTTAACTTCTTTTAAGCTATTTACTCTTGCAGTCTTTGCTTTGCAACAGGTTTTCCTCAATAGTGAGTGAACATCCTAAATTCATTTCTGAGATATCCCATAAGCTCAGAAATTCACTTTCCCTGTATTATCTTCTATCAACAGTTTCTTTTGTAACACATTAAAAACTTTTTAAGCTTATGAAGGAAGCTTGGTCTCTCAAGGTAGAGATTCTTCAGAAAGCCGCAAAAGAACTGTAAACTGATTTCCATCAACATCAGGTGAAGAAAGATGGTTTTCACTCTTCAGAATGCCGGGCACTTACTTTGAAACTTGCTATGGAAGACTGTAACAGAAGGCAACTAGAGTAGGGTTTAGCTTGACATTAAGACACATAAATTTAGGTGTCTTCATGCAGGTGATTATACATGCACTTTGTCTCTGGGCTTGCATACAATCAGTGGAGATACAGTCAGTATGTCCAACAGTGTCTAGAAGGCTATTGAACTTACCAGCCAACTGGTTATTAACGTCATCATACATAGGGGATCCAGACGTAATACAACTAGCCCTCTGTGAGCTAGGATTCACCAGGAATCTCACTCTTCCTATGGAAAGAGAGCTAGTAGCCAGGATCAGTACTGCAGAGGATGAAAGAGTTGAAGAAGAAAAGAGGTTGTCAGACTGCCTGGTGACTGCTAAAGGTTTGGAGTTCTGGGAAATACAGACGGCAGTACAAGCTCTGCCAAAGGTGCTTACAAGAAGTGCAGGACTGATAACTTTGAGTCCCATCAGCTGTCCAAATGCTGATACGTCCCTAAGTTCTCTATACAGAGCTTCAACAATTTAGAGAAGTATCTAAACACAACAAGGCAACCCAACAGTGTAATCAATAAAAGACTGAAGATTAGAAAGAATTAGAAAATTTATTGAATGTACAAAAAGCCATGTATCAGAATAATTTGGCCATAGGGTTTTAGGAGGTCAGCATGCTACCTTAAGGACTACTGAAGGTAAAGGAAGTTAGGAAAAAAATGGCTAAGGAAAAGCAAGGCTATATACCAGACAAATTATATTGCATGAATAAATTTGATCCTGAAAGATTTTCATGGGGAAACTGACTAACCAAAGGAATTGCTGCCTTTCTCCCTCCCCACAGTTTTGTAAGTATATTCAATAGGCATCCAGCATCCTGAAAGCAAGGCAAAACTTACTCAAAAATACCAACTGCAAAGTATTTCAGGTTTCTGGAAGTTTGGCCATACATGATAGCTAGGATATTTTTATTTACTTAGAAACCTAGACTTGATTTAGCGGGTTTTTATCTAAATGAATATACAGAGTCTCTCTGAGTTTGGTGAATGTTAAGTTGACTCTTACTTTACAAACATCTCTAGAAGTTTTGTGGTTAAGAATGAGGACATATCAAAAGGCATACAAATAAAGGTCCATAATAAAAATGTGCATCTGCCTTGCTGCCTGCTAGGTTATCCAGAATTCTCCATGCACAGTGGCTTGAGCTTTTTGGCTCAGAAATGGCAACAAATATTGCCTGGTAAATGAGGTTTTCTGTTGATTTTACCCCATCTTCCTTCAGTTAGTAGCACATGGAATTCAATTTTTTAACATTGACTATAGGTTTAGGATAACAACTTTTATATTTCCATCTGAGAAGATGGAAAGTAAAAACAACAATAAAAAAGATCCCACATAAACATTCTAACCATCTGAACACTGAAATGCAGAAATAATACTTCTTTCCTGCTAGGTTCTTACAACTTGCCCATATTCTCACTGTGGGTAGAATTAGGCTCTGTATTTGTATTTTTACAAACTATCCATCATATTCAGATATTAACATAATTTGATATTCATAAGGAATAGTTTTCTATAAATATGGAAAACGTTAATGAACCTGATTGTTCCCTAGAACTTTATAGAGATGCAGTCAAAAATATGGCATCTGTTTGTAAAATGAGAAAAAGCTTACATGTGAAAAAATAGCTCAAGTAATTAGTATTTTTTTTAATTAAGACAGTTACTGCTGCAAAGATCTGCAAACCTGGTACAAAACAATCTTTTGTTTGAAGCCTAGTAGAGCAGAATTTACATTAGAGTCACAGAACGAGAAAAATTGACAGTGTTGACCTATTTTGCAGCTGAGGCTGAACAGAAGAGTGCTGTAAGCATTCTTGGATTGCTAAGATACGTTACTCTGCCAGAATAATTCACTCTTTCATAAAATATTTCACCTTAATACTGGTGTGTTTGTAAATGTTAATTAGGGCTAATGACCCCACTTTGAAGTAAGCAATTACTATTACAATGATGATAGAGTTCTAACAGTGTACAGAAGAATCTTGAAAATGGCAGCAAAGAAATCTCTTTGAGAACAGATGGGCTTTCCACAGGCATTTTTCTAACTGAGATAGTAGATGCCAAACTGAATAGACAGGCCCCTGACTTTGAATGTTAACTTTGAACTGGTCAGTTGTGTCTTCTTTGGACAAATCCATTATATAGAATTAAGATATTGTATATTATATGATGAATATTTTAGTGAAATTGTCCTCCCCACCAAAACAGAGTGCAGAGAAATCAAAAATTTCCTTTTGAAAAATCACTAGTTTTTAAAATAATAGTTAAAACATGTACAAGAATAAATGGGAGCATTTAATTTCAGTTTGGACAAAGCTTATCAGCTGGTCCATGGCTGTTTCTATTCTTTGCCTCTGTTTTCAAAAAATAACAAAAATGTTTTTAGTTAATATGAAATTTTAATTTTTAGAATCTTTTAGGGAAGGAAATGTAATAGCAAACAAACAAAACTCAGTAATTCACATAGCTCCACTATTAAATATTGACCCTCTTTAAGATGTTGTAGAGTTTTCTCTCTCCAGGGAAAGAGGTGTTGTGTCTTCCAGAGCACTTTGATGCAGTGAAGAAAATGCCTTCAGCATTACCCTTTAGAAACCTATGTCATGTGCTAGTGAGCCTACACGGCCATCTTTGGTACTTACAGTAGCAGTGCAGATGGACATAACACATTAGAAATAGTTTATAGCAAAGACAGTGATATTAGGAGACTGAAGGATGGACAGCTGTGCTTTTTCCTCCAAGAGTATTGTGAAAGCTAAGTTCTCATGTATGCTGTTCCCTGCAGCTCTGTTTTGTACAAAGGTCTTCCTCGCTGGGGAGGACAAGCTGTTTTTAAGACACCTTGGTTTTAGCAGAATTGCAATTAAAAAGCCTATTTGAAAACACCAGAAAAAAGGCCTAAGTTTATATAAATTAACAGGTAACCAAGATTAAGAACCGGAGTCAACACATAGACCACTGGAAGAAATGCTCCAGTATCTTACTCATACTGATAGAAAAGGTTTGGATATACATCTGTAGGTACACTTTATGTTAAACATAAACATTTTAATAATAATTGTATTTCACTCCCATTCTTTTTATCAGCTTTTAATTATCTAAATAAGACAGTATTTTAAAATGCAGCTTTTATAACAGAACTCTCACAAGCCCCTTGACTTTGCAATTGTGATTATTTAGTAGTAGTATGGACTCCATTTCATTACCAACCATACTCTTCCTCACCAAGGACCAAGAGACAACACAGTATCTTGACGGCCTAATTAAGAGATTGGTGTTGACATTTTAGCAAATCCACTTCATTTCTGAGACATACTCCTTTAATTCCCCCTTCATCATTTTGAGGCCAGAAAGAAACAGCCAAGAAAACAAAGCTATTTTATAGACAAATACATTGAGGTACTCAGAGGTTAAACAGTTATCAAGTAAACACAGCAAAATAGAGACAATGACAAGGAGAAAACCTGTAATGACACTATAACCCTGGCTCAACAATGGGCATATTTGCCTGCCATCAGCACTGTAGAAATATGAAGCCTGTAGTCATTAGATTGCATTACATATTTTCTAATAATCAGTCTTCTGCACAGTGTGTATCAGGAGTCCTTATATAGCATAACAGATCCATTGCCAATTAAAATACTTTAATAAAATACTTTAATACTTTAATAAAAAGGAATTCTTGAGAAAACCTTCCAAGCAGCAATGTCCAAACATACAAACATAAGAAATAGAAAGAGAAAATGCCTAAAATCCTATTGAGTGTCTCTGGAAAGCTCCTTATTGAAAGAATATTTCATAAATTGACTTTTTCTTAAGTACTATGTCTGCTTTAGTCACAACAAATGACAGTTGACAGGTAAAGCACTTTAAACAAATCAAGCTTCTGCAATAGGTGTAAGAAGTAGAGAAAACATGTATGTATCTGTTATACTAAAAAAGTATTTAAAAATAAATCAAGATTTTTTTTTTTCTTTTCCCATTTATTAAATTTCAGCATGATAGCCGTATTGGACTTCTCGGCTTTTGTCAGTAAACTACACTCAAAATGTCTTGCCTCTGTAAATACAGATGACCTATCAAAATCTCATACCTTCAACTGACCTGGCATGGCGGCTCATGCAATCATGTGGGCAGTGACCTTTTCAGCTTAAATAGAATGTGTCTTGCAAGGGCAGCACTGGATTAGTCTTTCAATTCCTCTTTATGTGTTCTCTGCCCCCTGCTGAGACAAAATTATAATCTTTATTTTCAGTGTTCAGGCTGAAGACAGAGTTGGAGGCAAACCATTATGTCTGGATGATTTTTTTCTCGTCTTAGAAAAGCATTTCTGAAGGGCATTATTTTTGCTGTTGGAACAAGATACTATTTAGCATTTTCCAGAAGGTGACCTGAGCCACTACCATTTCTACTGAAAACTGGCTCACACTTTCATAAAGTTATAGAGTAGCTGCCATCCAGAGGCTTGGATTCAGTCTGGCTCAACAAAGAGCTCAGAGCTCAACTGCAAACCTTGGTGTGAAACCCTATTTCTCCAGAGGCGTTGGTGTTTTAATTGGATCCAGCTTGAATATTTGTCGAACTAACTCTCTGGAGAAAGTTTCCTGTACCACTATGACCATATTTGCCCATTCATGGCTTTTGATTATTTAGTTCAAACATCTTGCAGGTCGTATTTTCTCCTGTGCCAAAATCTGTGAAGGGCGTGTTATAGTCCCTCAAGTCTCTGCTGGGTGGACACCAGTCAAGGGGTTGCTCTCACTTGCGCCAGCTGGCAGGGAGCCCTGGTGGGCCAGCTGTTGGCTAAAGCTGGCTGCAGTGCAGGCCCTCTCCTGCTTTTCAGTCCGTGAGAGGCTTGTGCCAGCTTCTACCTGCCAGAGTGTGATCAGGTGGCCAGATGCAATCTCTGCCTGAACACACTGGGTTGCTCCCGGGGAGCTATGCTGGAGGTTGAGTCTGATTTTAAACTGTTGCAGTAATGAAAAGGAAAGATTTCTGAAGTTTTTCTAACAGGGTAATTTCTAACAGGACTGCAGGAAAAATGTATAGATTTTATGGATTGCAAATGTCAGTGTTCCCTGATATTAATTCAGCTCCCTAAGCCGAGGGAAAAGTATTTTCATTTACTGCATTTTGGTTTCCCATGTTGGAAAGTAATCAGAATCATTACATAACTACAAAACAGGAGTGATCTATGTCTTATATTCAACCAGGGTGATACTGATATTTTTCACTGTACTGCTATGAATCCGGGGCCGGTTCTACAAACTGAAAAACAGATGTGTGTTTCCACCAAAATCAAGGAGGCTCTATTTATTACATCAAGGTTTGCAAGCTCTCCGAGATACTTACTTCTCTGTCAAAGGTATATTTTTTCTTGAATCCAGTCTACTCATAGTAAGTTTTAAAAGGATTATAGCACAGACCTGTAAGACAACATAAAAGCTGTGATCAGACTTCATAAGTATATTTATTTTGGTTCTTTACTTCCCAAAGGACGTGTATAAACAAATTAATTCTAGACCCTAAAGGGATACTATCAGTACCAGTGGTTTAAAAAAAGGCTCAAGTAATTAAGCTTTTATGTTTTTTAACTTTTACTTAAAAGCTTTTACTTAAAACACTACACACACGTATATATGGTTTACAATGAGGTTTAACTACAGCAGTTATTTTAGCAGACAGTCATCTGGATACGGTGGACTACAAATACAGGAGTACAAATTAATAGTATTGTACAAATACAATACTACAATACAAATTCATTTCAGTTCTGGGTCTCTCAAAGTAAAACCATGCCTTTAGAGATGCCTACTGAATTTAAGACTGCTCAAGTGTGTCAGCACTGCAGAATCGAGACCTAAATTTAATGCTATTATATTCAGTGAGAATTGCACTACACTTTAGGCTGTAATATTTCGAGACCTTGTACAAAGCACTCTAGGAAGAAAATAGGATATAACTTCATGTACTGTAGTGACAGAAAAGCTAAACAAAGCAAAGATGACTCAATTAACACTAAAAGTTAGTGAGAAATATGTAGCTTTATGTTTTTATGCTCACACTGTACTACAAGGTGAGTATCTAAACTAAGCACAAGGTATTTATAAATTAAAGTTTAAAACCTACTAAAGACATTCAGGCACTATCTCTGTCAGTTGTTAAATGTATTTGCAGTTGGGACCCAGCAACAAACCACCCAACATCATCCTGAAAACTTAGTCAGAAACTTGCAGGAACAGAAAAATCTATATTTATACAACTGTGGCAAAATACCAGCTTTTTTCCCCCAGTTTACTTCAATTTGAATTTATGCTCCAAGTTCAGAAAAGCTAATTTCAAGCTACAGCATAACCACTTAAGAGAAAAATGGTATCCTGTATAGTTCCATATTAACTGTATTAAAAACCTGCTCTAAAGAGTATGAATGGCAGGGAACAATGAGTATTAGTTTTTAATGTGAATACTTCTATGTGTATTTATTATGAATACATGAACATTTACATGGTCTGGATTCCAATGTGCTAGGTGCTATACAAATTTACAAGAAAAATAGTGCCTACCCTATGAAGTGCCAAAATGCCTATGAAGTATCAAAACTGGTAACATTTTGTCAAAATGAAGAACTCCTGTGAGCTTCACTGTCAAATTGTACATGTAAATAAACTATATAGGTCTGTGTCTATGAAAACACTGAATCCAGGATTTTGACAGCATGCATGAAGAGAATGATCAGAAAAACAGGAACAAGTTAGGAAAAAATATAGCAATAAAGCCAATTATGCTTGTATAAATCATATGGGGGTTGTCCTTAGAAACTTGTTAATTAATATGAAAATGCTGTTCCCATGCATTTCTTAACCAGTAGGTTATTTCTGAGTCAGAAAGAAATGTATTCTGCATTAAGTTTGCTCATTTTAAGATTTGCATAGACATTTTGCTTCTGTCAGCTATTGCACCATCATCCACACTGCTTTGTTTTGCTTTGCAACCAGACTGGACTGGAGCTGCACCTGTGCACTCCTCACAGTACCATGAATTATCAAAGAATAATTCAATACCAAAGAATTATCTTAACATCATAGAAGGATACTGCTGGACAAGATCTCCAGAAATTACAAAGTACAAAACCCTGCCTAAAATATAACTGAAAGATGTCTAACCTGTAATCAAAATTTCTAATGATGAGCATCTACTGACTCTTCCTTGATAGTATGTTGCAGTACTTAATTCTTGTTATAGAATTTCTAATGCCAACTTTTATTTTGCCTGGCTGTAAAAAAGCCTATTATTATGCATCCATCTCTCAGTGGACATGAGGGAAGGTTTACTGCTTTCCTAATAACCTTTTGCATATTGGAAGACTTGTTCTTTCCTTCACAGCTCTTCACTTTTCTACACCAAACTGACAATTATTTTGATTTTGTTGCATTGGTCATCTGTTCTTCACTTTTTATCATTTTTTCTGATTTTCGTATCCAGAAATTTTACATCCATCTGAAAGCTTGGTGCCCAGATCTGGGAAAAGTGTTTCAGCAGAGGGCTCATAATCATGTGACTGTTCAACAGTAAATTTCCAAGTCTTAAATATATCTCTCCTGTTAAAATATTGTGAAAAAATGCTCGTTGTCTACTATAAATTCCCTGTCCCCTCCCCCAACCTTTTTCTGTAGTATCAGTTAGAAAGCCAGTTGTTCCGTTTGCATAAAATTTGCACTGTTTATTTTATATCTGAGGTGATACACTTCATTTTCTTTGTGGAATTTATGAAGCTATCTGCTCATTCTTAAAACCTTTTCACCTGCATCATTTAAGTCACTGCCTTCCACAAGGAGACCAGTAAACTTCATTTGAAAAATTATTTATTTCTAAGTATTCAATACTTACACTGACTGTACTATTTCACTGAGTTGAAACTCTGCTTTTACATTATGTGATGAAATAAAGGTGAGATTATTCTATTTCTACTATAACCATTGTATTATTTAGAGACCTTAAGAGAATACTAAAATAAGAAGCTCTAAAACTCCTTTTTTTCCTAAAACAGTTGAAACTGTCATTTTCAGCATCATCTTTTCAGTCGCTTTCATGTTCATCTTTGAAATCCAACCAAAAATGAGGCTCCGCTGTGTGACACGCACTGCTCAGACACAGAATACTAACCTCAGAAAGTTTAGCAAGCTGTGTCTTTCAGATGGACATTTGGTAGAGAAATGGGGTATAAAACAAAGGAGTATCGAATAGCATAACGATTTTACGTGGAAGGAGAGAACAAAACAAAAGAAAAAATCAGTAGCAAATATATGGAGGGCCTGGCACTGGAAAAGATAAAACAATAGCTGTAGATGGAAACTGGATTGAAGAGAAGTGAAAGAAGAAATGGGAAAAAAATCTGATCAAGCTAAGACAGAGCAGATAAAAGTCTAGTCAAAACTGTAGAATTTTCTGAATGCCTAAAGCTCTTTGCTTTTGTTATTTCTGCGGCTGTTTCTGCCTGCAGGAGTCTGAAGGCATACAAGTGCTACACTTGCTGCACTAACCGCTTTATTGTCTTTCTTGACAGTTTCATGCCCATCTTTGCATTTTCTAACACAAGTAACCTTCTACCAGTAGCTGGTAAATAGTACAGAGCTCACTTGCATTGAACAGGAACCCTTTTGTTTTGCATTACACTGTGCACCAACATAGTTACTAGAAAATGCACTTTACTTTTAAATAAGTTTTGGACAAAAGAAAAGTTTAAATTCTTTGAGAAGGAAGAGAATGGCCCATTTGACCTAGAAGCTTTGGGGATAATATGGAATATTTCTCCATTTTTATGTAAATATCGTTTGATTAAGGTTATCTACTCACTGTTGTATTGCTATCTACTTGGCTTCAAAGAACTAACTTCTGTTTTAAGTTTTAAGAAGTATTGGGAGTGATACAAATAACGCAGCCATTAGCAGCTCCCAGCACCTGAAGAGGCCAAATTACAGTTGAAAAGACAGTAAGGACAACTAGAATGAAAAGAGTGTTTTCCTCAAAAGGAAAGAGAGGAAAGCAAGCAGGAAACCATAGCACCAAGTCAGCTTTTAAAAACCACAGAGGAAAAAGCAGCTCACCAAAGGGGAACTCAAGGAGCCTGCCTGCAGAATAAAGCAGCTTTGAAGCTCTTGAGCTAAACAAGCCAGAAAAACAATGCAGAATTCAGGGAGCAACCTCCATGACTTAAGAGAAGCTCAGTGGCACAGATCTGAAAATCTGAAAGGCTTTTGGTGTGATCAGAGGATAGGATCACAGTATTTGTTATTAACAGAGACTTGCACATTTATTGTTCTACCAAAAGCAAAGAAAAATTGCTTTAGAAATTCTTTGCATTCTCTGCAGTTTAAAGATCGCACCTCTCTTTTTGCAACTACGAAGGGGCAAGCCAGGATGCCCCAAACTCTAGAAAAGGATATCCTTAAACTACAAGGAGCCTGTAGTAGAACAAGTAAAGGTGGGACGTTTGACACAGTAATAAGGATATTTCAGGGATTCTATTTTTAAATTGAAGGCGGGAATTTTGGAAAGGACTTCCAGAGAGAATGCGATCAAAGGCTAATGTTTTGAGTATTCCTAGATTTAAGGGGATAGCAAAAACATATGGAGCCGCTGATGGGATCTGAACAGCAATTAGTGGAGTATCCCGTTAAAGAAAATTTTAATAGGTCTGTGACCATCCCTTTTTGACAGTGAGATATACTTCAGGAAACATTTAATTTTTAAATTCAAGGTATTAACACCAGTTTATATCAACATCATGCAATGAGTCACATTTTCGTGGTGTAGCTGAAAAACAGGAAAGTAAAAGGATGAGTTTTACAGTCTTCCCTGAAAACTGTTCAATATTTTTAGGTTTTGTAAAGAAGAAAAGCATTAACATATGGAGAAAATAGATCACCTGAATGCTAAAGGTGGATACACAACTGGCAAGTAAGTCTCTGCTTCAGGAATTTCAGGGTCCCAAATATGGTAACAATCAGTTACCTCTATTTCTGCTACTGGACTTTTTACATTTCCCACCTCCATTTAATGAATTTATTTGCTTCAGAAAAGCAAAAAGGCTCCTTTTATTTCATTTTTTAATGCTAGGTCAAGGTGTTTCTGGCTGCAAACTTCACACCACCAGTCTTGCAGCCAGAGCTCAAGAGCTGCAGCTTTTAGATTAATTTGGGTTGCTTTCATTTTGACTGTCACTACTTTAGAATATTATCTTGGCCACAGACGATGCAGAAACGTCTGGGAGGGCTATTTTCAACGTGTAACCACAGCAGAGGAGTTCCTCTCAAGCCGCTTCACACCAGCGTTAACCCCACATACTATTATGCCACGGGGAGACAAGCGAGGCAAGGCAGGACAGACAAGGCCGTGCAGGCCCATCAAGCACAACCACTTCCGCGGCCCTGCCCCGTGAGTCAGCTGCAGCCGTACTCGGCTTGCCATGAAGGAGGCGCCCTGCACTCAGCCATGAGGATATCGCTCCAACATGATACCGTTATATGCAAGGCTTTTTTTCAGTCGCGAACAACGTCTTCTCAGAGCACATGTCCCCATTCCATTCCATTCCATTCCATTCCATTCCACTGAATCCGATCCCATCCCCTCCTTTCCCTTCCCGTTCCCCCCCACGCCCCGCCTTGCCGGGCGGCCCCACACGGGCACCGCCGTACAGGGTAGGGAGGGGCTCTGGCCACGTGATCCCCATTCGAACAGCCGGCGCGAGACGCAGGTCCGTCCGCAGGGAGCATGCGCGGCCGCGCCGGCCGTTGGCCGGCCGAGCGGGAGCAAGCCCGCGCATTGGGCTGCTGCAGCCACGTGACGCGTTCGCTTCAACGGCCGACGGTGGGCCTGTACCCCGCCTCTCCCTCCCCTTTTGTATTCCTCCGGCCAGCCCCGCGCGCCGGCCGCGGGGAGGGGCGGGGCGCATGCGCGCTGGGGCCGGCCGGAGCGACGGTTACTGACGGTTTCTGTCTTTCTTTTTGAAAAATTTCTTCCCCGTCTTTTTTTGAGGAGGAGCAAGATGGTCTTTGTCGCGGCCTGACTCAGAGTGAGGCGACGCGAGCCCTTGGGTGAGTCGCCGGGAGGCCTGGCCGGGGGAATGGTGAGCGAGCCCGGCCCAGCGCAACCTGCGACGAGACCCCGCCTCCCGCCGCAGCAGCCGCCCCGGCCCCGCCGAGCCGCAGGGATCGCCGCCCGCCAGGCCTGCCCGCCGCTGTCGTCGTCTGCGCGCCAGGGGAGCGAGGGGCTGCTCCGCAGAGGTACGCGCCTCCTTGCCGCCCTGCCTCTCCTCCTCCTCGCTTGCTCTCTCTGCTGCGCCGGCCTCCTCCCCGCCTGCGATCCCGGCTTTTGCCGCGGCGGCCGTTTGCTTTCCTTCCCCTCCCCCCGTTGCGTTTTATATATGCGAGAAAGAGAGGGGAGTCGCTCTTCCTGACTGGTGTCTGTTGCGATTTGAGGAGGCGAGAGAGTGAGGCCCGCGCTTGCGGGATATTGGCGAGGAGCGGCACGAGGCGGCATGTACCGGGCCCCAGGGTTTTCCCGTGTCTCCTCGCCCTCCTCTCCCGGCTGCCGGGAGGCGGGGGGGGGGGGGGGGGGGGTTTCCAGGCCGCTCCGCCCCTGACCGCCTGGGTAGGCGCCCTGGGCTTTTCCCTTAACGTGTGGATTCCAAACGGGGGAAAAGGGATGACCTGTTCGGAAAGGTGGCCGACAGAATGGAAACAACATTTGGATCGCAAACGGCAGTAGTGCCGTGTTGTTCGTTTGCCTTTTATTTCTCGCGGTTGCGTAGGGCCTGGTTCGCGATTTTTAAGCTCCCAAGCTGTGCTGGGAGCCACGGAATATATTTTGCTGTTCATATGTGCCATGTGTGGAGGGCAAGGGAGGAACTTAAATTGTTATATTAAACTGCTATTAAGCCTTTGAAAAGGAAGCAGGGGGACTTTGTATATGAAACCAGAAAGAACCTACATTGAAATAGGACAGTTTCTCAGGAAATGAGACACGTGGGTTTGCTACCATGCACCAGTATGACTTCCGGTGCTTTTATGCGTCATGAAGTAAAATAGGTAACACCTCCTGCTTTATAGCAAAAATAAGGGTGAAAAAGAGTCTAGGCAGTATTAAATATGTATCTTCTCTCTGCGTGTCTTAAATCTTGAAGTAATGAGAGATTACTGACTTCCATTGCTTAGTTTCAGAGCATTACATTCTAATAGTGCAAGCTTTTTAACTTTATGGTGGGAAAATTATGTTGTGACATGCAAATATTAGAAATAAATCATTTTCTTATAAAATTACATTAAAATAAGCCTGTATTTACTAGGTGGATCGTGGTAGTTCATCTATATTTTGTTTGTTAAATAAAAAGATTTGTTTGTTAAAATACTCCCATCTCAACCCATTCATACTATTTCTAGGAAAATGTCGTGAGGGTTGTGCTGTGTCTAAAAAAATCAGATAGAGACGTTTGTGTTACTTTTTGTTTCACAGGTTAGAAACCTGTCTAGAACTCTCTTACTACTGTGTTCACATATGTTAGATTCTGTTGTCAGGTCCTATTGCAAAAAGCATGTAAACACAAGCGAAGAGCCTGGAGCCCAGGCCAATTGGTTTACCCCTTTTTTTCTACAAGTGGAGAGCAGGCTTTCTTGTTAATGCAGTGCTTGTAATGCTTCAGTGGCTGTCCTTAGAGTGGTAATTTGATCTTCCTTGGAATCTGATGGAGTCGTTCTAGGTTACAGTCTCAAACACCTTTGAGCTGTGGTTACTGGCAAATAGAAGCAATCTTGTCTTTAGTTCCAAGTGCTTGTGTATAGCCATGTGGAAGGCTGCACTGAGGAATCAACCTGACTTGAAAATATTTTTACTTTTCCTCGGGGTTAGGTTTAATTAGTCCTCAATCTGCAGAGAATTGTGCAGAGGCATGCTTTGTGCTTTCCTCTGCTTTCAGGGTGGCATGGCCATTTTAAAGTGTTTGCACAGAACAGTCTTTTGTCAAATAATAGACTGTACTTCTAAGAGATCTTATAATTTGCCTTTAAATGTATCAGACCAAAATTCCTGTATTTGACTTGTGATCTTATGAGAGTATTGTGCAGTTCTATTTAGTGTTCTATTCAAAAATATTTCATCTGCTAAACAGGATGAGTTTGAAATCAAGTATTATTATCTTTTTCAGCTCTGACTGTGAATTAATATTTGTGGAATGTTTTTTCTGACCTGGTCTGAATCATAAATGTGTGAAATTTTGTTTGTTTTTTAGAAATTTTAATTCATGTACTTTTGTAACTTAAGATTTAAATTGCTACAGAAACTACAACTTTTCTCAGAAAAGTTTTCATGGTTATGTCAGATGATGTAGTAATCGTTAGCCAGGTGCTTCTTTCCACATAGAATTGGAGAGCAGAGATTATTTGCCAGATTTTTCAGATGCAAAATAATCTAGCTGGGTTCAAAGTTTGTTTTTGTATACAGTTGATGGGCTATACTTTACTAAATTGGAAGTCAGAAGTTAAAAGTACTGTTTTTTTGTTTGGTTTTTTTTTCTCTACATTGCAGAGATAACCAGAAAAATAGTGATTAGTTGCTTTAATTAATTGCCCTAAAATCCATGATAAACTTTGAGTGTCTCTTGGGGGGGGGGAAGTCGTTTATTTGTAGTAGAATCTTTCAACTTTTTAATTAGTAATATTCTAGCAATCTTGTTTTTTGAATTAACAGCACTGTTTTCATTCTTACTCAAAGTAAGTTTTCTGTCCAGTTGCTTCAGTGGGTCACCATCATTGTTATTTCTGATGCTATAAAGCAAATTGTTTCTCCTGCAAGACTATTACTGCTTACATAGGTATCCTGAAGCAAGATGAGGTGGGGTATGGAATCTTTAACCAGATCATCTTATTTGATTTTTCTTGCAGCCTTTCCTAGTAAGTGGTGATAAGGTGTGGGCAGTGGGACTGAAAGGAATTTTTCTAGCCAGCTTTGCTGCTGAAGAAGACTTATCCTGTAATTGAACTGCATGCTTCAATCGTTGCTTAAATTCAGTATCAAATATGGCTTAAACAGCACAGCTTCCCCAATTTCATGTGCTGTTAATTGTTGTTGCAACACATATTGTTAATGTTGTTAAAAACATTGGTTTACAGCTCTCGTTCCAATTTTGATTTATTTCTGTATGAACTCTGATTTCCATTATTTATTCTGGATAATGCAAGTTAAAGATCACTGTAGCTTTGAATTTGATAGCTGTACATTTGATTCTGTGCTCTTTTGATTATTTTTCCACACAGGTGTGGAAAAATGGCAAAGAGAATTGCAGAAAAAGAACTGACTGACAGAAATTGGGATCAGGAAGATGAGGCTGAGGAGGTAAAATATACTTAGATGCTCCCCCCTCCATTTCCCCCCCACCCCGAACAAGGTAGTAGGGTAGTTATTTATGTGCTCTTTATCTTGTGGATGAAATCTATAGTAAAACTGATGATACAAGTGTATCAATTAAAGATGATTTTACATAAATCAGTGCGTTTTTTTAAGAAAAGCTTTCAGTATATGCAAAGCATATGGCAAAGCAGCTCTTAATTATTTAAAATTACATCAACAGCTTAGAGGAGAGGAAGTTTACATTTTAAAAGGAAACCCAGACTCGTTAGAATGCACAATGCTTTTGAACTCTTCAAATGTGTGATTTCAAATTCTTTTAAAATAATATTTGAGTTCAGAAGGGAAGTGGTTTTGATTCCTTGAGGTAGTTGACTCTAAGGTTCTCTGGCATATAGTCTAGCTATTTTTCTAATAGGTCAGTAATAGTTAATTTAAAAAATATGTTAATTTGGAGTTCTTAGTTGAATGAACTCACACTGCCAGAGGAATTAAGCAAGCAGCGAAATGATATGGTTCTTCTGGTTGTAAAAACAGATTTTCGTGTTTAGCATCTCATATGTATTTGTGACTTGTGTTTCATCTCTAAATAAACTCTACTAGCTTCTGTGCTAGTAAAAATGTTGTATGTTTAGGCCTATAGAAGGCGAGAAACAAAACTGTCCATACTCTTCTAGAAATGTGAATTTAAGGAAACTTAATTTCCCCATTTATTGTGGGGTAGTAATTGATCTTTAGCTGCCTTTGCTACTATTAAACTGCAGCAGCCCAGGGGAGGTGGATTTTGACCATACATTTCAATGTATCTTCTCCAAACTGAAGCTTGAGGTAACAGTACAATATCAGCAGATTACCTTCAGTAAAGATTTTTCACAGCTTTGAAAAAAGAAGAATTTCTTAATTAATTTGTCATGATAAAATTGAGATGGCAGTCCGTTTGAAGACAAATTTAATGCAAAACAGGGAAGACAGCTGTGAAATTGTAAAGTTTCAACTAATCATACAAGTACCTGACCAGCTAATCACTCTACTAGAATACAGTATAGCTGCATTTTTTGACCTTTTTCCTTCTTTGTTATGGAGAAGTGTTACTGTTGTGTTCAAAAGCTGATCTCTGCCATCTCTCAGACTATGCTGACTTTATGTATTCTGAGAGTCTCACTAATGATTCTATAACTTGTTTTAAAAGGTGGGAACTTTCTCAGTAGCTAGTGAAGAAGTCTTGAAGAACAGAGCTATTAAAAAAGCAAAGCGCCGAAATGTTGGATCAGAGGTAATTAATCACTAAGCAATGTTGTAGCCTGACTTAGTTGTAAAATATGACCTTTTTCAAGTTTTTACTTATTTGTGCTTATAACTTAATACTGTATAGATCTATCATTTATAAGGTATATGCCGTTAGCCAGCTCTTAAATATAGCAAATTAACTTTCAGTTATTGTTGCTATAGCAAGAATAAGGCTTGAGTAAGAAATGGATAGTACTAGCACTTCTGGGTCAAAGGAGATCTGTGTTCTTTAAAGTATAAATGTGGAATGTTTAGACATAATCTCTTCTACATATTGGGGGGAAAGTAGCATTTGAGTTGCTCTAGCCTCGGTCTTTGTGGAGGCTGAAGCCTGGAAATCAAAAGTTAATTAACTTATCCATACTGAAGGAATGGGGACTGGAGGGATGTCACAAGCAGATGCTAAAAGAAATAAACAAAAGCCACAATACTAAGTTACTCTGAGAATGAAAAAGGTGTTGTCTTTTTTAAGACTTCTACTACTTTTCCCCCACCCCCACTGAAGTTTAGTCACTTATTCTTTGCAATAACAAAATGAAAATTGAGAGGAAGATGGCCTTTTTTAGAGGTTTACTGTTTGGTGCCCATGTGAAAGCATTAATTGAATTAATCAAATTGTAGTCCTTTGAAAAATCCCTGACAGCTGCTTTGTCATAGCTATCTTTATATGAAACATGCCTGCAGAGCGTGCATGCATGCCCTGTGTTAGAAACAGGACAGAAAACTTTACCTGTCATCCCCATTGCTTTTGGATAGGATGGAGCTAAGCACAGTTCAGGGCAGGATAGCTTTTTTTCTGTGCTCTGGATTTTCCTGTTGCTGTCCAAACTATAGAAAGAATTTTTGCCTATAATAGTTGTAGCCACAGATGTGGTAGATGATGCAGTTCATGAAAAGACTGTGTTAGAAAGAAGATTCTGATGAAACTGACTTGGTCATGCAAAAAAACATAAAGTGAATGGAAGGGATTCAGGGGTGGATGGAATGGGAAAAATGGACGTGGCAGAGAAAAGACTAGCTGATGTGAGAAGAAATGAAGTCAGAAGGCAGGGAGGTAGCTATATGAGATCAAAGCTGGAAGAAGAGCTAGGGAGAGCACATTAGAATACCCAGCTAGAAATGAAAAATGGAGGACTATGGAAAACCTAAAGCATGAAAAGAAACAGGAGGAGCCTGTATCTGCACAGCCATTTCCCTTCCGTACGCCAGAATAGAACCCAGAATTGTTGAGTTTTGTGATTTCTTCAGCATCTGAAAACAGACGAAATTCAAAAGCAACTCCTTTTCCTCTGACTCTCCAGTGACACTGAGAGCCCACTTCAGTAATCAGTACTCATTACCTAGCAAGATATTGTATGTAGTATCTAAAAATGCAGTGCCTGTTTGAGTGTTCATCATGCTAGATGATCAGCTTTTAAAACAGCTAACAAACTATCCTGTGATAGGGTTGTCAGGTTAGAGCTATCAAAACTAGATAATGAAGAGGTTACAGAAACCATAGGTACTATATTTTAAAATACACTTTCTCTGCTGCTTTCCTAAATCACATTGGGATTTTCTGGCAAGTTGCCTAAAGCAAACTTTATATAGCATACTAAGTATGCTGTTTTGATGAGCAGTTTGAAATGCTGGACTCTAGTTGTCATTGTAAATGCGAAAAGTTTCTGAAAATAAATTTGCAATTATGTATTGCTTCATAATTATTTGGCGAAAACAAAATACTATGAATCTCTAAATAGGTAGTCAAGTACTTCCATTACCTTCAAGAAGTTACATAACTACTTCCTATATCTAGTTTGTTAACATACCAGACATCTGAGTCCTTTAAAAATAGTAGCAATATGTGTCATAAGAAAGCTTAGGAGGAAACTAGTAACTGTGTTTACATAGTTGGTTTTTTTTAAAAAAAAAAAAAAAAAAAGTGCATGAAATAAGGCATGAAGTGACACACTGAACAAGGGTAAAATAAATGGAAAATCAAAGGGGGGATGGGAGGATTTTGTGGGGGAGATAAGTAACTGATTGCCTTTCTTTTTCTCCCCTCAGTCTGAAAGCGGAGGAGCTTTTAAGGGGTTTAAAGGCTTTATGTTACCTTCTGGAAAAGCAGGAGGTGGCTTCAGTGGATTTGGTAATGGTGCAGGAATAAAGCCTTTAGAAGGGCTGTCTAATGGAAGCAGTAGTGTCTCTAGTACTCCTTCTTTCAGCAGTTTAAAGACAACCTCTGACACGCAAATAGCATTTGGTAAGTTTTAAATGTATGTATTGATGAACAAAATTAGCCATAAAATCTGTGTGGTTAATTGAGTGGTGAAGAAACAAATTGAAATAATTGTGTAGTTCTTTTTAGAGTTTTGATATTTTTTTCCTCTTTATAATATCTTTTAAAAAGTTTTTTGTACTGGTGGAGGGGCATACTATCGTATACGTGCTGTTCGAAGGCTGGAAGTTATATTCGTATTTCATCTAACACTGGAGATAGAGGCTTTCTAAAAGACAAACACATGTGAGTGGAAGTTGGAATTATGAATAATATTAAATTTGAATAATATAAAGCTGGTAACACATTCCAGTTAAATACAACAATCACCCCATTTCTCTGAATTTAACTTAAAAAAAAATAATGAAAATATCTGTTTGGTATTAGTATTTTTAGAGTTATTTCAGTTTTGTTCTTTTCCCTCATTTTTTGATAAATGTTAATGTATCACTGAAATCTTAACCTTTGTTCATTGTACTTCTTATATTGAAAACCAGTCTTCTTAGAATTTCATCTGTTACAGTTATGTTTATGTTTTTTAAGACACTTTTAATATTTTCGCAAATCTAGTTACAGTCTCATGCTTTGATAGTCCCTGAAGAATACTACTACTACTATTCTCTATGTTGGAGATTTGGAAAACTGACCATGCTACAGGGTTTTAAAGTCAGCATGCCATAGAGTAGAAATGATAGTTTGAAACTTACTAACTTAGCTTTTAGTAAGTTTAAATGAAAGATGGAAACTTAAGTACTTAATGAAGACTTTCTCAAGGTGCTTGTTTATTGTGTTTTTGTATGAAAACTAATCCAACCATGCAAAAATGTTGAATATTATGTTCAGAGTTCTAATATAAATGGCAAAAGATAACTGAATACTTTGCTTTAATAACTCGTACAACTTAGTAAAACATGTTTGATTAACATTTTAGGGTTTTTTAGTAAGAAACTTTATTTTTAACATTATTCTATATGATTTCTTTGGATTTTTATACAACCATGTATTCCATCTACTTTACCTACCCTTAAACTTAGTTTTCTTGTATTATTTGAAGTTGAGGGTGATTTTTTTTTTCTTTTTTTTGCCCTCTTCCCCTCTTGATGTACTCAGTGTCCATATGCATTTGAATCTCTAAACAGCGAAAGTCTATTTCACAGCATTTTTTGTTTACTTGTACTGCTCTACAGGGCACAGAGTGTTTGTGATACGTTACAGGGGTCATAACTGAGCAAGGCTGAGTAATTTGATACAGAAACACTGAGGAAGTAAGTGTGGGTTTCTTTTGAATAACGTGCTTTTAGAATAAAATGTTCTAAACCATGTTTTCCTTTTAATAGGATCCACAATGTCAAATGGTCCTACTGCTACTGCATTCACTGAGAAAAAGGCTGCAAGCCCCAAAGCTAATGGTGGCAGTCAACAATCATCATCTGGTTATTCTCAGAGTAATATGTGTAGCTCTAGTGTTTATCACAAACAGTTAGCAGCTTTAAACTGTTCTGTGCGTGACTGGATAGTTAAGCATGTCAACACAAACCCACTATGTGATCTGACACCGATCTTTAGAGACTATGAGAAGTATTTAGCAAATATTGAGCAACAACATGGAAGCAGTAGTGATAGTGGCTCTGAAAATGAAGGCAACAAGACACCTGGCACTCAATCTGTTTCTACATTTGGGAATTCAAAACCACAGCAAGGATCAACATTTTTGTTTAACAGCAAGAAAAGTGAGGATACTTCAGACAAAAAAACTGAAGGTGCTTCAGAAAAAAGAGACCCATCAGTAGGAGTTGCATCAAATGTCTCATTTAATTTTGGGAAGAGTGTCGACAGTTCTGTTTTGGGTTCCCTTGGTTCTGGAACGCTGAGTAGTTTCTCATTTTCTCCTGGAAACTCAGGTTTGTTTGGAAAAGATGCAAACCAGGCTAAACCTGTCACTGTAGTGTCCACCAATATACTGGAAGCTCAGACGGAAAGTGGCAGTAGTGATGATAAAGGTAAATTCTACTCTAAAAATCATTTTAGTGATAAGCTTGGAATGTTTGGGATTTAGTATTATTTCACCTATTCTTGATTTGAACTAGGTCATAATTGCTCTTAAATTTGAAAGTACAAAACTGCACCACTGATCCAGAATTCTTAGTCTTGCATACTGCTTATGTAATGCTAAGAATATATGATTATCAGAAGTTCTGCATTTCAGTTGGATTAAAATTTTTATAGAATGTAATTCTTTAGTTGAATACAAGACTTGAAAATTTCTAGATAAAATTCAGTCTCTGTTGATAATCCATTTATGGTAGAGCTGCTAATGTTGGATGATTGCATGCTTCACTCTTAGATGTGGAGCAACTGGTGTGCTCACCCTTTAGGGTGTGCCTGAAGCACTGTGCCTGAAGGATGTTTCACTCCTGCTGCGTTTTGCAGGAGGTTTGTCAGGAGAGCCCTCCATAAAATATGTAAGACAGGAACAATTTCATAGATCTTACTAACAAGACTATAAGAGGCAATAAAGTTGCATACTCCCCAACAGTTTTTGTCTGCTCTTTAGCTAGATGGGCAGTTAGCCTATAGAAGTCCTAGTGGCTGAGAGATTGGAAAGATAATTCTGATGCTATCTCTTGCTGTCATTCTTGCAAGTGATTTCCCTCCCATCAAATTAAACTTATCTGTTAGAGGTATTTATTATGCTTTTCATAGACCTATTTGTGGAGGCTATTCTTTGAAATGTTGCAGATGTTTTTCCTTAACAAAAAATTTTGGCTGAAGTTTCATTTCTTAAGCTTTATATTTTTAATTTGTTTTTGAGCAATTGTTGGGGGTTGATATTTTGATCCACTTTAAACTGAAGATGAGCATGGATGAAAAGAGTACAGAAGACTTCTTCCATAGGTGAAGCTACTTCACCTTCAGAATCCAAGTTCACTTAAATGTATTTTTGTGATCTTTGAGAGGTTATGCATGTATTAGCAGTAGTTTATGCATACTGTATTTAACATATACAACACCAAAAATAATTTCTAAATTATATGCTCACAGCATTAATATATGGCCTGTATTAAAATTTTATTTAAAGGAGGAGAAGAGGAGGAAGAAGAGCCACCCAAAGTTGTTGTTAACGAAATAAAAGAAGATGATGCTTTCTACTCAAAGAAGTAAGTAACTTAACTTGACATAGTGAATAGAATCATAATTTAAAGAATAAAATTTATATTTACATATTGCCAGTTCTTCACTACTGCAGCTTGAAATTAGTTATATATAGTGTAAGTTCTGGACTAACTTGTTATTAAAACTTCCTAAGAAGCTATGTAGAATCTGAGTTTCCACTTGTTAAACATCTCTGTCTGTAATGGAACTTTATACTACTTACTAAAATTCTTGTCCATCTTGGACTCAGCACTGAGAGCTAGTTTGTGTCCTACTTGTGATCAGCTTCACAAATGAAGAAACTTTTACCTTCATCAGGTTTTGTAGTGTAATCTTCACAATTTCAATTTACAGAAGTAAATTACTGGACTGAAATTCAGTCGGAGGCTCAGCTATTTGCATAGTCTAAAATAAGACTCTTCATTTGGAAAATGCAGATTTCTGTATGAAGCAGTGTGCAGGTTGTCCTCTTTAATTCAGAGTGGGCTGTTACTATAAGCAGTTTTTTAAAAACATGTTTAGTAGTCCAAATAATTGTACGTATGCTTGACACTGAGCACAGAAATTGTCTTTTTACCACCCCTAACCCCCCCCCTAAAAAATACTTTTTTCTGGGAGAAGTTTATGTACTGATTTTTGAGGAATGAGGCTAGGTCTGTTGGACATCACTTAAAACAATGATTTCAGTTTTTTAAGTAGTCCTGTTACTACTACATAATGATGCGGTAAGTTCTTTCAGTTTTGAAGTCAGTGAAATTGGTGCTTTCAAACAGAAGCTTATGATAATTAAAGCTATTATTTATTAATTACTCTTTTCAGACCCCAACACATGTGGCCTTTTTATTTGCTAACAGATAGTACTTACCAGTTGAGAAAGAAAAGGTTGATCATTTCTTCCAGTACTGTAATGACAAACGTAATACTCTATGTACATAATGCACAGCCCAGGTCAAGAAGAATAAAGATTGATGCAATTTATCTTTCACATCTGCATATCTGCACAAATGACACTTTTTTTTTTGGCACAGGTGCAAACTGTTCTACAAGAAGGATAACGAATTCAAAGAAAAAGGTGTAGGAACATTACACTTAAAACCAGCAGGAAATGAAAAAACACAACTTCTAGTCCGAGCAGATACTAATTTAGGTAAGTAAATCTTTTTTCTAGTAAGAAGTCTTTGTGTAATATTTGCTGCTAAGCACTAGGATTTCTTTTCTTGCACGGCATAACTGGCAAGATTAATGAAAAATTCTTTTTAAATAATTTCAAATACTGAGATTGGATTGCTTTAACAAGTATTCTGAAATACTTTCTTGCACTGCTTCCATTACCCTAAAAGGTTATGGTGTATGATGTTTGGGATTTTTTTTTTTTTTCCCTTGAGTGTATGCCCCTTCCCCCACCCCCAACACACACATTTTTTCACAGCTATTCTCCATCCCTAGCTTGTTGAATGGCTTTTGAAGCTTGACTTAAGACCTCCACAGTAAATATATGTAGGTGTGATGAATAAAGAAGTTGCTGTTTGGTACAATACAAAGTAAGGTTTCAGTATTTAAAATATATATATATATGAAAAACTTCTAGAAGACTTCAAAAAAAATTTATTGGGGATAAATGTCTTCTGTGTGCTATTTAAAAGATGGAGCAAGTTTTGTGTTAAGATGCAGGCCAACTGTCACTTGTTTGCAATTTGCTCTGAATATATAAAGAGTTGACTATGTATGCAGACATCCATTGTACTTGGTGGAAGGTAAGAGGGAGTTATATAAAACAGGCATGCAGGATTTTGATAAATGCATTGCTCTTAACATGCACACAGAGATCCAAGTGCCAAACTCTTTTCAGCTAATTTTCAGTTGTGTCACAAATGGTAAGTTGACTCTACTGAGTTAAAGTAGCATCTAGTGTGATAGTTCCTCAGTATATTTTGTGAGATGAACTTCATAAAACACCTAGCTGATTAGGGGGAGCAAAAAAGACTAGTTCTCTGCTTTTTAAATATTATGGGGACTTGGTGTATTCAAAAATGATTTTTGAGATGAATCATTCTGATTCAATGTCAGAACAGTGTATAACTCTAAAACTGTGGAAATCAGTGTTTTGATACTCATTCTTCACAAACTTCACCACAAATTCAATATCTCCTTTCTACAAGTGTGCATTTGTAGCTCGTATGCACTTCATAACTTCCAAAATTAGAATAAATATTAGGCTTAAAGATGACAGCTACAGGCATGCTGTGCTGTAGGTAATCTATAAATCATCTCTGGTTTATAAAGCTCTCTGGCAAGTCTAAACTCAAAGCCATTACATGCACATTAATTGAAAGTTTTCAAATGTCTAGTGAGACTAGGATGCCTATGTCACTTTTAAATTGTTAACTTCTTTCAATTAAGTCAAGGTTTGCCAGATAAAGGGAAATTCTTGTTAAGCAAGTAAACTGGAGGCTGACATATAGCAGTGTTGACATTGCTTTCAGCATTGCTTTAGGGGTTTGAATGTGTTGAATAGAGCAGGTGAATGCTTACTTTCTCAAAATTACCTACCTTGTAACAGAAGTCTCAGAATTTTCACTCAGCTGATGCGGCTTTCCATTGTATGGATTTACATTCCCTCTGCCTTCATCTGAGCTGATGTATTAGGAAATCTTTCTTTTCTTTTTTTTTTTTTTTTTTTAACTCTTATGCTTTCTAAGGCATTTTCAACTTCTTATAGCTTGGTATTTCTAAGCATTGGTTTCTACAAGCTGCTACTGTCATAGTGATGCGCACTTTCCTTTTTTGCTATCTTCACACAGTGCTGTAATGCTTTCCTAAATCTCACTGTGTTGAAAAACTGAACTGGGAAGGAAGGCGAAGACTGACTTTTTCCTAAATACTACTACCGTGTTCTGAACTATTTACCAGGTTTACAAAATGTGTGCATCTTCTGTTGAAGCAGATTTGAGTTTGTTTGCAACTGTTTTGATAGACCACTAATACTGAATATCTCAAACTTGGTAGATAATTTAACAAGTTGAAATAGAAATGTTAATAGTAGCTCAGTGATGGACTACATTGGATATGTTTGTATGATTTAAGGATACAAGATACTTAGTCTACCATAGTTCATTCAATTTCAGATTAACATATCTGTATGTGTGTTAAAGCTAACTTTATTGCTTCTGCTATGGACTGTGCTTGATGTTCAAAATGAGTAACCTATATAAGCATAAACTAAGCTTTGTGAGTTGATTCCTCATTTGCTACTTCTCCCTTGCCCCATTCCCTCTTTCTTGCTTGTCCCTGCTATCATTTGATATTCCTTAGGCTCCACTTTTAAAAAAGGAAAACATAGCATTCTTACAGATTCCTTATTTAGGAATAAGGAGGAAAGAAATTACATGAGAACAATGAGCAGATGAGTTGATGCTTAGGGAGGAGTAAGAATAAGACAAATATGTATGACATTTGTGAGTTGCCTGCCTTTAGCACACAAATTTAAATCCCTATTTAGTGAGTATACTTACCTTTATTACAGTAAAAGCTGAAAACTTCCTTTTTTTTTTCCCCTCAAATGCAGGAAACATACTGTTGAATGTTCTAATTCCACCCAAGATGCCATGCACAAGAACCGGAAAAAACAATGTTCTTATAGTTTGTGTTCCTAACCCACCGATTGATGAGAAGAATCCAACTGTTCCAGTCACTATGTTAATACGAGTGAAAACAAGTGAGGATGCAGATGAGTTGCACAAAATCTTACTGGAGAAAAAGGAGGCTTAAAGATGTTGCAGTCAGTGATTTGAGGAATTATTGCCAAACTACTGCTGCTTCCCCCCCACCCCCTTCCATAACTTCACTTGAACACTTAACTCTACTCTGATATTAAGAACTGCTACAGGAATTCCAAGAGGAAAGGCTAAAATAGCTAATAAAAGTTTTAATAGAACACAAGTGTTGAACTGTGCCCCCTCATTTTTCAGTAACTAAATGCAGGACCTCTTTTGGATTAAAGCACATTGATTTAGATCAAAGCATATGTTTTTAAACACTGGTCATCTTGACTGAATGGACTGAAATCGGAGTACAAAATGTGGTACCAGATATTCCTCAGACTGTGGTGCAATGCAACAAACCTCATGTTTTGAAAAGCAGGACATTGAAACTTAACTCTTGAAACTGTTTATAGATTTCAGATTTTTAATATTAACTGGTCTGTCAGATTCTAGTGAGACTAACTTTTTCAAACTGTCAATGACAATAACGTACCGGAACAACAAAGCTACTATATAGCATACTGTGTTTTAATGCCTGCAGATTTGTGTGCTTTTGGGACTCTGAGACTGCATCTCCAGATCTCTAAAAGAAAAATTGCTTATATAGTCTTGTTGACGGTAGCGTTTCTTAGCGAAGAACTATCAGTTCTGTTCTCACTGTAGCAACAAGCTAGTGATGTGCAATAGTATAAGCAAACAACTGGAAGACTGTTTACTCCGGACCACAAATGCAGTTGGCATTTGACTTCTGTCAAGTCAAGGGCAAAGGGTTGTGCTTCCATTATGGGCACTCTCAGAGGTATTCTTCCCTAGTCCCTCAGGCTAAAACTGAAACAGAGCAGAGGCAGAGTTGTAAATCTTGTACTTGTCTTGCTACTAGTACTTTTCTGAAGTTCTCTCTTTTCACAAACGTAAGTTTCAGGATTTTTTATAAGTCTTTATATTGTCTCTGGACATTACCAAGAGTACATGCATAAATGGGTTTCTTAGTAACCATTTTTCCAGTGTGCTAAAACTACAGTGCAGTTACATTAAGCACTGGGACCTGGCTTGCAGTTTTTCAGACAGGCTTTCGTATGCAAGTAAGTTAATGCTGGGTTAATGTGAAACTTGGTTTCCAGCTGTGTTAAAATTAACCATGTGGCAGTAATTAACAGATCAGAACATCACTCTGTCCCCCAGTTCTTGCTAACTCTAATAGACAATAGTTGTTTGGCTAGCCTTTCTAATTTTTTTGAAATCTTGTCCCAGTTTGCTGGAAATTCTTCTCCCAATGATTTTCTCCTTCACTTGCAGCTCTGGAAACAGTCAAAAAAACAAACAAACAAACAACTGGATGCTAGTGCTAAACTTGAACTGCTTTCTGATTTGTCACACTAACCAGCTCTTAAGAGATGGAAGAAACATGCCAACCTGTCTCTGTCTAATTAACACAGAGAAAATGCCCATTCCAGAAAAAGCAGCGTAATGCAATTCTCCCAAGACACTATGAATTCTAGCATAGTGACATCCTATGAGTAAGGGGAAAAAAAAGAAGTGGTACCATTTGATTAGATGTGGCCTATCTTACCTTTTCCCCACTGGTCTGTATGAAGGACAAATGGCTTAATTCAGTCCTAATTAGCTGCACAATTCAGGTTATGGCCTTTTTTTCTCCTCTTAACCAAAAAGAGGACAATCTTTGTAGGATCTACAGCCCTCTTGACCAAAGTTGACTGCCTTTGTTCACACTTCAGCTACACTGAGATCACAGCAATTGCATTTTAAAACTCAAGTGTAAGGGGAGCTCAGATACTGTTTTCAAATACTCTTTGAAATATAAACTGGTGCCTTCTTTTGCATCTGTTTTGGTATTTAACCACTCAAGTGGTATTGGTTTCCTCAAAACGGTGTTTTTGTTTTTATTTTGTTTTAAAGTCTTGCTGATACCTAAATTGGAGGCCAAAATCTGAAGGTTTGCATGTTAATTGCGTGTATGAATGACAAGCAGAATATTGTCTGGAAGTTTTATTACTGGCTCAGGGTGAATGTCCAAGGGCTTAATTAATTTTGCATTTGTCTTTTGACTATAGTGTCTTAAACAGGTCTTGGTGAAGCAAATTTTGTAGACTGCAGGTCACTGTTACAGTAAGCAGATTTATTATGAATCTCACCTTCAGAGCACTTGTGGATAGATTTGTTTCAGGGGGCTCAGTTTTGTCTTTGTTTAAGCTCACAGAGATAACAGCTGTTCGTTTCTTCAGCCATTGAAATGTGGACCAATTCTCTTACGCTGTTAAGAGAAAACGGATCTTTTTAAAGATCCTTAATGATTTGTTTCTGAAGTGAGGCAGTTGAGGTTTTGCACATACCTATTTAGCCAAATTCTAAAACTGGCAAACTGAGCAATTGCTAATGTATCTGTGTCATGTCTTCAAGGGTGGGCATAGAGCGTAAGAAAAAAATAGAATTATTAAATAATAAGATGTGCTAGAAAAATTGAACCTTACGGTATCCATGGTAGCAAGTAATATTTTCTGTTGTCTGTTGAAAATAATTGAGATGAGACATGTTAATTCTTAGAGCAATGTATGTATTTATCAGTAAAGCCAGGGGAGGGTATATAACGGAAATCTTGTGTTTAAAAAGGACAATATGTCAATTAGGCTGTTAGAGAAAAATATATGCATAAACAGCTGATATTATGTGTCTTTACATTCCTCGTCTTGATATGGAAAATAAATGCTAAAAATAGAGGAGGAAAGAATTTCATGGAGAACTAGAGATTTTTAATCAACATCATTCTTAGTGACCGTGCAATTAATCTGGATTTTAAAGCAGGAAAAATAAGTCATATGTTTTTCACTTAGTGTTCAATTTTAAAGCACAACCCTTCTCCAATATTGTTACAAAACAAATTTTTGATAATGCTTCAGTTTCTAATTAAGATGCTTTTATAAAGATTAAAATATATAATTAAAGATTGCGAAAAGCCACAGATTATTAAATAGAAATTAAGGCCTAAAATCAATTAAAAGCAAAAGTTAAATGGAGAGCATAAAAAACAATTACTGAAGCTTTGCATGACAAAGTGATGTGCTACACAAGGAATTTTGATCAGAATTCCGCTTCAATGAGGCATTCGTGTAACTTGGTACATATACAATATTTAACAGCTGACACCTGATGTTAAAGATGCAAGTTTCCTCCCTAATTTGAGTTAATGACTTCACTGCTACAGCTATGTATAGGTGTTGAAGCATCTTATGGGTCATACACATTCTTGCTTTTGCTATAATTTTGAAGTTTTTGCTTCTTACAGTTTTTCCTTCCCACTCCCGTCAAAAGAAAAATCAAGAGCTCTACTGCTTTTCATTCTTCTAATCATCCATAAAGAAGATTACAGTTAGTTTGAATTTTATTCTAGACAAAAAATCAAATTGCTATTTGCAGTTTCCTAAAATGTACTTCAAGTCTATTTGGGAGCACAACAGTTAATGTTCCTTTAGTTCCCTTTGGCTGACTGACATAAATTCAAGTTAAATTTACAATGAGGAATCTTTCAAGTGAACATGTAGTACATAAACCAATTAAGATGTATGCTTTAATTTTAAGAACTCCAGTTGAGCTCCTTTTACAGCACTGTAACATTTTAAATGTCCTGAAAGAGTTTCTTTTTGATGCCTTAAATAACTTAATTGCATTTGCTAAAATTTTGTAGCTGCTGCCTGTGTGCAAGAATTAAACTGATATTAAACAAGTTTAAGTGGCATGAGCTAGTATGATTTCAATGAAACTGTTGAATGTGACAATTTGTTAATTGTTAGTAGATTTCAACTGCTCTGAATTTTTCAGCAGATACTTATGTTGCACATAACTTGTAACAATGTTTTCATTAGTTTTAATACTTTGAGGAAGTGTACAAAAAATCCATGGAAAATGTGAATAAATGAGTGGGAGATGACTTTGTGTGTGTTACTTTTGCCTTTGACTAAAAAAATAAATGGAATTAATTTTATGGTCAGTTACTTGCAGGTAAAGTCCAGTCCTCACAGCTTGAGCTCTTGCCTAGAAAATCCTCAAGGCAGCTTTGAAACTTGTCACATCTCTTAAGAGCCAATTTGGTGAAATACTTCCATGTTGCAAGAGTGAATTGAATCAGCAAAAAGGAAAAGCTAGGGCTATCTTTTCTAGGTGGAGAAAAATTAGTTCATACATGTGAAGTAGAATTACTGTAGAGATACACATTTAATATCTTGGTTTAGAGTTACTGAAGCATGCTCCATTTTGAGAGCAGGTCACAGGCCAGGTCCTACACCCAGAGGCCAAATCACAAGGTGAATTACAAGTTCTGCTAAAGACTAGGGACACTACTGGTTTTTGTTCAGCCCTAGAATGCTCTTGGCCTGAGGGCTACTGGTGAGGCCAGGTTGGGGTCACCCTTTGTTGGCTGCCTCCTCCCTCCCTCTCCTTTGAAATTGGAACTGGTGCACATAGCAGGAGCCAAACTCAGAGCACAGACACTGAGGAAGAGCCGGTCTGAATGCCCCTAGTGTAGGTCAAGCACTTTTGGGTCTTAAATTTTCTGTGCACCTCACCAGGCAAACAAATTCTTGCCTTTGTTCTTAACTCTTTTAAACATTCAAAATCTGTCGGATTATGAAAGCGCTATCCTGAAGCTGGGCCAGGAAGTGATTCTTCCCTCTTCCTCATTTGTGGCAATTTAGTCAATAGCAAGAAAGCCAGGATAGACGTAATGGCCAAGATCATCTTTGCAAAGCAACGTTGGCTTTGAGTCCATGAGCGAGTCTAATCTAGGATCCCTTCATCTCTGCTTCCAAGCCCAGCACAGCTGCAATTCCATAGGCAAGAGGAAACCTAAGTATTCCCTACTAAAGCAGGCATGCTATCTATCTATTTTTTTTTAATAGCATAAGAGCAAAGCACAATGAGCAGCAGGGGCACATGTATTAACACTAATGCCTGACAAACATATGCATTCATAGCAGAATATAAAACTGTACACACGCAACTGGAAAAACTCCAGCTATTGAGAAGTAAGTTCTCAGTATAGTGGGATTCCAGTTCCACTGGAACACTGGACAGAAAAGCTGTTTTTCTGTCACAGCTGGCCTCTTAGAAGGTTGTGGCGTCATTACAGCCCTCAAACGTTATATACTAAACCATCCCTAAAGTAGAGAACAGTGGTTTCTCTTTTGGTTCACAGTTCACAATATAAAGGCTTGAAAACACTGCTTCAAGGAAAGCAACGTTCAAGTACTAAGGAATGCTATTGCAGATAATGAAGTCTAAATGTTGCATCTTTAGGCCTAAATGAGGTATATTTTCCCTAAACCAATACAGAACCTCATGCTCATTCATACAAGTTATCCAATGTCACTTTTGGACAAATTCATAGAATACAAAAAAAGCCTCCTAAAGCTTCAATCATATTCCAGCCCTGGGCCCTGCCAATAACTTGAATCAAGATCATATATTAGAACAAATATAATCAGAAACACTGCAAAATGCCACCCACAATGAAGAAAGACTTCTAGGTGACTTGGTGGCAAGAAAGCAAAGGCAATAATAACTACTGAAGGGGAACCGATTAGATTTAAATGGATAGACAACATATTAGTAGAAAGCATGTCATCAGATGAAACCAGCTATATGAAAACAAAGATTAAAAGTAAGTGTAATAGTAATTACTATATGTAGATGCTCAAGTGTGCAAAATATAATGATGAGAGAGATGACAGAATGCTCACATCTTTCAGAGAACCTGTGGCTTCAGAAACACTACTCACCAAAGATTTTTACCATTTGCACAACAGAAAAGGACAAAAATAACAATGCAGCAGCTGCTAAGCCCTGAACATCCAGACTGAGAAAATGCAACTTTTCAAGAACAGCCTGCACTAATCACAATCAGTCTTTTTACTAATCCAGTAGAAAAATTATCAACATAGCAGACTAATCACAGCAATAGTCATACAGAGCTCAGAACAGCTTAAGCTAAGAAGCACTTCAACTATAAACTAAAGGCTATGTACATGCCATAGGCTATACACTAGTGAAGGGAACAAGTACACTTCATCATGATCCAACCAATGCATTGACAAACTACCTGCTGTAATCAATCATCTACTGCTAAAGAAAAAGTCCGATCAAGAGAAAGCCAGCCAAACAGTCTTGAGCAGCTTTGCGGACAACATGACATTTGAAGCTGTGAGTGCATTCAGAGTCAAGGTTCGGTGAAAGTACTTGCTTCCTACGATGGCCATGAGAAGAAAAAAGAAAACCTAAGTTTAAGCAGAGCAGAGCAATAAACTTGTTTGGATACTTGGTAGATTTTGGCTGGATTAGAGACCCCTGTATTACTCCAGAACTTAAAATATGGGATTATGTGGACATCCATAACAGACTTTACTGTTACTGCATGAAATACAGAAGTAGCGCATAATTATCAACTAAAAAGGTGAATGTACAGTACAAAAAGGGTAAAGAACTAGAAGAAAATTATATCCCTCGAGGTAATTATTGGCATCCTTTTTCAAGTTTCTAGCTGGCTTCTGTTAGAGTAGATTTTTGTTTTCTTTTTTTTTTAAGTCTCATAACCATGGAATTTTTTTGTTATTATTTATTTGCATCATAACATCCTGAATATTAGTAAGTACTATAAAAAAAAAAGCATCAGTTTAGTGGGTATTAATATTAGGAACATAATAACCTTTCCTGAGATGTAGATAGAACTGCTGGAAGTCTATGCAGATAGACATAGGCTTCAGAGACATGATTAGCATTTGCCTCCTCAGGCAATACCAGGGCATAAAATTTTGACTTTGGTTTATTAATTATAATAGACAAAGCAGAACACTATTTTATATCATAGGTAACACAACATCATAGAAAAAAACCTTGTCTGAGTTATGGTCACTACCAACTTTGGAGCCCCAGCTTAACTGGTGGGCAGCCAGGACATTCTTACCTGTAAATGGTAACTCTATTGACTGCAGTTCCCAGGAAAACTTGCAGATGGTTTCTCCATTCTAAAAAGCAGTTCCCCAGCACTGAAAGGAAAAACTTAAGTCACACACCAATTTTAATAGCTTGGACTGTTGAAAGAAATTGTTTGGAACAGATTTCATACCTTTAAAATGAAGTCAAAAATGTCTGCTACAAGCAATCATCTAGGCAGGTCACCTTTATTTGTTAGGCAGGTTAACTATAGATGTACTTACCAAGCAGCATGTACTTCAGAATTATTCTTGCCAAAAAGGAAACTCAAATAATGATACTACTAACCCTACTTATTCCTTGATGCCTCATCTTTAACCCAACCATCTTCAAAACAAAATCCAGTGTTAAAGTTGAAGGTCAGGACAGGGATGGAGAAGTGGGCTCTGCCAACCTCTTGTCCTTCAAGAGCAAGGGATGCCTTCTAGACTTAGTAATGCCTTAGTAATAGAGAATGCCTTAGGCCTGCACTAAGTGACATCAGGTTTTGATGAACACAGTAGTTGTACCTGAATTAGAGTTTCAGCATGAGACTTTGAAGAAGAGGCTACAGACTGCTCAGTTGAATGCTTTTACTGGATTTCCCTATAAAAACAGAGCCATGGACATAAATGCCACTTCATGTTGAGGAAAAAGAGGAGAACATGGATTGTATAATTATATATTGTGAAGTACTATATTATGAATCACCAGAATTAAGTAAATGTTAGATTAAATAGATAATGGGGAAAACATTAAAGCAACTGGAATTAACACTTCAAGACAAAGCTTTTAAATACAGAAGCTCTGCACTGATGTGTGCAGGGTAACTTTGTCTTTTTGAAAACTATCAGCCAGCTCCATTCATTTCAATGAGGTTTTAAAAGGGTTTATTCTCATCTTCCTTTAACCAGGACATTTCTTTGAAGGAAACTCATCACCAGATGAATTAACTGCTCAGATACTTACTGCTCACAAATCTACGCTATCACCCGAAGTTCATCCAGATGAACAGCATTCCTCTGCAGTGCTATCCTTCCTCCATGGAAAGCTGCCACCTTTGTTTGTACAAGGCATCTCCTTCCCTCCCACAGCCTTCGTTCTTGCAGTGCTCTGAGAAGGATGCTTTGCCAAATGATTGCTCTTTTTGCTTAGGTACTGTACAGGATATATTGCAAAAGCATGCAAGCTCAGCTCTGGAGCTGGCCAATTTGATCTTCTGCAGTAGAGCTGCAGCGGAGGAGGGGAGAACTCCTCACTCATCTGCATGCGTAAATCCACATTGAGCACACAAACACTTCTGTCTCGTCAGAACAAGAAAACGGATCTACCGTGGTTTTCGCGCCAATCTCTCAACCAACATCAACCCTTGTAGGGAAAGCCAACTAGCTGGACTCAGGGAGTTGTGTTCTGGTTTAACTAATCACATGTGACTTATTTCCTGAGGTGGGAGTGCTAGAGGTGATCTATGCACCACCGTGAGAAATTGAGCTGCAAATGAGACTTGAATTAATCTGTATTTTCTTTGATACATTTTTTTCCTTCAATCTGCAAAGTGATTTTATCTTATATTTAACTTCAGCTATTAAATGACATCAGACCAAGACAAAACTTGCCTCCAAAGCAATATTGCAGTATTTCTTGAGAGCATCTCTCCAGAAGAGGACAGGCAAGATGCACATACTCTAGGATGCAAGAACATTGAAGTCAACTTGCCTCTCCAAAGCAGGGGCTCTTGTGAACAAGATAACTGCCACATTGTCAGAACAATCATTTAAATATATTCCCAAGGTTCATTAAAATGATGTGAGAGCATCACAAAGATGTATGTGGCAGTCCTGTCCCACCCACATTTGGATAAAAAAACAAAACAAAACAAAACAGAAAAGCTCTACACCTTTTTTAATCACTCTTTCACTTATGTTGAAAGACTATAAACCAGTGAGCTTTATTACCATGATTTGCAAGCCTCTGTTTTGTGTATTGTTTCAAATTATGCTTTCTCCACTCCAGCAGCCCTGAAAACCTTTCATTTTAAAGCATTCAAGTAAGATCACTGTTAGTTTCTAACCAGCATTTTAGTACTTTCTGAGCAGCTGAGATACATTTGCACATGCATGCACAGAGTAAGGCCACCAATTCACTCAAACATCCATAGGAAGAGCTAATTCCATCTTCCATTTTGCCTAGCACATCACTGTTCCCCAAGCTATATGCTGCTTAGTGCACATGTGACAACCACACAGTGGTTTGTAAAAAAAGTCCTGATCTGCAGTTTTTTGAAATGGAATTGACAGCAAGGCAGCAAGTCGCCTTATACCCAACCGGTGATGCTTAAACAAGGGCTACATTTTGATTGTTTTTTACTTAAAACAATCTCCTGAACAATCCTACTTTAAATTGATAGTCACAAAAATCAAGGAGAGAGGGGATGCAGTGCCTTGCAAGTCTTTAAACTAAAACTAATACAAAGTTAGTAAATAAAATTTAATGTAATATAAACAGTTAGCTAAGTAGTAATCTCATTTTAACAGTGTTATACAAACCTGTATCAAAGTTTTTCCTAAATTTATCAGGAAGAAATTATTATAGCTATCAGCCTCTATATTGTACTCTACAAGAACCTGGTTGTTAATGGCTACATAACTGAGTTTAAAAGAAAACACGTATCAGTTCAGAAAGACTTTTTTTAATGCCAGTATTTAATGGAAAAAACAAAACAAAACAAGCCTTTTAAAATCAGTTCAGGAGTACATTGACCTTTAACTTCTTCTCCCTTATACAATGTGTAGTTGTTAGAGGCTGATCATTAAAAGATTCAACAAGCATTATCAGAAAGTTGGGCTTTGTCCAAAGTGCCACAGAGTGTTATTTCAATGCTCAGGCTTGCCACCAGCCGAGAATACATTCAAACTCAAACACCACTAGGCACAAAAGGAAAGAAACTATTAGTAAAATGGTAATAATAATAATATACTATTAACAAAACTCATGGTCATTTAAGAGGTCTCTTTATTGGCTGCAGAGTCCCACACTTTCTTTGCTGCTGCCATACGTAAAGTCAATTCCATTTTTGGTGCACAAAGATTCTCCTTGCTCGTTCGGAGGGCTCAGGAACAGTGCCCATATGATTTTTCAACTGATCATCTTTTAAATCAATACTGATGATCAATGAGGCCAAAAAACCCCAAACAAACCATGCAACATGTGCATAAATATTTATATATTTACACAGAGAACATTAAACCTTGTAACCTACTTGCAGCCTTGTATTATCTTGATCAAGCATCCATACAGCTACATTCTGGTATGAAACACTTTTTCACTTAAGGTTTGGTGTAAAAGCTACTTATTGAACAATACTTTTACCTTGATTCTACTGCTCCTATTTTTGACAGAGAACTTCTGTATACCAATGCCACATACTTTTTCCAGTCATATCTCACAATACAAGATAAGGCATTCACAGATATCTGACCGCTGTGATCACAAGAAACCCATTTTCCAGAGCTTTTAGTGACCTCCGGAGACCATGAGAATCTTTCTAGTGTGAAGGGTGAGTCCAGTTCTTCCAAGAATTCTGAATTTGTCATTTCTCAATGCTGCTACACACAATACAGATAGAGTTTAAGAGTACTTATTTCCTAAACAAAAATTTGTTCTTAAGCCCCGCTAGTTAACAACACTGCTTAGGCACTTCTGAAAATTTTATCTATCTTTAACAAGAGGGAATTTTAGGCTATAAAATTACAAACAATCATCTGGGAAAGTGAAAAATTAGTAACCAGCAAGAAGCAGTTTAATAGTTTAAAAGTGTATTTTAAGTGGCCTTTACATCCATACAGAACTTCAGGGACTAGAATATACATAAGAGTCTGCCAGCAGAAATCCATTTACAGAGCCAAGGACTTCACCTTTTTTTTTTTTTTTAAATTAAAGCTTGGTATAAGAATATACTTTGGGAAAACCCTTTGACTCTGAAACATCACCCTTAAAAACTACTCTCTTCTCAGCAAAGCGCACTGTGCCCAGAAGTGGAAAACCGCATGCGACAGTGATCCACATCCCAACATGCTCAAACCTTGTAAACAATGAAGAGCAAGGGAATAAAAAGAGAAGGAACACAACCTCACACAAACTGGATCAGCCAAGACAGCTGAAAGATTTGTTACATTTCTAAAAATGGCTTCTTTTAAGAGGAGACTTGGAACCCATCCTGTGTTGGCTGCCAATGAGAGAACGCAACTTCACATACGCTGTGGTCTCTAAAGCAGAGCAATAATCTGCTAATACAAAATAGTTGATTTAAGAGGTTTTCTTTAAAACCTCCAAGAAAACAAAAAAGTCTTTTTACTTGTTAGATTGACAGCAGTGAAAATCTGTTAAGGTTGAAAAGATTTACAACCTTGCATTTCACACCTGTCAATACACACCTTCTGTGGCTAGTTCAAGCAATAAGCCACAGATCTCCCGCAAAAGTGAATGGGCAGAAGGATGGAAGAAATTAACTGTGTGTGAGATGCACTGGGATTCTGTAAACAAATAAAACAGCTCTGTAAAGCTTCCCAGATTTAACTGTGGTGCTTTCTTGCAAGAAACTGTTATCAAGCCTCAACATACCTAAAGAAACTTGCTGCTACTCCAAAAGTCAAGACATCAACTGCTACACTTTGTTGCAGTCTTTATGGTATGTAGAACACACTAGTTTATTTCTCAGCAAATATTTAAGTGGCTTTTAGAGGCTAAGATCTATTGGTTTACTGCTTAGGAACTATGAATGAGAAAACTCTCCAAATTAAAAAGGTCAGAAGTTTCTAACATTCCCTTTTCTTTTTTGGTATAGTGCAGCAACAGCATGCTAAGGCTCGAGCTGTGCCATCTTCAAACAGGCAAAACTTCTACCATCTTCCCTGTGAATCTGTCTGTATGAGGACAATCAATTGTAATTAAGGGTTTATTTAAAAGCAAAACAAAACACTTTTTTTTCTTTTAACACTTGATAACAGAAAGTGATCAGCAGGGGCTATACCTAAAAACTCTATTTCAGTTTCTTAGAGAGAAGGTATTTGAATATCTGGTATACCTACTTACTTCTTAAAAGCTCTATTGACATTCAGTAGACTTTTTGATCTATTTCCTATGGATGGATGCCCGCCCACCTGGGCATACGCATAGCCCATTTCTACTAAATAAGGTGAGGCTTCAAGGTACCCATAGCAGGATAAAAATAAATCAACTAACTCGCTTTAGGACTTTTATATTGCAGCCCTTCAAAAACTGGACATCACTAGAATTCATCCCTGTAGATGTAGCAAAGCACACTGCATAACAGATGTAGGATCTGCACTGCACTTTTTGTAACATTACCTTTGCACTAACGTACTATTTTAGAATCTTTCTTCATTTGCCACGTATTCTGAAGTCTTCTGCAGCAAAACCTGTTCAAGATTTCAGATGAAAGGAAATTAAGCTACCGAGTCTTACTACATGGACATCAAGAAAGTATTAAAAACGACTGCTGTAGACTTAGCAGTATTCAGGTTCCTACGACTCAGGTTCTGATTTGAATTTATTTCCTGTTTTTTATTCCTCTGGCTCTTTGACTGAAACGTATCAATTGCCAGTAGTAGTGAAAATATTAACCTCTCTCCCTTCCCTCCCCAATGAATATTTGAAGGAAAACTGCAATGTTTTGCTCAGTCCAATGGTATCAAAGTGCAGAAAGTGACAGGCTAAGAAGTAGGATTGGAAAAGGGTCTTCTAGCTGAACCATGGTTTAGATATCTTGGCATAGATATTGGGGGTGGGGAGAGAAGTACATAGGGAGAAAATTTGTACTGTCTGACATTAAACATACTACCTAGGATATCAGGTAAGCCCCTAGATTGCCTATACAGTTTCTTGAGAGGGCAATTCAGCTCTCTCAGTTCCACTTCTCTCCCTCTGGATTTGGTAGGAAGCGTAGGCACCCAGATTACATGCCTCAAGTTAGACATTTTGACACACGCGCGCGCACACACACACACACGCACACACACTTTGCTCCTGAAGGAGCAAAGTTCAAAGTCTGCAACATGAACAGCTGCTGTGCTGGTAATGCCAAAGTGAACACTTTTCTAATGCTGCTGCAACATATCTGAAGCAAGCTAAAAACTGGTCTGCCGTCCCTGTCACGCACTCATGCTGCCAGTGTTAGAAATGTCATCCTCTGCATGATGGTGACTGCTTCCAGGCCTAACCTCAACAAAAAAAAAGACCTCCTTATCATGCTTGGTTCATCATGTTGGGCTGAACGATAAAGTTAATCTGTCTTTATGCTGAAGTGGAGCTATTTCCTGGAATCTGGCCAGAAGTAAAAAGCAGACAGTCCTATTTGAGAGGTTAAGCCATGAGATGCTATCGAGAGAATTATAACAAAGCACTTCAGGAATGATTGGGTATGAGGGAGACAAAAAAGATCCAGGCTCAGAGCACATGCCATCTTGGTAACTGTGTTGCCAAGGGTAGAGCTTAGGTGCCGAGAATCTGAAAAGCGACAAAAACGGCATCTTCGCTCTCCACAGGTCTCCCTTTGTGCGTATACTAGAGCCTCACACGCTCTAAGCGACATGCTACCCTCCCTTTGCTGTGCCACTTAAGCAGTTGTAAATAAACTGAAGTATCGACTGGCTCCCATCTCGACCCACTTAATTGGACTGCAGTAGTCTCTGTACTCATTCAGTATTTAGCTTTCAGACATCATGGATAGCAGAGTCCCACTCTGCTGCATTTACACAAAGCTGCATTTTACCTGTAAACATAAGGCTTTTTTGCCTGAGAGCTCCTGACACACAGTTCCAACCTCCCATTATGCTATTCTTAGTCACTTTTCAGAGCAGAATCACATTTATATCTTTTGTCTTTAAAGAAAACCCTTTGTGCTTCAGCACGCTACAGTGCAAAGAAGCATCACCAGGAAATGAAGAATCTGGGAAAGCTGCCTAGATGTTAATCGGCTTTTGTGCCCTCCTTAGCTCCAAACACTACTGCAAGGACATCTTTCTTACTCTGAAGTCTTGCGAATGCCGGAGGATGTTGGTAATTGGTAAGGTTTTCAGTTCTGAAGTCCTATAACTACCTCCTACTTTTCCATTTTAGACTTGAGCTCAGATCGACTTAGCTAACAGAGATAAGCAGCAGTAGTACAGGATACGAACCTCGGCTTTACTATAGCAGCACATTTTAGCCTTTTTCCCAATGGCTCATTTTTACACAGTTCTTGAGGATGAAAATGTTGCTGTTCTTTGGTAGATACAGAAATCTGTCAGCAGAGTTCACCTGTCCTACTAACATTGACACACAAACAAATGGGAACATTTTAAGCATATTTTAAACTCCAAACTGACCCATTGCACATACCAAAATGGCAATGTATCGTTATAGCATCTTCTTCCTTTACCTTCCACAGTAGTAAGCTATTCTCTCATCTCGTGAATCCCAACAAACACATGAGTTTACGCGCATATTAAGCCAAACCAACAAGGAGAGCATGGGCAGGAGTCCGTGGAATGCCTTTCATTAGTACATCATTATGAAATTCTCAAGTTGTTTCTCTTAAAGAATATAAAGTTCAACACATTCTGTACATGTTGTTGGTTTCTTAGTTATAAAGTAAACACAGTAACAAACTGTTCATAAAGCATCGATTTGTTTTAAATACAGCCCCTTCTCATTTTGTTTTTCTGAAAGTCCTCTTCCAGTCAGAAACACTGAAGTGATGTACTGCAAGTGTGCAGGTGGTGTACGACAGCAGAGGAAGGAAGAAAGAGGCACTTTTGTTTGGCTGGTATTCTTTGACTTCCCTTTTTCCTGTGGAGGTTTGCGTTCCTGACACTAGATGGTAGTGCTATCACAGAAAACCGCTGTGGTTAGGCACTTGGCAACAAGACTCCAAGGCAGTGCCCCGCTCTCTGCTATGTCATCAGGATTGGTTTCTGCCGCACTTCCAGGATATCTAGGGGAGAGAGGGGAAAAACAAAATAGTAAATTCAGGGGACCTCTGAAAGTATCCACAGTATAAGAAAGTAAGATAGTAATCGGAGATGCAATTCTGCACTGTGAGCTTATGTGTCCCCTTATTACACTACTAAAGGAATTTAAAACATAACTAGCATGGCACTGGACGTATTAATAAAGCTCATTCCAATCCCTCCCAGGCTGCATCTTAGCTGAGATGGCAAACCACAAATATATGCCATGATGTAGAGATGATGGCTGACCTACTAGGTATTATTTATACTGAGATCAAACAACATGTCAGATGTGGACAGCGGAGAGATCTTTCAGAGAAATGAGTGGCAGCAGCAGCCATCATGGGTTTTTTCTCTTCTTGAGCAGAGAAATTCACCAATCTCCAAGATCCTTAAAGAGATTTTGGCTCTGCAGATCTAGACACAAGCAATTCAACTGTTTCATGCCTTTTTTTTAGCCTGAAGCCTACAATTCTTTGTTCAAAAGGTTGCCATTAAAACATTTTTCTGTTGCTTTTGGCTGCCGTAAGCCCTCAGCTCTGTATTGTCTAAATATGACACAAGATGAACTTGTAAAACACCTATCTTTTTCAAATGTGGATAGTAAAACCAGCTTGCTGACATTGCAGTATGAAAAATATCTGGAATTTGGGCTGCCAGGCTCTTTTACAGGCTATACGGAGAATAAGGAACATGAAAGGAAGCACATGCTATAGAGGAAAGTTAATGACTTATGCCTTAAGAGGCAAATCACATATACCTGCACAAAGATGATGATGATAGGAATAAAAATTGATCCACAGTCCTGGAGAGCTCTAGCCACATTTGTAAAGAACGAAACACAGACATGCTGGAGCCAAGCAAAGGGCCACAAAGACTATTAAGGGGTTGGAGCACCTGGGAAATCTTATCAATACACACATATTCCAGACATTTTTAAACATCCTGCAACCACTGGCCCTATGATTTTAATTTCTTAGTACTATTCAGAGAGATTAACATCTTTGCCACTCACTCTGCCCTAAGAGAATGCTCACCCTTCTAAAAAGCTGTCAGTGGCACAGATGCATTAATTGCAAAAAGGCTTTGAAAATAGGTTCCACCCAATCTGCCAAGCTAAAGCAAATGCTGGGAGTGGAAAAACTGCAGACAAAAATCTGCCTTAGAGCCCAGACATTTTGTGTCCTTTTTTTGTTTGTCTTGATACACACAGACACCTGCAACCATGTGTTAAACAAATTAAATCTCAGAAAAGGCATTCAAGTAAAAAGCAAGTATTTGAGCGTGGAGGCATTCATGCCACCCACTTGAGCAAGTATTAAATGCCAGCAGGAACAATACATCTTCTGTGACCTCCAAAATGCCTGTGGTGAGAGGAGAGAGAAAGAGAGCATGCACTTGATAACTCTAGCTCCACAGCTGAAAGAGTATCAACAGAACTGTATTAAGGAATAATTATATATTTTGCTGAAACACTGTTCAAAGTCAAACCTTAATTACAGAGGATCACCTTTTACTGAAATTTGTAATTTCTTCTAATTTGAAATCAACCTCACATACAGTGAAAGGGCAAATGATATAGGAACGTCTCTGCTATGTGTAGTTTCCACTTCTACCTTACCAGCTGCAGTTTCTTTCTCTGCAGAGTAGGAAAGAAGGTACTTTTGCAACAGGCTTTGAGATCTCAGCCTGCAAATGAGGACAAGACTGCAAACTGTTACTATTACACTAGTATAGTACAACCTACAATATTAAAGGCACATCCACGTTATCTTCCTAACTCCTTCAGTAGCACATTAACCTCTTTAAATAACAACAGATTTCCCAAGAACCTTTTTCCTCTTTGCTACCTTTCAGGAGCAGCCTGGTAATAACCACTTTATAATAGATTGGTTTCCTTTTCAGGTGAATTCTTGTTTAGATCCAGACAAGAGAAAGAATGCACTGAACAAAAGCCCAGTCCATAGTTTTGCCCTGACAAACATATTTAGAAGTCGTCTTACCTGCAGAATGGGAACAGAAGGAAAGAGATTAAGTTCTTAGAGAAAGTAACAGTTATAAGGATCTTCCAAGGTCAGAGCTAGGACTTTAAGTAGTTCTGAGATCATAACTTTATTCTAGGGTATTCCAGTCTAGATTTTGGTGTTCAGCAATGGTTTTATCCAAGGTACTGCTGAGCTGCTGAAGAACAACTTTCTTTCCACCTGAGATGGCCAGTGAGTATTTTCAGAGTGAAGGGATTTCAGGGCTTCACTTAAGAGAGTGGACTAACACTAGTAATATCTATCTGAAATAAATGACCACTGCTTTTAAACAAATGAGAGAATTCTTAACCACTGTTGTTTTCTCAGTTTCCAGGAGTAACTCAGAGTCCCACAGGGACCCACATATTGCAACCTGCATCCCTGCAAAGGTAGCAAAGCCTGCTGACTGATAAAGTTCACACAGATCAGTTGTTTTCCCTTGGCCACCTGTATTTGCAGATAGACTAAAGTTAGCTAGATGAAAATCAAAACTTCACTACTGCCTGCAGATTGTAAAAGCCAGCTTACCATACTGTCCTACCAGAACAGATCATCATTAGCATAGGCATTGGTATCATATAGTAGTGCTGCTCCTGAGTGAACACAGACTCCTGAGTTAGATCATCAGCACAGGTGACTCCAATTATGCATGTTACAATACAAACATTGTTAGGTCTAATCAATGACACTGGGTACCTGACAGATTTATAAGCATCGTATGGGCACTTTGACCAATCCAAGCAACTCTTAACGCACAGCTCAATTTTAAAAGTCAAAATTACCAAAGAAGACCACTCCAAATTCCTGAGTTGCCCTTCCATAATTCCCTTAATCAAAGGTCTCAGACCCACCTGTTCCTGCCAGCAGATGGTTCTTAATTCAGTTATCTTGCAGTCCTGAGAAAGAATAACTTCATCTGCCAACACCAAGGCTACCTGGGAGCCTAATGGTTTTCTCTATTTATAGGTAATAAACGTTAGATTCACCTGTTAAAATTCGATGCAATGGCAAAGTGACATAAGTTAAGTGTGCATAGAGTAGAAAATTTTCATCTGTTCTGTTCAATTTCAGCCATGAGCCAACCAAAGACCGTCCTGTTCCAGATAAGGACCGTGATCTCAGATTTGTTGCATTGTGCAGATCTGTCAAGACAGAAGACAACAAGTTTAAAGTGATTGTACTTCCATGTTTATTGGAACATACAGTGAAAGTTTCCAAAATTCAATAAAAGGAGAGTCTTATTTTCTAGGGTTAGGTTTAGCTCAGCTGGTTAGAGCATGGTGCTAATAATGCCAAGGTCATGGGTTCAATCCTCATACGGGCCACTTGTTTGAAGGTTTGAAGACTAGATGATCCCCAGAGGTCCCTTCCAACCTTACCAATTCTATGATTCTATGCTGGTCACTACTACTATTTTGGGCAAGTCTTGTTCAACACAGCATTTACCATTTACATTAACATTGTTATATCAGCAGCTGGCAGCAATGGTAAACAGTCATCCTCCAGTGGACAAGTCAAGAGAGAGAATAAAGCATTTGCTACCACACTGCACAAGCAGAACCCTCTCCCAGCCTTCCTTCATATACAAAATAGAATATCCCTATAATAGTTACTCATACAGAAATGCATAAATGTAACAGAAGAAAAATTATTTGCTTCTCTTACAGAGAAAACTGACATCTGCAAGGCAAGAGGAGAGTCAACACTAATCAGTCAGTTTACTGCAGATCTTCAAGCATTCCTCAAGCCAAACCTAAGATCCCTCAACAGCGCCATTCTTGCCATAATTACTTTACTGATCCACAAACATAACTTTTGAAAACTGAGCTCTGACCCACAGTGCTAAAAGCTAATGTTGAAATAACACAATTCTGGACTAGAGTGATCCAAGCTCTGGGATCCATTTGTTCAAAAGCAGGGTCTGATCATACCAAAGAGGCCCAAACAAAAAAATGTGGCAGAAGCTACTCTGGCAGTGCACAGAACAATGCAAGAAGAAAGTCTAATTTCTCCTACTTCCTTGCTAGTGCACTGAAGGTATTAAAGGCTGTTAAAGGCCAACTATTCTATGCCCTCTCCCCACGTATCATCACCGTGCTCTTGGCCTACTGTGATCAGGTCAGAATGACTGACATGACTTTTATACCTGGAACAAGAGCAATTTTCCTGCTCTGCCACATCTGTACATAGCAAAAGTGAGCCAAGACCATAAAAAGCTGTTCCTGCCCTCAGCACATCTGTCTGGAACAGGGGCAGATCTGCAGCGGCACTAGCCAGCCCAGGACACTTCTAGCCTTCAGACAAGCAAGCTGTTCTCCACCCATGATGCCAAGATGCCCCAGCATACCTCAGCTTCTATAGAAAGCCGGTCACCAGCTGGAGACTGAACTCAGCTTTTCCGCTCCTGGAATAACAAATCTCACCACTACAGTTTCCTGAGCAAACTCAGGTTTCTGAATTGGTAAAGAAATACAATTTAGCTACTTCTCCATCTAGAAATGTTATATTCTTAAACAGATTAACTTTCTGATGTAAGATGTTAAAATATTCCTCTATTCCTATCAAAAAGTCAGCTTTGGTAATTCTTCTTGACTCCATTGCTTGGATTTTAATAACCACCGATTTTTCATAATCATAGTCCCAGTTGGGTTAAATGGAATTTTTGAGGTCATCTCATCCAGCCTCCCACTCAACAGTAGTAATAGTACAGTAACAACAATGGTAACATTGGATCATTATGTGCATCTTTTTAGAACCAGGAAAGATAAGGTGAAAACATTTACAGCTGTAGGTGAAACCACATTTCTCAATATTTTTATATTTTTAGTTGCTTACTTTTGTAAATGTATTAGAAGAAAAATAGTAAGAATGGATAAATGTTTTAAACTCCATCCTCTAATCATGCAACAACAAGGAGAAATATATCAAAGACAACAGGACTCCACCTGGGAGAGCCGCCCTTCTCCCCATACTACCTAGTAATTGATCCAAGCTCTACCCTTTGACTAGTTAAGCAAGCTAAATTACATCTCATCTGAAATAACGTGTTTTGAACAGGCAAATTAAAGGACAGGTGAGGAATGGTTTCCATTGACAAAATCCTGAAGAAATAACAATTTAAGTTACAACAGAATTTAAATTAAATGTTTTCATTTAAGACTTTTTTTTTTTTTAATGTGCAATTTCATTTTAGTTAAGCTGGTCCAGTATGACTGATTTCTAAAAATAGATGACTTCACTGATGTTAATCAGCTCTGGATCCACTCAGGGAACTCAGAGGACTTATCCACAACTGTGCTTTACACCAATGCCTTGTGATTTCTGGGAGAGCTCACTTGGAAGAATGGGCTCTTTCCTACTTACCATTCTAAAGTTTCTCTCAAATACATCTCCTGTTTAAAAGGAAGAGATTATTTTTAAACATGTGTAGGAATTGCTGGTCTCCAGCTTTGAAAAGGGTGTTACATCTGCAAGTAACTACTTTCAGAGTGGCAGAGGCATTTGACTTTCTGCAGAGCTGGATTTTTCACAGCGTAAACCTTTGGGAGAATCCAGCATTGGAATCCCTTTCTGTAGCCCTGTCCTCTCTCCAGAGAGGCCAGTTTAGCCGATGTTGTTTCTCTCACCTCCACCATCATCATCTCTGAAGAATTCCTCACTGTCATTTGCTGAGTGGGATTTTTTCATTTCAGCAATTCGGTTTCGGGGCACTTTTCTCTTGAGAGATGGGGAGAAAAAGGATGGGCGATTGTTTCGCTCTGGGGTTGGTGGTGTGCTGAAAGAAGTGACCTGAAAGGGAAATTGAAGAAATATTGAAGACTGCTTTGTTTAAAAAAATCTTACGCTTCCTATAACAAATAATCAATCCCAATATGTGGCACAAGGCAGTCATGTGCAAAAATCAGAATCACGACCAACATCTAGCTAGAAGTTTTTATCAGAGCAGTCAATGAAAGAATGCCAGCTGAGCAGTCATCTCAACTTCAAGAGGTTCATCAAGATGAAAATATTTTGATAAATCACCACCCTCAGCTGTGTTGTGAATACCTCTCTTTTCAGAGCTGTCATGTGATCATGGTGCATAAGGGTTCATATTCACAAGGGAAAAATATAGATTAATTACTTGATTAGGCACCAAGAATGCCAATCTTATTTTATTTTTGAATGTTAAAATTCAGAAATTTGATTTAATATGAGTACTAGACACACTAAAATTGTCCATCTTCATTCCTTTGGTAAACATACAGTAGTTGTTTCCCTGATTAAAGAGATGCTACATGTAGAAGCTCATGGTGTTTCTGTGAAGCAGGGTCACAAGGTAATTACCTAACCCACAATGTCGATGCAAAAGTAAAGTCAACATACAATTGTATTCTATTTCTCTATAGGCTAGAGAAAAACAAAGTGATAGGCTAACCAAATCCTCAGTGGCCTAAGTGATGACAAATACGACATAATTGTCCATGGTGAAATATAAGTTAGGCACGAAGCTACAGACAGATCCTTCCTTCAGGAAGGCAACTGCTCTTGGGTAAATCACAATTATAGCTGACCAGATCCATTTGAAATTCTTCCTGAAATAAAGTGGTTATGTGCCATTTTTGCTAGTAATATTTTTAAAATTCCCCTTCAAATGAGGGGAAAAAATGACACCACTGCAAAACTACTCTGCTAATGGAGATGAGCAATTCCTATCTTATTCCTCCTTCTTCACAAAGTTAATTTAACAATTCTGTAATTCTTCCTGGTCTGAGGTTTCATACTGCTCATATCCGTCCATATGACTAAGGGGGGAAATGACATGTGAGTGAGGATGACAACCAAGCCTGTCAAGCTGGTGCTGCACTGAAGAATATCTCCATGTCATCTTTCTGCCACTGCTGCAGAAAAAAATTCAGAAGCATTTTGCCAGTCAAATGATCTTCTCTTCAGTGCACCTGATCTTCAGTTTGTGCTTGCCTCAATTTATTTTTAATCTTGTAGCAATTTCATATCATCCATGCAGGGAGAAACCAATAACAGATAAATCACCATTAAAACCATTGCCAGAAAAGCAATGATAATACATTATCAAATAGAAGCACTGGAAGTCTTGGAGCCAGAGGAGCAGAAAGCTCCTCTAACCCTGACTTCCCCTGGTTGTAACTATATGGTAGAGAACACCTACATCTAGTTAGTGGGCTCTGTGCTCGCAGCTCAGTTTGCCTTTTGGAAAGCAAGAAACAAAAAACTTGCAGCTTGCACAGACACCTTTTGAAGCAGTCCTGGTGGCCTCCTTTGAATTACATAGGTTGCCTATATTATGCAGGAAAATAGACTAAAATCCATCAGTAACTACCCTGCCTGGGTCAGGACACATCTGTACAGGTATTTTAAAGCAATTTGTTTAATCCTCATTAACTAGGCAAAACATACTCATTGAAACAACACTTAGAACTGAAAAAGAGCCAAATCGGCATTTTTAGCATTTTATCATACTTGTGCTTAAAATTAAACATATGCTTAAATACTGCATCTAGATCCTCAATTTTTATTCTAACATTATACAGGCTTCACATTGAAGTCACTGGTGGCAAAATCTCTTGTATGTAACATTTCCCGTGAGGTTTACTGAACAATCTACATCATATACTAATTCTACACTTTTTGGTAAATCCTATCTTGTATAGGAATGGAATCTATTCATTTTCATAGAAAATAGGCAGAATCATTGTCTTCCCTGGCATCAACATCACTGTTGTTTCAATAAAACACTCCTCCGGAAATATGAATCATCCAGTCATCTCTGTATTCGGCATTTGCTCAAGGGAAATTGCAATAAAAATCCATCTACACATACTGAATATATTCAAAACACACATACAAAACTAACTTTAGAACCTTGATGTGATTGAATCCCAACAGTCCATCCACTGGTTTTTAAGCAAGATATATTCATGCTTAACTTTAAGTCAGTATTTCTGTCTACTACTTACTCTCTCATGCACCGGGGATTCTGGATTTGAATCCTCCTCTGTCCCATATGGCGAGGTGTCACCAGTAGAAACTCTGCTCACTGCCATCTCTGCATGTCCTTTCCCTTGTGGTCCTTTCATTCGGACAAACTCCATGTTGCTATACTTATAAAAGCCAAATGACATCCTTTGAGCCATCTTAGCTGCAACACTCACCTACAATGCACCAAGATAGGAGAAAAACACAGGTAATAGTTCCATGTTTCAAAAAGTAACATTCTCTGAAGGTGCTAGTCTAAGTCAAGAACACAGCAGCTTACGATCGATATATTGATTCTTATATAGCACATTTTAAGCCATAATCCATGAAGTGATTTCCAAGACTGAGGCAATTCTACAGATTAAAAAAAAAGGAGGCTCAGAAGAATCAACTCCTTCAGCTACCCAAAAAGCAGTGTTATCCAATGGCAAGCTGAGATAAAACACTGGTGTCCTGACTTCCACACAGTGTGGCATGGTGGGACACAGGCACACACATGCACAACTCACAGTCTGTGCAAGGACACCAGTTTGAGTCTAAAAATCAACAGACACTCACAGAATCTCCCCCAAACTAGCACGGCATACCACACAATTCCGGCACTACTTTGTGGTAAGTCAGTTCAGACATTTTTGCATCCATACCGTTATGACCAAGCATGAACTGTGTTAGCACTGGTTCTTTAACTGTATCATATTGCTCACCACAAAACACCAAAAATCTTTGAACCCTCTCAACAGATGAAAGGGCTCAATTTCCAACTAACATAACTGAACTGAAAATTCAGATGAAAACTGGAAACGGGAACATAGCAATATGAAAATAAACAAGGTTTTGCTTAATGAAATGAGTAGAACTTATCCATAAATTTCAGCAGTTTACCACAATTTTCAGTAGTTTATTATCTGAGTGGGCCAAGTTTGTTCATAATATAACACAATTCATACCATGTTTCCGTAGTAGGAATTGATAAAGACTTCTGAAATTAAGCAACCTTCAAAAGTAGAGAGAACTTTGTTCTATTAAGAATGAAAATGCAAGTAGATCAGCTCAAGTTATGCCTTTGTCTGTGATTCAGTATTTAAAGATCTAACAATTCTATTTCATCTAAAAAAACAATATGAAATAGCAGTGTGGTCAAACAGGACATTCCTCAGCTATGAGGTGACATTAACACACCAAACCTTGCTTATCCATTGCAAGGCTTTCTCCTTATTTCATCTTTAGCAATTCTGCATTCCTGTATACTTAATAACCTGCCTGCCAACTGCATGCTGCCATAAGGTAATAGTTGGGTAGAGAAACAATTTCAGTTTCAGGTTCTCTGGAAAAAACTCTTAGAAGAGTATGAATGATTTACATTTACAAAGGGAGAAGCGGAAATTACTCAGGACTTCTCAAAGGGGAAGGAAGAAATGGAGATGAGGGAGTTCACAGTCACAGAAGATATTAATTTTTGTTTTGTTTTAAATCCCTCAGGATTGTTTTCAGAGCAAACTGTTTGGGCTGTTCATTGTTTCTTGTACTCTCAGCTTCAGCAATAAGTACAGAACCCTAAACTGCAAGTGTTGGCATTTCATATCTCTATAGGTAAGCAAAGAAAGTTTCCACCTGTGTCAGTGAAACTATACTGGTGTTTTGAAAATAACTGGAAGTGTAGAATGCGCTAAAGAACTTAGAGTTTGAAATCTCCCTGTAACATCTTCCTCCTCTGAAGACAATTACAAATATCCATTATCTTTCAGAAAACAAACGGGCTCTCAGAACTCATTTTATTCAGATCCATTCTTATGCCACGCTCTTGGGTTCTTATCAACTTCATTCCTTCCGATAAACACCATATTATACCCTGATCCGAGCAACCTCAGCTGTCTGAGCCAAAAGCACTTGCTTTCAAGTAACTTTCAAAGTCAAAAGGATAGGCTATGATGCAGATGATCTAATGGGACAGAAAGTTAACAGCTTCAGTAGCACTAAAAGAAACATGTTCGGTTATGCGGTCATTGCAAAGGAGATTATTTTTTCGAAGTGCCTTACCCTATTGTCATAGACTTTCTTGAGTGCTTCATAGCGGATGGACCCCTGAAAAATCACCCCTTGAAAGGTGTTGCTTTTGTCACTGGCCACCAGCTCCACACAAACCATTTCTCCTTCACCCACAGTCATGTCACTGAAAACCTGCCATGGACAGAAGACAAAACACTTGAAGGAATATCACAGCTGTTAAAGTTCAAACATATTTAGTTTCTCACAATTCTCCCTATGTCCAGGGTAGATTCAATGTAAAGAAAAGAAAGCAAGGGAGCTGTAGGCTCCACTCTAGACCTTCCAAAACACATGGCCTTCAGGCCCTCCTCACTGCAGATCACATCTTAGATTAAGCAGTACTCACAGCTAGCCTGTCCTGCTTCAGCCTATCATAAAGACACACAAATGCCAAAATTCAGCTCTAATTTTAGATCTCAAACCCATTTATGTAAGAAAAAGCTCAAAAGAAAAAGAAACCCTCACAGACTTGGCCCTACAAAAACTCATGGAAGCAAACTCTCAACTGGCCAAGAACATTTGCCCGAAAGATACCTAGGAAACGACCACTTGGGACAGAAGGCTAGAATAAGACAAAGCTCTGCTGCAGCAAGAAACTCACCTCTTCAAAACTGTCAATCATGAAGAATATGTTGGGGTAGCTCATTTTTGACTCTTCTCCTTTGCTGTCCATTGGGTGCTTGCTAGGAGATGCGAACACTTGCTGAGAAAGATTTTGAAAAACGTTACATCTTCTCAGTTAAAGGTAGCCAGAAATAGGAACACTGAATATGAGACAAGCAATACCAAAAGTCCATCGTCCAACACTGCTCAATCAGGCACTATTTTGCCTTATGCTAGAGATGTTGGACATCCTGCAGGCAAGGCTGAGATGGTTTTTGACTCCAGCCTGTGTTGCAATAATGAGAGAACCTCTCACTTGTGCCAGCAATGGCCTACAAAGACATCAAAGGCAGAGAGTGCTGAGATCATTGAGTTTTGACATGTAAGCTACCAAGCATCAGCTGTTCCATAATAAACATCCATGTATGTGCCCAACCTCTTACCACCTGGTGGTAAAGCTAAGGTCTCCTACTTGTTAACACCGAAAACAATCCTGAGATGCTTCTAAGTTACTACAGTGTGCTGCAGAGTAAAAACTCACTCAGCAATAAAGTTACTGTGGAACAGCTAACCTAATATTATTTGTTTGTACAGTGAAGTCCATTGTTACTGTTTGCTACTTAATGGGACATGTAGACCAGCACTTAATTTTTCATTTCCATCTTCCACTACTAGTATGAACACAGTAAATCTGTCATAGTTCTGGAGTAGTACAGCACATCAGAGTCCTGAACAATGTTTCTACTATTCAGTATGTGGCTACGCACTGGCAGGATAATATATGTTTTCTAAAACAAGAACAATAAAAGCTGTAATATAGATTTAAGAAAAAAGTTGGCTTTGGTTCAGTTAAAATGAACAGCCTCAGGGGTACACGTTACAGTGAAAATGTTCTAATACAAATACACCTTCCACAGTATACAGAATTGCTTTGTCTCCCTCCATAAACCAACTTCATAATGTTGAAACATTATTGGTACATGCTGATGAATTTCATATGTTCTAGGTGTCTCTTGTAAAAGGAGACGCAAAGAAAAATTTAAAAGCAGTCTCACAGTTTGAGTCGCTAGGAATTAGGAACAAAACCCCTCTGTATTTTGAATGTTGCCCATACACTTTGGGCAGGTCTCTTCTTCCCACTTTTCACATCTGCACACAATATTTACAGATTCCTCTTTATCAAAGGAATTTTGCAAGAATTAACTCAGGGTGAAATATGAATTTCTTGTACACAGAGGAAACATGAAACAACAATGAGAAATAAAAGGCTTATGTCAGTTGTGTAAACGTGGTGTCTTAGCAACAACAAAAGAAGGGAATTGTTCACCCAGTTAATGCAAATTACAAATACCAATAATCAGTGTTGCTAGCTTTCCTTGTAGGCAAAACAACAATTGATTTCAAAATAATGAAACAAAATTAAAGGATAAAAAACTCTGTGGCTTATTTTAGGTAAAGCCACACAAGCAGTTGAATGAGCTAAAGGAATGGAAATGTCTAGGAGAAACAGTTTGTGCAAAAGAAGCCTTTTTAAAACAGAATTTCTGCCAATTGGAAAAAGGTGTTGGAAGATCTATTGGCAACTGATAGAAGAAACCTAGGGCTTCCTATTCCTGTCTCATCCATGCTCATTCTTCAGTCTCCTCTACCATGCTAAACTGTGTGTCAACTGAAAGCCACACATGAGCAAGTGATAAAAGCCTTTGGCATGGTGATGGAGCAATTTTAAGATAGAAAGGGTAAGAATCTCAAACAATTGCAGAATCACACAACTGTTAAGGTGAGAAGGGGCCTCCGGGGGTCACCCAGTCCAATCCCCCTGCTCAGGGTCACCTGGAGCAGGTTGCCCAGCACCTCGTCCAACTGAGTTTTCAGTATCTCCAAGTACGGAGACTCCACACCCTCTAAACAACCTGTTCCAGAGCTCAGGCTCCTTATGTTCAGATGGAACTTCCTGTGTTTCAGTTTGTGCCTGTTGCTTCTTGTCCTGTCACTGAGCACCAAGAGATAAACCGATACTTAGGCTACCATTTAATAGCCCTAAAAGTACACGTTACAGATATATCCTGAAAGTTTCTCATTAAAAAAATGTGTGTGGGTACAATCATCCCTACAATTCAGGTTCACCTTCAGATAGGCATATCAACTCAATACCCTCTGTCCAAATCCAGTAAGGAAAGATATACACCTTGAATGCTGAAAAGCCCCTACAATTTTCTTGAAGAGGCTATCAAGCACATTTAGATCTCACAGTTAGATGACCAGCACCAGACAAAAACCTAAGCTGCTTCACAAAGATGCTTCTGTTACAGAGAGCAGCCTAAAAACTGTTGCTCTGATTTTGATACAGTTTTTAGGATTAGGTAATACTGGATGCTAACCTCCAGTCCACAGAAATAACAAGGTAACCTCACCTGAGATTTCTTTTTGTGAATGTGAATATCTCCTCCATCTGATCGTGTGCAGACAGCACAAGTTACCACATAATCCAGCTGAAACAGAACACCAGACAGAGAAATGAAGGTTTAGATCAAAAAAACAAATAAAAAACCAACTAAACAAACAAAAAACATTTAGGTGCACAAAGCAGACCATATCCTGCCTTCAATTGTTTCAGATCTCTGGATAAGAAGTAAAATGTTTTGGTATTGCTATTTCCTTTCTTCTACTGACTATACCGAAACTCCTACTGTTTTCTTAATAGCCAAGAAGCCTGTATTTGCTTATTAATGCAGCAATACTGAATTCTTTTGCAAAAAGTCGCTTGCTGGGGTGCACACCCTATAGGTAAGAAAAGTAAAGAAACTCCTGTCAATATTGTTTAATGCTATCTTATTGGTCAGCTAGGGGAATAAGCATGACACACACAGACTTTCAAAGGGATAAATGGAAAACATCATCTGCCTTGGAAAAGGGAAATTTAATGAACACAAGCATTATATGAGACCAAGCTGAAGCCATCAGAACAGCCTAAGAAATAACCAGGGAAAACTCATATGGAGCAGATATAATCATTCTAGACAGCAGTGCCCAGCTTTAACAGCATCTCCAATTTCTGACTGCAGCAAAATCATTCTGTTTTTATTCAGCATCAGATACTGGTGGAAATTGCTCTCTGCAGAGAAGTTCTGCAATGAGTGTTTTGAGAGGGAGTAAAGAAAAAAATGGTTTCTTCTATAGGATGTGTGCATTAAGCCAATGGTCCCATATTTTGAGATCATAATCAACAAAACTTATAAGAGATCTGAAATGACTGCAGTAATAATCAGCTTCCCGAAGCACCAATGTAATGTGAAGTACCCGAACAATCCATGAGTTAATTAAAAAATAATTTGTGCTAGTTTCATGTTTCCACCAACAAAAAAAAGACTCATTAAGTTCTTATGCCAGGAGCAGCAAGCTCCCAGTGCAGTACAAAATACTTTTATTGCATTCCCACTCAGCAGTTTCTCTTCGCTGCACCAGTATTGTGAATTTTAATGAAAATGTTGCATGTCTAATAGTCCCATTCATTCTCAAAAACAATGAAACTTGATGAAACTCCATTTTGCAAAACTTTTTGTTACTGAGCATAAAAATTCAGCACAGCTCCACTAGTTAAATTTGAAGTTACATTTTCTTATATTTTCTTTTTTCTTTCTTTCTTTCTTTTTGAGAAAAGCCATTAGGACTCTGTCAAAAAATAATGAATTTCTCAGTTCATTTATGTTCATTTAGACTCTGAAAGACAAAGTGAAAAACAAGTTTTGTTTCTATCCTCCAGAATCATTCAAACCTCCCGAGTAGGGGAGGAAGGGAAATAGATTAAAGCCTGCCCAAAACCTCTGTACCATCATTAGCCCACGAAAATTAAGTAAGCTTCAGTGTAACCTTTTGTAGAATGAGGTTCAAGTAGACACTCTCTTCCCAGTCAATGTCAGGGTCTCCCAGGCCAGGAAGCTTCTTGGAATCTCTGCGGTAAACCTCAACTTCAACCTGCTGAGAAAATACAACACCTCTCTGATTAAACAGTCTACAAACACCTATATGCATATATGGTATCAACACCAGAAGTTGCACCCATATTACAGTATTTCCCACTATATTTGGTGTGTTCGGGTTTTTTTTTTTTTTTTTTTTTTGGGGGGTGGGGGGTGGGGGTGGGGGTGGTCAGGATCCGGTTTTGGTGACCTTTAGCTCACCACTCAAGGTGAGCCCTTGTGGAAGGCTTTGCTCAGAACTGAAGCTGGAGGTCAGGGGTTGTGAAGGAGGGTGGGTGGAAAAGACAGCTCTGTGCAGAAGAATCGCAGTTCTGGATAGCAGCCCCATTTAATCCTTCTAACAGGTACACTTTAACAAAAATGAAATAAAAGCTGGCCTCCACACATCCATCTCTCTCAATCTAACCCCTCGAAATCAAATATGACCCCAGATTGATGCTCAGCTCATGCATCTGGTAGCTGTTTGGAGAAAAACAGTGGGGCACGAATGAGAACTCAGAAGTATCTTAGGGCAATAGAGGAACCTTCATCTCCAAGAGTCTGAGAAGGCTTGTGAAGAATCCCCTTTCTCACTAGCAAAATGCAGCTAGCTTTGGGATAAAAGGAAAGAGTGCAGACAGCCTGCTCATCGTTTTAGAAGCAGGAGCAAGGAACAGAACTTATTCCAGGTGCAATGGGAGACTTGTGAAGACTTAAAGTTCACTAATTAATGCCTCACATGCCACAGCTTGGTAACCACTGCTCTCAATATTTCCCTCCAACAGTACTGATAAGACCCAAATACTAAATATGAGATTTTCAAATGTACAAAAAAAAGGGGGTGGGGCAAGGGGGAAAAATCAAGAAAAAAATATATATATATAGCCCCAGAAAACAAAACAGCTCTACAAACAGTAATAAGCTGAACTGACTGATATAAGAAATACGAAACTTGATTTGATGCAGTGCACAGAGCTAGACAGTGGTATGCCGCTTTATCAAGCTGCAGCAGGGGGCTTAACCTAACAAAACAGTGTGTAACATAAAAGAGGATGATTAGTAGCACACTCAGTATTTAACACAAACACATTTGTTAAATATTTGTTAAAATATCTCTAATATTATGACCAGATGACCTAGCTGTAGAGTCAGTTCATGAACTCTTGTTTTGGTTAGGGCAGAGAAAGAAGGGTTCATCAGAAAACAGATTATTGAAAAGCCAGAATATGCAATCGAAAGAGTATAGTACCTGTATATATATTTCAATTCCTTTGGGAAGAATAAAGCTATATGAAATATAATGAAGCACAATGAAACAGTATATTTCAGAGCTGACATCATCATCAGATAACACAGAAGTTGAATGCACTCTTTTTGATTATTATTTTTTCCCCACTTACAAATATCTTTCAAAAATGTCTATAGATGCATACATCAACATTTGTTTTTTTGCTGTTGTTTTTGTTTCTTTTAAAGCTCCTAACCATGATTTTTTCTACTGGCAATATACAATTCCACAACGTGAAAGTTACTGTAAAAACAGGACTGAGATGTGAGCAGTTGAAGGACATATTCTAACTTAAATTCGCCTCTGAATAAACTAGGGTGATATTTGCCCTTTTTGTACCTATATGCATAAAAATATCATGTTCACGGGATTCCAGAAATATCCTGCAAGACAGAAGCTGTCATGTCACTGAAGGAAGGCAATACCAAGAGGACTGGCCGAAGGCACGCCTAACTGAGTAATTCCAGGGTAAAACTCCAGGTCTAACTAATTCCTGGCTTAAAATGACCATTGTTCATAGCAAATATCTGATATCTTTGGTGATTCTGTCTTCATATCCACAAAGCCTTTATTTTAACCTAGGCCGAGTTTAATCATTTCTTAGCAATAAAATTCAAATCCCACGTCACAGACCTCAGTGACTAATGTTTTCTGATCAAGTGTTACAAGGTGCTTGGGAAATTAAATCACATGAACTATTTCTCTTCAGCAATTAGGAAGTTATTGCACCAGATTTTTCACGTAACACTCCTCCCACTCTATTATAAACAACGGCAGAAAAAGACTTCTCTTTAATCAGCCGTGACATTTTTTTCCTACGAACTAATTTACAGTAAGATTCTGCGGACAGTATAACTTATGAGTAAGGGCATCATACGTTACAGGGAATTACTGCCATAGTTGTTTACTCCATGCGATAAGCCCAGAAGTCTCAGCTGTATTCAAAAGGAAATGTATTTAGGGAAGTCAGATCAATTTTGGCTGGGCAACAAAGCACATGGAGCATGGCTCTCGGCCTGACAGGGCAAGCCATCCAGGGGACCGCCCATCTCTTCCCAGTTACACAGGAGTCATCAGCAGGCAGAAGCTACAGGAGTACCACTAACTCAACTCAGCAAAGACACAAAACCGACTTCCTGATGCTTTCCACTAAGCACAATATAGTGTAAGTTGCTACACAGAGTATATTGTAAGTTGCTCACCCATTACCTCAAACGGCTTTGTTCTGCAAAGTCCATTTCTCATTTGTTCCTAAACAACTGCTTTTGAAAAAAAAAGAAAAAAAAATCCCTAAGACACATCCCAATAAAGCAAAGCCCTAGATCAGAGCTGGCCTAAGCAAAAAGCAGCTTCCCAGGAGGGTCAAGTTCCCGCAAGTGCTGCGGCTCACAAATCAGTCTCAGCTCCCTTGACTGCCATGGTGCTGGAAGGGCCAAGTTGGATATTTGATACCAGACAAACAGATTAACAAGCTTAGTCCAAGTGGGATGGGGCAAGGATGCAAGAGTAACTCCCTCCATAGGGTGCCTGCCCGAGAGCTGCACGCTCATCTTCCTGGTGTTATACACAAATTGTATATAAGCCAAAAATAGAAAAATCAAAACCTGGAGATGAAAGCCTCATTTCTTTCTCAAGTTACTTATGCTGCAAAATAACTGCAATAACAAAATCAAGTATACACTGTAGAAACCACAGCTACTTTTCAGTTAGCATCATGGGATTTTCTTAATTTAACATCAAATTCGAAAATGAAGGGGTAAGTGCCAGCATTTAAATTAAGTGAATCATTTTAAGTGAACTTAGCACTGCAAGAAGGCATTTGGGACTCACAGAATGGGAAATGTGAGACTAACATATTCACAGTTCTGACCTCCAAGCATTAGAGCATCAACGAATAGCAAAGCTATCAACATCTCCGTAGATTCCCAATGTAATAGAAACCATCATGTGAGTTTAGGTAAGTCAGTGTTGCCAGAGCTGAGGAGAGTCCTTCCTGACTGCAGAGAAACATCTACCTTACAGATATTTAGATAGAAACCATGTTGTAAAGGGGAACCTAAATTATTTTTTTTTAATGTTTTCTTAAAAAAAAAAAAAAAAAAAAAAAACACGAACACATGCTTTCAGGACACAGTGTTGTGATTTTCTGAGCCTAATGCACATTGTCATGCGTAGACTTCCAGAGTTAAGCATGGTATGGACAGAACATGCTCCTTTTTCAGATAGCTGAGCCCTCCCAAACAAATGAATCTGTTTCAGTCTGGGACACAGGAGACATAATGGGTCTTTTTTCAGATCTACTACAGATTCTCTTTGCCACATCTCACCTCTAGTTTGTTTATTTGGCTTCAGATTAGACGTGCTTTCCTGCCTGGCTGAAAACTTATTAATAAAAAAACTGCATAAGTGCTTATTATTTATTCCCAGTAAAAATTCAAAAGCCAATCTGGATTTTCTTGCTCAAGTCAAGCAGATTGCCTTTGTACAGTTTCAGCAAGCTGAAAATGATTACGTGACCTTTATAAAGCCTTCACAGATTACCGAGTTTAAGGTCGGAAAGGAGCGTTGCATCAACTGGGTTGGCCTATGCACCAGGGCCATCTTACCCTGTTACTTTTGTACAAAGCCCAGTTAATCACATTTTACTGCACAGGAAAATATCCTGTTTTCAGAACTTGTTCCAATGACTAATCACCCTCTTTGGCTGAAAGGATGCACCTTCCTCATTTAATTCATCTGCTTCTCTTTTTCCAGACTCGGCCTCTTGCATGCCTATTTCTACTGTATCAAGAAGTTCTTTAATATTCAGTGTGTGTTGTGTTTTTTGTTGTTTTTTTTTTCACATGAAGGAATTAACATACTATAAATTAGTCATGTTGATATTCTCTCATAAGAACTGAGACAAGAACAAAATTTCTTTAAGAGCTGTTTGTGCCTCTCATAGCAGCCTTCTCTGCACTTGGTATTTCACAGTCGTTTTAGAAAAGAAACACTAGACCTCGACATAACTTTCCGGCAGTGGCACAACACTGCTGTACATGCTCTCGCTGTTCCCCTGTTCACACACCTCGGGATTACACTTTTTCTGCACACCACCGCACCGGAAGCTTACACTAAATAGCATGCACTCTGCGAGCTCTCTATCCCCCCTGGAGCCTGCACGCGTTCCTGGCACTGATGTACTGCACTACGGGAAGAAACTCAGACTCCCCCATGATCAGATTGCTCTGTCAGATCCCCAACTCCCCAGGATCAGATTGCTCTGACACTCATGCCCTAATTGCAACTTACAGACCAGCAATTTGTGTCATCCACAAAGCTGAAGCAGCTGTGATTTCTTAATGCCAGTCACCGATCTCTGCAGAACCCCTCCTAAGTGCCAAGACACAGAGCACCTATTGCAGATAAACACTGATGTATTTTATTCCCAGAAATATATATGCCTTTTCAGAGATGTGCACATTATGAGATTGTTATCTTTACCAAAAAAGTAGCGATGGTTAAAAAAAAAAGAAAAAGAAAAAGAAATCACAGGTATTTTCTGTACTGGAAACCAATATAATGTATCCTTTAGTTTTGCACTTACAGACAGATGAAAATTTTTTGTCATAAAACCTAGAAAAATGCATATGAGACTGACGTCCAGGTTTTAAATCTTTATGAGAAACAGTATTTTTTCCAGTGTGCCTAATTGCTCCCCAAAACTTTCAGCATAAGATTTTTTTTTCTTTTTTTTAAATTCATAATGATAACATGAGCTCTAGGGAACTTAGCTTCCTAAGCCAACCTCCTCCTCAATAACCCTACTCAGGAGAGCATTAATTCTATAGAGTTCCCAATACATTAGAGCTATTTGATAATACCTGTATGAATTGAAAATCACCTTGTTTGCACAGCTTAGCTCACAAGTCTTTAAAAAAAAACTCTCAAAAAAGAAATCTATAATCAAAAACTGTTATGGGCTGTCAGCTGGGAAGTATTGGAAACAATGGGATAAGAAGGACATTGTTTACAAGGAGTGGTATTTTGTTGGCATTCAGAATCCATCCAACAAAGCAGATTCTGCCTTTCTTTTTTAAAAAAGTATAGTAGCATACAGGTCTATCTAGCCATAGCACTACTTTTCAGTCTCCTAGACGACATTTGCTAAGAAATCGTAAGAGGTGATGGGATGAGAGGGGGAGAGGGGGAGAGGGGGAGAGGGCGAGCATTCAAGACTTTTTCCACAAAGTAACTTAAAAGCTCAGCTAGGAAATACAGCTACTCTCTCCAGAGTCAGCTGGATTACTGAGACTGAAATTTGACTTTTAGCCTTTTACTTTGCCAGGTTTGTGGTTCAAAGACAACAAGGAAAACTAGCAAGAACAAGTTTATTTCAACAACCATCTTAAACTAGTGCAGAATTATTCTGTAAGGTGTGCATTCACTAGAGCACATTTTCAGAAGACCCCATCACATACTCCTCCGAGCTATTCTGAAGCCTACTGGCTTGCAACTTTAGAAGTATTTTTCTCACATTTATCCAAATGTTTCCCTATAACTCCAAAATGTTACATCTTAAATCCTATCTGAACTAAACTGTCTTTCTAAATTCAATCAATAAAGCAACTAATGCCTTTTTCTCCCATGCTTCAGTTATCCTCCCCTGTCCAGCAGCTCTGGTTTGTTCCACTCTTTTCTGGTGTGTTATCTTCCAGCCACTTGTTTTGCTCTCCTTGTTATTATTTCCCATTTTATCCATCTCTTTACATCTATGAGGTACCTTTAAATAAATGGTACGTGCCAGATGCTGTCATTCCCCACAGATGTAACATAGCAAGTTGATCTCATCGGCAGGACAGTGTATTTTCTGTGTCCTGTTTCCTGGACACACCACTTCACTCCTGGATATCTAACATTTTATACTTTGACAGATACCTATTTCACCATACAAGTGCTTTGTGTGTGTGTGTGCGCGTGTGTGTGAGAGAGAGAGAGAGAGAGAGAGAGAGAGAAAGAGAGATGTCTCCATGCCCCGGGGGCTAAACCTACAACTTGAAATAATTTCATAGCGTGGATACCAGCATCTCTGTAGGTGCAACAGCACAAGCTTGGCATAGGTTAGCAGCTCAAGCATTTAAGCATCCTGATTCCATTAAGCAGCTTCACATGCAGTATCGACTGTGGCATGAATCAGCAGCCACTTGGAAAGTAATGAGCTGTTTCACAGTCTGCAAGCAATGCCCTCTCTCACACACACCCCCTTCAAATGGAAATAATTGCTCCCCAGGACACGTCATCCACCATGCCTTCATCAGAAGAGCTGTCTCATGCAGTTGTGATACTTAGCTGCTTTGCTACTGGATTCATACATAATCAATACATAATGCAAAACAAGACATCCCCAAGTGTGGCCTGGAGGTCACAACTCCAATCTCCAAGACTTTGGTTTCGTATGCGTTTGGCAAACTGGGAGGAGTCATGCAGGCATGTCTATAAAGCTGTGTTTTTGTGTTCTGTAACTGAGGCTTCCAAGCATCATTGTCCAACACACACTCAATGAGACAACATGAACTGATCTCACTAAGCCACCCATAAAAATCCATCTGCTTGCTCATCCACTCAGCATTGACAGACCTGTCTCTATTAAATGGGAAGAAAAACAGGGAAGATTGGCATTTTCTGCAGTATGCAGAGAAGCTTCATGGGAAGGGTGCAGCACTAGCCCTGCCATATGGAGAAGCTGCACAGAGGCCACTGACATTAACAACAGATCACACTCTCAGCCTTGCCTAAGTATTATCTTGGATAAATATTTTAAAGGGAGACAAGTGTATTTAATAATGTACTAAAAGGAAAAAGTCATTCACACGTCTTACAGAGTTTTCATCTCAGAATTACTGGTTACTGTGATTTTTATTGGCAATGGCTCTAGAGGACAATGACAAGAAAATCCTCCAAAATAAAATTACAACTTCTTTTTTCCTGGATACTATTAATTATTTAGAATTTGCACCTGGTGCTACTGGAACACAGTCTGGAGCCCACATAAAAGGCAGCACAATTCCCAGTAGCTATGGTAACTAGACACCCACCTTAACTGTAAAGCTGAAAAAGTCCACTGCAATAAAGCAATTGTGAACTGGTTTGCACAAGAGGTGAAGTTCAGCTACAATCAAAACACCTATTTTGTTATTTGTTTAAATATTAATTACCTAGAATTCCCCCCCTCAATCACCTGGGAACAAGCAAAAGCTGTATCAACAGAAATAGCCATAAAGTATCTTAAAAAAATGATTTTATTTTCCAGAGTCTTCAGATAAATTGCAACAGCAAAAAGATATTTCAGTCACCAGCACCTTGTGGAGGTTCCTTCAGAGGTCCAAATGGCATAACTTGCAAGCCCAAATGAAGTAGCTCATCTTTTCTATAATTTATTACTCAGGAGAATCTGTTCATAGTTTTGGACTCCCTCTTCCACTTGTTGACAAGAGAAATGCTGGGCGATTACACTTCTGCTGCTCATCCATGACCTACAGGTGAGACACTTTGCAGAGCAGATCATCCCAATAGGCAGCATTTATGTCCTACTTCTGTAAATGTCACATTGACATTTAGCTTGAATATTCAACCTGGTGGATTTACTGCAAACACTACATGAATTTGTAGGCAAGGACATGCAAGGGTGTTTGCAGGTGGAATCGAAGCCTTCATACGGCAATGGATTATCCTCTCTCATCTTGCAAGCTTCAGGATGGTTGATGACACATGAAAACAATTTCTGCAATGGCTACAGTTCCTCCTCCATCACATACCAATCAGGAGCGCTGTGTTTAAGAAGGCTACCTGCAAGCATGCTTCTGAAATTGAAAAGTAAGCAAACAATTTGCTCTGCTTTTTCCCATTTATCCATAAAAATCAATCTGGATCTGGAAAACAATTCAGGTCAGAATCATTCAGGCTGTGTTACAGTAATAGTCCCTATATTCCTGTCTTGAAGATGCTGTTCTTGTTCAAATAAGCAGTCAAATTTGTTGTCAAATGTCTTCTCCACTCCTGTCCTCTTTCTCACCTCTCATGTATGTATTTAGGACTTCAATATAATAGCAGTCACTTCAGGTGAATGTGAGATTGCTGGATAGATCTGATCTTAGAAAAGGAGTAGGGTTACTGATGTAATGATACGTTTAATGGGGGGAAAAGAATCCAACATTTGGTTTAAGGGAAAGGGACTTCCACAACCCACTGTGAGTTCCCTCCTATACCCGCCCAGCTTTCTTTCAAATATACTGGCCACCTTCATATAAATTTGACAGAGGTCTCGCAAATCATGTTTTTGTGACAACTGCTGATAAGAGGAGAGATGTCCAACTCATTACTACAGATGAAGAAAGGCCGGGGAAACTCGGTCTTTTCCTAACTTCTCTGCAGACATTTACTGCTACCCAATCATGACACCTGCTATCTTTTGCCCAAGCAGCAACCAAAACAAGCAGAAAAGGAAGTTGCAAGGTAAGAAATGGACTATTGCAGCAGGGATACTGGGGACAGAGAAGGGAAATCAGCTGTACTTTGGAGACTGGAAAGGACCTTGGAATACCGCAGGAATGGTGTCAGGGCAGAGAAGAGAAGCAAGATTAGTGGAGAATGATTTTTGATTTTTATTTTTTTTTTTTTTTTAATACAAGAGATGAGGTATATCTACAGAGAAGACCTGGCTTTATTATTCCGCAACTCACTGAACAGTGAGTTTCAGCTTTTATATTTCATAGGAGTGAGATCCCTGCCCACTGAAATCAGTAGCAAAATCCTCCAGAACTTCAGAGGATCTGCGATCTCACCTCAAAATTTGCCAACTATTTACAACTTCTACTTACATTCTTCAAGGTAAATTCGTATCGGTGTATCTGCAGTGGTTTAGATTAAAACATTTAAAAACATGGCAAACCACTATAACTACGACCATATTGCAAGGATTACATATTACAATTACATATGGCAACAATTACACACGTAACTATGAAGATTCTCTACATAGGGCCTTTTCTTTTGGACCAAAGAAATTTGCTAGGCTTATAACCCCATTTCACTAAAAGCCACAGACCCCCTAAAGGTTTACTGGTCTTTATATATATTTTTTATAAAGTGGTAATTACAAATAAAGTGGTGAGTGCTTGGGAAAGCTAAAAAGCCCCATCTGATCGAATAAAACCTTTCCATTTGATAGAAAAATCCACAGGGCAGAAGACAACTGCACTGTAAAAATTTAATTTTACATTCTGTTGTCACTTAAAAGCTCCACAAGCGATCATGAAACTGGACAGGTATGTTTGGGAAAGACATTTACAAGAGAATCACTTGTATGATTAACAGCACTGTAATCTTTTATTCCTGAGGACTGGTATCAGTTAAGGAGATTAAAACAGGCAGTGATTTCAACATATCTGATAAAGTTCAGCACAGCTCTCAGTCACCTAGGTTTAGCTTGCATCAGGAAAAGACCTGAAAGTTAATTTGGGATTTTAAAGAGAGCAAGACAAGCAGAATGTTTTTTTTTCCCTCCTAACAATTAAACAGGATTTAAATCCTTAAGAGGATACTATCACTATGAAATAGATGGCTTAGGAATTTTTCCTTGTGCTAGTCAAGAGATTTGTAGGGAGAAAGCTTCAGAGACCCATGAGCAGCACCAATGCAGGGCTCTGCACATAACCATGCCACACAGGTGCTTCGACTGTAGCAAAGTGCTGTTAGACACTTGATAAACGAAAAGGAGAGTAGGAAAATGCAGTAGATCACTTATCTTAATCCCTGTAAGCTTTTCTGTGCTGTGTTCTACCTCTTTTTAAATAATCTAAACAATGAGATTTCCAGTATTTCTGCTCAAGACCCCAGACTTTGTTCTATTATCAATTCTGAACTGAAAACTTTAACATCAGACCCCATTTATCTCTAACGCGACAAGAGTAAAATGTTTCTGGCTGTCAACTGATGTGATAGATTAGCCTGGATACATCAGCCTCCTTCCCTTTTCAAAGCCAGAAAACACTCTCCTGTAACCTCTCCACCTCACCACTCTACAGCAAAAACAGCAACAACAAAAAAAAAAAAAAAACACACACACACAAAAAGATGTTTGCTCCCCTCATTTGAGGGCATACACACTAATTTTCAAGACTCTTCACTGCCTTAAGGTTATTGCTTTGAGGCAACAAAATTGCTGTGCTTGACACACTGAAAAAGTAATCTTAGCTGCTGACACTTGTATTCTGAATTGCATCAACTTCCATTCTCTGAACAAGATGCTACATAGATATTTCAACCTCTGTAAATCTGCTGAAGCAATATTCATATTCTGAAAGGGTAGATCCACGTGTGGCTATTTAAGTGTTATTAACATATGGTCTCAGACCACAGAATAACAGGCACAATACGTTGTTCACTGTTGTTTCATTACTGCATTAGTTTCCCAGTTTTCTGAATTCCTTCGCAGAGGAGCCCGAGTGCCTGAAGCAGCAAGCAGCAGGCTTACCGCACAGCACAACCAATAAAACAGGGGAAGGCAGGTTACATCATTAACTAAAGCAGCATTTACATGGCAGAAATAAGATTAGAATGTTAAAACTTTACTTTTTTATAAATCCCCTCTGTTGGATGTGTAAATAGAATAATAAGAAACATCAGAGACTTGATCACAACAGTCTAGAGCTTCGATTCAATTGCAGGGTTCAACACTGAAAACAGACATTTTGTTATCTCCAGAAAGCAAGCTGACACTGCCTGGATAACCCACAGACCAAACACACTAAATGCACTGCTGAAGGAGCAGCCTGATGAGGCTTTTGGGAAGCTCTAAGCAGAGACTGCTACCTTCTTCAGTGTGTGAAGCTCAGCTTAGTGGTGCTCTTCTGACCTTCAAGCCTATGGTGACTCAGAAATGCTGCGTTTGTGGTATTGAATTATTCATTACAATTTTATCAGTTGGGGAATTAGGCTTGGGTTTGTACTCTTCCAATTGAAATTTCCTTCTGCTACAGAGGAGAAAGAGCTTTCTGGACACTGGACTCAGGGCTGCCAGATTTTGGTGTAATTTCTATTAAATTCACTTCTGATTGACACAGAGTTTGAATTCTTAAGAAATTTCTGCAAATACTCAAAGCCTATGATTAAAAGCAAGAAAAGGAGTTCTCCAAGAATACCCCTGTAACACATACTCCCTTTCAGAGATGGTAGTTTACAGACCATAGCACCAGAAAGATTTTTCAGCTGCATACTTGCTTTGCCTCAGATATGAATTTACCCTGCCAATAGGAGAGAATATGAAAGCATCTCCAAAACTAATGTTCATTAGCCTGCTAGATGCATTGCAAGCACACTCCCAGGTCACAGTTACCTGGATCCAATTCTATATGGGGAAAATATGGTCTCAATAAGCCTGTCAAGGTATTGTTCTCTTCCTTTCTGCCAAGAATTCTGTCAGCACACACAGGAAATTAAGATAGTCTTCAGAAAAATGGAACAAGAGCAGAAGGTATCAAAAAGCAGCTTTTCTGTGTTCATCTGTTTAGACAACCAAGTAAACGTAAGTAGAATAGCATGAGAAACACAAATATTAATGAAAAGGTTAACTGCAGAGTAAAAGCCAGATCTTTCAACTTAAGATGCTGAGTTCCTTCCAGAAAATAGATTTGATAACACTAAATATAGTCTGTTCTTTTTTCACAGTCAGGTTCTAGAATGAGAGCAACATGTGCTAAAAGTTTCTGCTCTCCTCTTCTTTTGAGGCCACTGTTCCTACTCAGTGGAACTGCAACACAGCTCCTTGAACTTTGCAAAACAGAAGCGTTGAGACAGAACAGTTGTCCTGCTATACTGATCTGTGTGTAGAGTAATTATTGTTCGTTCCCATATACTATCAATGCACAACAACGAAATAGAATACAATAGTAATGCCACAAGTTACAGCAAACTAAGCTCTTCTGAAGACATCCTGCTTCTTTACAGCGTATAAAATAAAAACTAAAAGTGCTGGTCTGAACGGTACAACAGAGACAACAATGTAAAATTAAAAAAAAAAAAAAATAATATTTGTTATGCCACAGGTCCAGATGTGCATAGCTGTATAAACCATGGCTCATGTTCAGTTCTGCTTCTGAAGCTGCAGCCACAACACTGGTAGCTTAAGCTTCTGGAAGATTTAACAGTCTGAATGACTACTTCACATGCATTTGGCAGAAACTCTCCTCTTCCACTTTTGCAGGACATGAAACAAAACACTGCAAGCTCAGAACGCACACTGAAAGTGATACTTCCTTTCTCACTTCTTGTGTTTATCTTTGTTATTCTTTTGCCCTATAAATGCGGCACTTTCAGGTGACAAAGCACAATGCAAGACTGATGGGGTTAATGCGGCATATCTCTGCTGGTATGTTACTCTTTGAGGTTTAATCTCAGTTTCCCTCTTTAGCAGTCTCCCTCCACACCATACCAGTATCTTCTTTAATCCCATGAGAAAGTAAAGCTCTTTTCTACAGAAGAGATCAAAAGCTTGCAACTGTAACAAAGCGTAATCCTTTATAAGTGCCTATTGCATTGGAAAGAGGCAAAATATTAAATCTCTATCTACTACCATTTTCAAATCAGAATCCCATGTCCAGTCACTTTAACCTCTTTACAGCTTTGGGCAATGTATAACACTCTTTGGAAGTGAGAATCAGGGCTTACTTTTGGAAGGTTGTTATTAGCGGGTGTGTGAGGTAGCAGTGAAAGGATTTTTCTAATCTTGACATAATGATGCATAAAAAGCCACAAGGCAGAGTGAGTCCACCTTAAAAATAAAAACTAAAAATCCAAACAGCAACAAAAACCCCACCCTACTAAATCTCTTAACTTGGAAAAAGGTATGTTCCACAAAGCCCTGCCTTCACTTAACCCAACAGATGGGTTTTGTGATTTTGCTCGAAGAGCCCAAGAGAACAAGCCTCTTCAAAACTTGGCAATGAAACCTGTAGGAGCATTACTGTGAAATGCCAAGGAGAACCAGTGCTGAATACACTTCTCTGGAAGCCAGGAGTCTATGTAATGGACATAACTCAGAATTAGATCTGGTCCTTCTGCCCTGGCACAGACCATATTTAAGAGCTTAACTGCTGTTACATGTGTACATACACATGTATTGGTGTAGCTGAACAGATGAAAGATGGAAAGTTCCGGAGACTAGGTGGTCCAAAATCAGACCATCTTAAATTTCAATTCATCATCATATCTACTGATATTGATGCAAAATTGAAACCCTTGTTTCAAGCTGTTGTCACTGCTAAAGTTCAATCCAACCCCCTCTCATTCAACTTTAAACAGAAACTAACTAATCAAGATCCTAGATGAGCAGGGTATTTTTCTGCTCATCTTCAGTCTATTATATTTTGATTTTAAAATCAAAATATATGCAATTTTAAAAAGTTATTGCTGTCTCTTCAGCTCTTGTAGGCACAGGAAAAAAAACATAAGTACCAATGACATTGAATCATATAAGATAGCCATCAAAATCTGAGCACTGATAAACTGCCACTTATTTCTTGTTTACATGAACCATTGCACCATGGCATGTAATGTTACATGCCATGCAAGGGCTTCATGCCAGAAAACAACCATCACTATAGTCCATATTCAGACAGCCAGCCTCTCTCTTCCCAATCTGTTTGTGCCATTGCTGTTATCAGTCCTACAGCAGATTACTGCGCTCAAAGCTCCGCAGATTTTATTTCAAATATCAACTAATACTCAGATCTATCATAGGATAACAATTCACCTCACACATCTCCTTGCCAATGTTTCGCAGTCCCAACCTACAACAGCAAATGCAGAAGACAGACTAACAAACACATAGGGTCTTACAGTGTACAGAACTACAACGACCTCACATTACTGCGCACCTGAGCTACAAACAGACCCACTGCTACACTTTAGAGTCAGCCCTTTGCACAGGCTATGGAGAAATCAGTTCAAAAACTGCTGTAGTGGAGAAGAGATGCAAGATGGAAACCCGAGCACAAAAGTCCTGCTTCTAACCCTTCACGACTCCCCAAAGCTCGCTACCTCTCCCCATTTCCCTCATCATCCCAGTTTACCTCTTTAAGACTAAATAAGAGCACAGAGTTTGATGGTTGGCAGGGATACTTGAGGCTGTTTTGAACTTCTAAAAATCAATATCGAGCTTTTTCCCTTTCAATGGTATGACTTTGCTATTTTGATGCCCATTCTTCATTAAAGTACTGACTAAACTACAAACTAAAGTCAAAACTTGTCGAACCATAATTCAAAGATTGAGGTGGTTGTTGAGTGTCTCACTGCACAGCACAGGCTCAGAAATTAGATACAAAAAGCACCTGGAGCTACAAATCAGTCAGTATCAGACAGAAGGGGAGCTACACATATACACCAAAAGAACTCCAAAATTACAAAGTTTTATAAAGCACTTGAAGTTATTTCAACAGTTACAGGAAAGATCCATTTCTCAGAGCTTAGGTAAAGTGCAAATGGTCAAGGTGGATTTACAAAATACTGGAAGTGCTACAGTTCACAGCCCCCGCATTTGTTACAGGAAGAAATTCACTAATGCTGACTTTTTAAATAGCTTCTACTCCTGAAAAACTCTCACAAATCAAAAATGTTTATGACCCTTTTATGAGGGTTAAATAAAGCTGTGAGAGGAAATGCCAGGATTTATTCCTCTCCTTGGGGATGATGAGTAAGTTCAAACACTTTAAGCATCAGAAATTGGTCAGGGGTCTGTAAATAAGTCTGTTTAAGCGACCAAGCTTCTTCAGAGACTCACCTTCCTTCCCAGGGCAGAAGAAGAGGTTAAATGAGCCAGGTTTTTATTAGGCTAAACCAAGCCAAGTTGTTTGGTATGAACAGGACTGAAGCTGCAGTCACTTAAAAGATGAGTAGGATCAATGTTTCCTCTGCAATTGCTAAAGTTCTAAATACGCTACCCTGAATTCCTCACCAGAGATTATTCGCCCACTAAGCCAACAGAGAAAAAGCAGTATTTCACTTCTTGTCTTCCCCTTAGTAGCTGCCATGATGGAACCTGGGGTGAGGGTGAATGGGGGAAAAAAAGAAGATACTTCAGCCTATTTCCTGCATCTCCAATAAAAACTCAGGAAAACATTTCAGGATCTCTCTAACAACAACAACACCCCAGCAATTGTGTTTCTTAACGCTGCTGCATTTTTGCCCGGAGAACCTGGATGTACATGGTTTAAAAACAAAATGAATACATGTATGTATCTGTGATTCAACCATACTGTAGGTTATTTACTTTTGTAGGTAAGCAGAGGAAGTTTCACCCAGCAAAGGGGAAATCTGTCATTAAAGGCTGAGAAGCCTTGACAACTATAACTAGAAACACCTGTGCAGCAGCATTCAGCTACCTCATAACTTATTTTAAGAAATACTTCTGAAGGAGTGTATATTGTCTTAAATGTAGGTTGTATGTTTGAAAATACAGCAGTTGCTTCATTATTGGTCACCATTGTTCTCAAGTTCAGGAGTCTGCGTGTATTCTGCTACCAAGTACCCAACAGATCCCAGATGCTCTAGCATCTTAGGATGAATCCTTTCAGAATTACTTCAGCCATCCTCCTTTTTCCTTCTTTTCTAAAGATTTAAATTGGCAATTTAAAAAGTATTATAAGTGCAAAATAAAAAGCAGTGTGGATACCCCTCCCTTCCCCTAAATGCAGGCTGACCAAACTAACTCTCCAAAAAGCATGCAACCTCACCGATCTCCCCGAATTTGAGAGTGAAGCTCGTTTACATTGCTGTTGGTGTTTATAATGTCAACCACAGTATTTCCCTGTAGATCAACGTCACATAACTAGATGTAGCAGGGAGAGCTGGAGGTTCCTCATAATTGCTTTGCAATTCTTCAGACATGGCATGCACTCCAGACATCAAATCTCATGTTACCTTAAACTTCCCAGGTTAAAAGACATCATTGCTCACTCACCTTTTTCCCCTCTGTGCTATCACCACTGGCATAGGATAGTTTTCGACGGACGTAAAAAAGCATATCATCTTGCCGGGGGGCCCATTTCTCCATAAAATACGTTGAAAACATCCAAGTCCAGAACACAATGCGGTCATCTTTGAAACACCCTAAGAGGCATAAAAGAAAGGAGAAGTAAGAGTTGTGGAACTACCACTACCACGTTACATTTGATTGTGCTTAATACAACATCTCCTATATGTGGTATCTTCAGGTGTCCAATCCTAGGAGAAATGCTGTTGTACAGCTCAAAGGAGGACATTCAAAGTAGCTCAACAAAGGTGTCCTTCAGTCCTTGGCCACTGTCAACCAGCACAGCCTTCTACCAACCAACCCATCCTTCAAAACAAACATCAGGAATATACCTTAGGAAACAGACTATGCCCTGTGCAAGTGCTGCTATGGCTGTGCCACTGAAAAGAACATGACCAGCACATTGAGCTGCACCATGTCAGAAAAACACTTAAGGAGTAATACTAAGTAATACCAAAGGCATGCAGTATATGCTCCAGTCAATGACAAATCCATCTGTTGTCAACAAGTTCGTTACATGCTCACAGGAGTGCAGCCAATCCTCCTGAAATGTGCAGCCATGACACACCTTAAATCAGTATCTAGGAGCAAGAATATACCCATGCAGGGCTTACTGTAATTCACCCTCTCTTTGTCAAGGCCAGCACTTCCTCAAGGGTAAGAGAAGTTCTGAAATCACAAATCCCAAATTAAACAGGGAAAAACAGGAAGAGAATAGGGAAACAGAAAGAGGTGGCGGCAATCAAGCTTTGTTCAAAGAGGAAGAACAACTTACACGGCAGCAGCAACAGCATGACAGTTAGCCTCTCATCTGGAAAAGGAGCCATGGTACAGGTTACACCACATCTACTGAAACTCTGCAGTGCAACTAGCTACAGTAAGAGAAAAAGATGCTGCATCTCTTCAGTGACATAATGCCTGCCCACTGGTAAAGATCAGCCTCTAGCTATGCAGAAAGAGAAGCCAGTGCTGTGACTGGTAACAAGGGTGATGAGTTTCCTCAGTGCCCCTCTGCCCTCCTGGATGCTCTCAGAGATGGAGTAGTTGCATCCTCTCACTCTGAAGCCCTACAGTGAGCTTTGAAACCTCAGAGGAGAGAGGTACTATGAAGAATTCATTACTGAGAAATGGAAAAAAAAATGAAGTGGATGACAGATCATCTTGGTAGTTTTACATATCAGACAGGGATGTGTGCACGAGTGCATGCAGCTGACTACACAGCCTCCACAACTGTTATCTTTTCCAGTAGCATACTTCCCTAAAAGTTGTATACTGGATGCCAGATTTGTACATGCACATCACTCCCCTGTTGCTGGTGCATCTCCCTCCCTGCAGTACACTGCACATACGAAGTATTTCTGCGGAGTGAGAAGAGTCTTGCATACAACAGGAGCAACAACTATTTACAGAGATATCTGAATTAACTTTTAGAAGATTTTCTAGCCAATTGCAAAGAAAGTTATACATCCGGCAACAATGACAGTGATTTTCCTTGCGTGCTGGTGGCTAACTTCAGGGCTTCAGAAAGCAATCGGTCTTTTAATCTACAAGTATAATTTAGCACATTTTCCTACCTCATTATGTGTGCAATATTTGCAAGCCAAATCTTTCTTCCAATCTTTCATCACTGTGGTGTGCAGGAGATTAGACTTTCAAATCTTTTAGTGGACAAATGGATGATTGAAATAAAAATCTTATGTATTTTCAACTAAATACAAAAGCTATATTGAAAACAAAATGAAATTCTACTGTAGGACCATGCACAGAACACACTAATCAAAATTAAGGACAGTATTTGAAAACATGTCCGCAGTTGATTATATTTGGGGGCAGGGGGGTAGAAAGCAAGCATTAATGAAAAGGCTGAGAGAAAACAGGAAAGGGTTAAAAAATGGTTAAGGTTTCTAGTGCAGGTTAATTTGGGGGCAAGCTGCAACTGCTTTATTCGAATAGCTGTAGTGAATTCACTGTGACCACCTGAGCCAACATGGAACATAATGTGCAATTGTAAATAAGAATCAGCAACAACTTTCAAAAGTAACTAGTTTTACCAGGGAAACAAGCACGCACTGGAGAGATGAGATCTAGATTACTGTATATCTGCTCCATCTAAATGCCTCCCTTGTACACAGGATTGTATAGCAAACACATATATTGGGGAACCTAGCACGCAAAGAGAGATCCAAGTGTGTTCAGACTCTCAAGGCCAGACTGGGAAAGGACGGGATTATCATCTGTCAGTACATTCACAGATAAACATTAAGATGACAGAAGAGCTATTCAGGCTTAAGATATACTGCTGACACAAGGACAAACAGCTCTAAGCTACCCCCAACATATATTTAGGTTGGAAATTAAAAGCAGCTTCCAAAGCTTTCAAGGTTGGTTCAGGAAGAGCCTTCCAAGACGGAATAGTGAAGGCAAAAAAATCCCAACAGCTTTTAAGATAGAGCTCAGCTTGTTTAGGAAGGCTGATGTGGTACCAGTGACAGCAGACAGTATGACCCAGTCCTGCCTCTATATTTAGCAAAGACTAGAAAACAGGGCATGCATTCATTGTGATTTATTAATGGTCTCAGAGAAACTTATTAAATCTGCTGTATTTTGATTATCTGAATTCATGGCCTTAATATAGAATTAAATGGGTGGAGGAATGAAGGGGAAGAGAGGGAGGGAAAGGGTATAATAGATTTGCCCTGAATTTCTCTAGAGTTTTAAGAAAAATCAAAGAAAAGAAAAAAAATCCATAGACTTTAAGAATCATCTCAGAAAAAAATCACGTTCAAAAAATGCAGCACTGCCTTCAAACTTAGCTTCGCTTCATGCATAAGTGCATAAAACAAGCCTAGCTAAGTCATTCTAAAATTTATATGAAAATCTTTTTCTATCAGTCAGCTTACTTTTGCCTCATGAAAGAAAAACCAAGAAGTTATCTAAATCTAACATTGTAAATGAAGATTAAATTATTTTTAGATGGGAGAGCAATCTTATACCTGCAAAATTCAGAGAAGTTACCATATAAGCTGTTTATATCATCAGATGTTTTACATAATAATGTAAAGGACTTAATACTCTCAGAATGATTTATGGGTGGTTAGAGCATTAATACTTGTAAAGAAACGAAGAACAGAGTAAGATACCAGGAGTTTATACATACTCCTACAATCGCTGCGGAGCAAAGGACAAACTGATTCGAAGTATATGACATTAGTCCAAACAGAAAACCAAGGCAGAAATGCTGCTGCAACAAAGCTATTTAAACACTGCACCATTACAGAACACTTCAGGGGAAAAACCAACCTCAAACTCTTACAGCAACACTGAAGAGCAGGCAATTCAAAACCCTACTTGCCACACAAAACAAATGTAAAATGGTATTCCCAACTTCAGAGACACTGTCAGTCAGTGGTGTAATTAAAAACAGCTTGAGGTTGTTTCAAGTGCAACGGCTAAAGGACTTTTCTTGAAAGCAAGAGTCAAATCACAGCAATCCAGCTGCTTTTAATAAATTTTGGTAGATGGGAGGAAGGAAAGGAAACAGCACACAGCCTTTAAAATCTATTATTAAATGGCATTAGTTTGGAAAGGAGGCAAGAAAATTTGTAATTCTAATCCAGATTGATTTTTCTCTTTAAGTAATTTCAATTTCACTGTAAGCCAGAAACTGCCAGATCCAATAGACCCATTCAAGCTTGCCTTCAACTATTAGGTCCCCTCAAAACAAGGCAAATCTTTACAGTTATTTTGGTAGTTCATCACTTATCACTGGATGCCTTCCAGCTTTGCCAAGCCAAAACCTATTTCTTAGAAATTGCTTTTCAAACTATTGTTTTAAGTAATGGTTTTGAAAGGGTCCAAGCTAACAGCCTGGTGGACAAAATTATTCTTTTCAATATACAGAGTAACAGAGTAGCCTTGATTTTTTTAGACTCTGTTATGATACTCTGTTGTGGAGCCTCAGCTGCAGTGGAGACAGCAGGGCGCAGAGTAGCTCAGTCAGCATTACATGACAGCAACCCAAGACGTGGACAGGGCCAGATCCCAGCTGGACTATTGGCCTTAACGCTCTGCTGTTTTTCTTGGTAGTCCTTCTGCCCACTAGCAAGCGCTGAGATCAAAAAAAATACAGACCATTTTTCTCTTTAAGTCCAGAAAATCATGAGTTGGTAGTAACTTTCTACCATGTTGGTCCATCACTGGTCTGCACAGCTCTCAGAAGATGATGTGCATGCACACATACATGTATGTAACTGTTAAGCTGAAAGACATCTAATAAAAACATCTGGCACTTAAGAGTACTGAAGGTTTCAACTTCAGTATTTGAGGGAGCACTTCGAAAATGTTGAGGACATTATTTTTGATAGAGGAGAACTTGAGCCTTCTGCAAGGCTAGAGTGGCATCATACTGCAGAAAAACTAAACTAATCTACCGTCCAAGATATGCAGCATGACAGCTTCCTGCAAACACTCCTCCCCTAACAAATTTTGCTTCTAAATGAAGAAAATGGAATTTAGAATTCAGACTATAAATCTTAATATACTAGAAGTCAATTATATAATTATGAGTGCTTTGTAATGAATAAATCCTAATTACAATGATTTACTGCAATGATTCATTTACATGGATTTTATCCTCATTAGAAGCAAGATTTATGCCAGCTGCTATGAAATAAATTTGTCTTTTTACTTACTAGATTTTAAATCGAGCGTTTGCTTCAGAAATTGACTCTACACAGAAAGATCCACAAAAGGATTTTTTTTTTAATTATTAATGCTTTCCAAAGAATTCCTCAATGAAAAGAAGTGTCAGCATATTATTTTGCTTCAAAAGAATAGAATAAAAGATTTCCCATTTGGTGGATAATTTTTTCAGCATTTACAGCTCTGAGCTCAGAGGAACAATAATTTCAGCTAGACAGTTTTCAATGCTTTATTCCCCTAGTCTGCCATGAACTACTCTCAGCTGCGAGACATTGTAAAAACTCATTCCATCCAATTCTGCCACAGTACTATCATCTGTAAAATAAGCATTCCATCCTACTTAAATATTCAGGTGTTAAAGGATTACCAAGATCTTTATGAGCCCAAAATGGAAAGCAAGCAAATTTTCAAATTGCAATTAATTTTTGTATCAAGTTTAGCAAAGCATTCTGTAAAGAAAACACAACAAATGCTTAATATCAGCCACAGACATAACCTTCCACTATTCCTGACTCTAAAACAGAGATAACAGTTCCCCTACCCAATCAGTTGCTGCATGCACAAATCCACTAAGATAATATGAAGAGGAAAAACAGAATATCATTAAAGATGAGAGAACCATCTTATGACAAATATATCACATGCTTCCTTATCAAGGGGTCACAATATCTCATGAGGAGGGGCAAGGGATATATAGAAGCTAGTTCAAAGCTGAATGAAGAAAAACAGTCTAAATCAAAGTATCTTTCCTTTCCTTCCAAGTACCTTTTAAAAATATATTCTGTATCACCCTGCCAAACTCGTGAACACATATCACAGGCTTCTTACAGCAACATATAACACTTTAAATCTTGGCTCCATAGCATATCTGCAAGAGAGTTGACAAAAAATTTAAACTTCAAGCATACGGTCACTAATCATAAAAAGTTGAGAAAAAAAAAGATCAGGCCAATTAGACAGATTACAGCTGCTGCGCCATACATACACATTCGCCAATAGATAATACTGTATTTCTCATATTTGTCACCTTTTCTAAGCAAAACTAAATGGTAGCTGTTGCCATCATCCCCAAAAATCAATACAGTTTCAGCACACACTTAAATTTAAAGCCTTCCCTCAACAGATAATTGCCTCAAAGGCTTGAAATAATACGAGCCAGAAGTTGCCACTCAAATCAAACACAAATGTGCTCCTTTGTGAGGCAAGGGAAAGATATACGTGCGTATCAATATGTTCAGGAGTAGACTATGAGGTCTTCCATTAAGCTCTGAATAAATCCATGTTCCAAAACACTTGATGTTCAAAGAAATCCAGCTTTTCAGTTGATAACCTCACTTTTTTAAAACATGGAAGTGACTCAGCTGATTAAATATATGTTAAATTTAATTCTTATGCCAAAATAAATGCTAACAGACACATGAATTTTTATTCTAAAAAAACCCAGCCAAACAAAAAACAAACAATCACACGTTACCTTACCTGCCACAGAACTTAATTTTGAACCCCTACGAAGTCCAGCCATGTAGCAATGCAGTTTCATGATCTGTATTTGTAAAACACCTATCACCTCACATGCCTATTTACCACTTGCAAAGTGACAGAACTGCAGTCACTCTAGGAAGAAGGGGAAAAACTCAGTAACACGAAACTTTGATTCCAAGGACACAAGTATAATCTTAAAGTATATTTGACATTGACTAGAGATGGCCCTTTACTGCCCAGTGCTCCTCTGAACCACTTAGTCTCTGCCCTAACTCTCATAAAACGCATTTTTATTCATATAATTACACCCAGACTTAGCCTAAATACTAGTGTCTTATCTTTTATCCACAGAAACGATGCAATCAGGGTAATGCCTCACTAGCCCAAGGAAGGTCTGCTGCAAACAGGGTTTTTAGGAGGTATGGCTTCCCTGCACCATGAGACCACACTGAGACCACTACCCAGCTACTGCTTCATTGCATGGGGTATAGTTGCATCTCAAATGCAAAGATTAACAACTTTGATTTCAACATAGCATTACTTCTAAGTGTCTGAAGAGCAAGAACTTCAAAAATAGTTTATCTTCATTGCAGTGATTTAGAATTTTTTTCAACATTACACACGTCAGCAACAACTAGCTTTCTGTCTCCCTGGAAAACATGAAATAGCTCATTTATACTACAGCATCATTTTCGGTATCATGAACAAGCTCTTCATTTCTGTCTAGAAAAGGAAATAATCCACGGAAATTAAACTTTTCCAGTACTTCACAAGGTTTTTAGGAGTATAGATTCTTCCCAGCTAAGAATCATCCATGAATCACTTCGATGTCACAGAAAGTTCCTTATCAAAATAGCTAGTGAAATAGATCCAGACAAAAGTCAGAGAACAAAATTTACATCTAGCATTTAGTAAAGTGTTTCTTCCTTATGAAGGGTCTGCAAAAAAAACTAAAAGGTATGTTATATAGAAGATGTTTTGAATATAGGACTGTTTGCTTATATTCCAACAGTAACAAAACACAGGGATAACAATTTCCAAAGAAAATCTGCATCACAAGTGACACAGATTTCAGCCTAAAATTTACAGCAACCCCGCCAATATAATAAAAACAAATATTTGGTGAGGTGACTCTCCGCTCCTTTACTCCTTCCCTTTTCTTCTTTTCTATTTTTTTCTTTGTTTTCTTTTGTTTTCTTTTTTTTTTATTAAAAAAACAAACAGATGAGAGTAATTCTACCAACAGTAACTGTTTCTAGAACGGACCTAGAGAAACCTGCTTTTCAATAGTTATAAATTGAAAGCTTACCCTGAATTTACTGAAGTCAGCCCAAAAGCTCCCAATGCCCGTAAGAGTGCACTTTGAACTACCGGGTCATCTGTTGCCTTGGCTATTACATATCTTGATGTGATAATGAGGAAATTCTGGATGGAGTAGGATCAGCTCTTTGCGCTCTAATAGTACTAATAACTGTAGTAAGCAACAATTAACGTCATACGTACTAGCAATCAGCAGATATTCAACACTTTTTGGCAAGAAAGCAGAATACCGAACTTTGGGTTCAAAGTGGTATTTTCTGAGCTTTTCCTATCAAATGTTGCACTGAACTTAGCAGCACTGTGAAGATGATTTTGAAGCTGGGATACAGAGGTTACATGTCAAAGAGTCTGATTATTTCATCGTTAAGGACCAAGAGGTCCTTCCAGCCACCACTGTGGCCCGCTGACCACCACATGCAACTGACCACCACGTGCTGTTTCCAGCAGAGAGCAGAATGAGATGACTCAGCAGAGAAGACATCAATCTCCCAATACACAGGTTTGGGACAGCCCACTGCACACAAAAACTTCATCCTACTGCTTCGGAGCTGGAGCTTACACTGCATCCCAAAACCAAAAGACTGTTGTCCTTTCCAGAACACTGGAGATTCCTTAATTTCCCTCAATAACCCTGGAAAAATCTCTTAAAAACCTCCCCCTGAAATTTGGTACTTGGTAGGTTCATAGCCTCAGTTAAAGATTTTTGACACAGAAGAGCTGTGCAGTTTTATAGTTCCCAGTATGCATAGCTATTTTTGGTGAAGAAATACTAGAAAAGACAATATTGTTCATTTCAAAACTCTAACCTTGTCAGTTCTGGAAAAAACACATTGCAAAACAGCTAGTTAGAGCAAGAATATGCTCCTAAAGGAAGATAAAATTTCCCTTACAATTCACAGGAAACCAGTATATTGTCACAGGAAAGGATTAGCACACTAGGCCCTGGATATTGGTAATAGGTGGTAAATTTATAATTTCCAGGAGTATGGTTGCAGATAAACACAACCAACTTTAGAGCAGAGTTAAAAAAAAAAAAAAAAAATCTCCAGTTTTCTGAGGATAGCCACTTGCACAGTAAAATACACACACCCAATCAAAGCATACACTCGACTTCTCAAAGACAACAAAATGCATTATAATCACGGGAATTGTAAAATTTTAAAAGCACCTAACTTAGATTCTGTCTAGATCCCATTTCCAAGCAACTGCCAGCATTTTAAGTACAAGTTTCACTGAAAACCATTAAAAATGGAATTCAGAAGTCATCATTATTAGACACGTCTTATTTCTCTCTCTGCTCCATCCCTTTATTTCAGAATTCCCATTGTGCTGCTCCTTTCCCCCAAGGGAAAAATCAGGATATCAAAACAGTCAACTAACGGACAGAGACAGAATAGAGTTCTTCGTATAGAATTTTCTAAAAAATGAGTTTTCAGAATTCCATTCTTGAATACATTAATACCTTCTCCCCTTTCAGAGCCCTAAATTTCTCCACTAAATACAATTTATTTTAAGGTTTTTCCATAAAAAGAAATGAACAGATTTTTTTTTAAGTGACAACAAAAGCATCCAGGATGAAAATGGAGGACTAAATCAAGATACTGGAAAGGTTACTGAAAATGCTAACAGATCTACTGAGCCAAGACAAATCCTATCACAAACAGAATCAGATTTTGCAAGATGCCATCACCAGAATTGCTCTGAATTCAAGCTCTATTCTAGTATTTACATGTTTATAATATATGACGCTTAGGAACAGAAAGTAGCAGCGAGCAATTCCTATTCATGTGCAAAAAACCAACATATTACATTTAATACACCATTTTTCCTGGCTACAACACAGGCATCTCAAACGGACTGTGTCATGTTGGAGTGCAGGTGGAGACTAGAAGTGATGACTCTGAACAGTAAATATCTACTCCACAAGGTCAAACTAGCGCTCAGCACTCTTGAATATTTTATAAGACATAATGCAAATGAAATGCATGAAATAGCTCTTTCAGTAAAGGGGAATATTTCTTAAATTAAATAAATATTTTAAAAAGCCACTTGGAAGTAGCAAGCAGTGAGAAAACAGATATAAACACTTTGGCAGAAAAGGATTACGTCTTACACATCCTTACTTTACCTGCTTCAAGGGAACAAAAAAAGGTTACGTTAACTGAAGACAGCAGTTACACTTTTGCTCTCCAATTCTAACGAAAGACCGCGCTGCCCTGCTTTCGGACGCTAACATTGACATCTTATTCTCCCGTTCAACTCAGCCCAATCCCGTTCAAACCCTTCCATGCGGAAGGATGGACACAAGAGCACTTGAAGGTTGTGTGGGGCACAAAGGGGGCCCACTGACACGGGCTCACGGCTGCTTCGCCTCTGGCTCAGGCTCTGTCCCTGGCTATTTGGGCGATCCCCGGGGAGCTGCCCAGTGACTCTGTGCCCCACTTCTCTCTCAGGGAAACAGGGTACAGATTAATTTCTCTTGGAGATCTGCCTTGCTTATTTACATTGCAAAAATACATCCAGTCCATTTTTGACTTTGTTCTCATTTTCAAGGCTTTACACTTCTCTAACAGTCTCTGTAGTCTCCATGGGTATAAATAGCACATGCAATGAAAGCTGTGCTGGCTGAAATAACCCAAGAAGAAACGAAATGCATGCCTTCCTAATTCAAATCCCATTCTGCGAGTGCTAAGATACTATTTTAAGGCTCTGTTCAGCCCTTTCAGCCCACGGGAAGCTTGCAGAGATGTCAATAACCGCGTAACGTGCCAATGCAGGGACCGCGTATCGTTGGGGAGAAACGCCTCCGCGCTGTGCCACTGGCTGCTGGGAGACTCCCGGGACAGCTTCCCACTCACGGCAAAACAGTGATACAAGAACTACACGCTAGGTTTTCACAGTCTGAATGTCTAAAAGTCCCTGTGCTCAGGCTGCAAAGCATACAATATACTTTCGAGGTTTCTTTTTCTGCTCCCCTCCTTCATACAGCTGTGAGACCCAGCCGCAGCCAAATTTCCTTCACCACCTCAGTAAGTGTAACCACTCCGACAACCGAGCCCCGCAGAGATTTTACCGAACGCTGCTTGAACGTTACCTGGGCACACCGCAGCTAAGCAAAGACAAAGCAGAGCGTGATAAAACCCAAACTGTGGAGATATCACCACCAAAAGCATGCAGGCACAGGCAAGAGCCTTTAACACAAGCCCGTTTGCCAAGTAGCTGAACTACAGATTGTGCAGTTCACAGTAAAATCAATTTTGCTGATGAGTTGTACTACAGCGAGTGTTAACTGCATGAAAAAAGGCAGGTGTCCAACAGATAAATAATATAAACAAAGGGGAACATTATTTATCTTACATTTTCTAACCTTATTTGTTGCTGTTTTCATGTTATAAACACAAGATTTATCGACACTACCTAAAAGCGAAAACTGCACCCATTTATCCACAATGCATACTAACCTCCAACTTCTTCAGACATATGCATCTCCTGAGACCACAGATGGAGCCACTGATGTTCCCTGGATGTTTTGATGTGACTGACTATTTTGACACAAATACTTCTGAATACATGGAACAAACATTTCTTGAGATAACTGTTCTTAGTTAACACTAAGATTCAAAACATTTGAAAGATTAGAGTATGAAAAATAAGGCAGGAGAATATTAAATAATTATTATATAATATACTCAATATAACACAATATAACACATGTATGCGTGTCTGTGTATATGTATATATATATATATACACACATACACACACTCTCTTTTATATATATTTTATGTAAAATTCTTTTTTTAAAAAAAAAATCAATGTATATGCACACACACTCCAAAAATTATTCTACAATCTTTTGACGTAGCTTAGAAATACCAGACATCCCACTGAAAATCATGAACTGAAAGGACATAAGAAATTAAATACTTTGTTCTTACTAACCAGAATAAGGAATCTACCCTTTCTTGGCTCTGGTGAAACTGGAACTTCAGTATTGCTTCATTCTATTAGAGAAGCACCTAAGCAAATAAAACTAATTGGCTGGTGTTTTGTGCATGTAGGGCAGTTGGAAGAAACACCAAAGTAGGGATAAACAGGTTCTAATTTGCTAAAGGGGAAGCGGGGCGGGGGGGGGGGGGGGGGGGGGAGAGTTACCACCAAGACCTAGTACTTGTATTTCACAAATTCAGGACCTCAGTTCAGATCTGCTCCTCCATCCAGCTTTGTTTTGAGGAGGGAAGCTGATGTTTTGATACCTTTGACAAATACATTTCTTTCTTTGGGAAAAAGCTGAGCTTTCTTCACAGTGTATCAGCTGTCAAACTGCCAAGACTGGCATTCACATCACTGCCACTGTTATTGTCCTGTTTAAGCACTGAAAAAAATTGTTAGAAATTTGTCACATTAGAAGATAGAAAAGAAAATACCAGAAATCACTGTGAGAGAAAATTCATTGCTGGAGAAAGAAAGATAAATCAAGGGCTAGATAAGAAAGTCTCTCTCCTCTAAACATTAGCATGGGTAATTGTAATTTAGAATATAAAAATTTATTCCTAAACTTGATGCATTAGGATGACAAATTGCCACGAAGAAGAGATTTCTGTATGTGACTACTTTACAGCTAGATTAATCTCTTGATTAAAATAGGCAGTGAAGAAAACTTCAGGGGGGGGGGGGACACAGACTTCCTCTGTCTATAGTATTAACTGAAAACAGTCTAATGCGGTATTTGAATCAAAAATTTTAACCTGGGATGACACTAAAGTTCAAACCTTGACTAGTAGCACAGGAAGCCTGGGGATTGGAGGAAACGTGCAAAAAGAAATCACCTTTTTACCATGGATGTGCACAGGGTGACCCTAAATTTATCTGGAAATTTTCTGTTGGAACAAGTTCAGTTCGTTGGAACAAACAATAAAACAAAAAAAAAACCCAAAGGTTATCGACCGTGACTGACAGTTCCTTCTTCCATCATAAATTACTGTTCTTGTAGTTAGAGACAGCAGAGCAGGTGGTGAGTTTGCACCCCAAAAGCTGTAAGTCAGAGTATTTGTATGAACTGCCATTGATTTATTTTCTGGCTGTGAAAATCTGAGAAACAGACCCAGTGACCATTCTGCAACCTTTGCTATGGAGACCATCATCTCCAGCAGCCAGTAGGATGGACACAGTTGGGGATGGCAGTCTCTCAAAGCCTCTCAGCATGGATCTGCTGATCATCTACTGCATGTCTTTTCACATTAATTCCACATATTTTTTCTCTCAAATCCCCAAACAGTAATCTCTCAGATACACAAGGCTTACAGGAGAGAGAGGCATTCTAGAGCTCAAAGAAAGCAAATTAAAGATACAAAACTAAAAAAATTACACTCAATCTTTTTTAAACCCAGCAAGCAAACTTGAGATCTTTAGTTTAATGCTCATCCAGAGAACAGCTTGAGATGAGCCAAGACTGCTATAAAAGGGTGTGTGCCACAACTGCTGCCAAGCAAGGGCTGATTTCAAGGAAATTCATGCTTAAGCAGGATGCTATAAAGCTGTTGAGTTACAAATTCAGAAAGCCATCCTACAGTGCCGGTGATCTCTTACCACGTTTGTGGCTTCAGTTCAATCAATCTGGAGTGAGTAAGAATGGGAAGAAGTTGTTCTCTCTCTCCTATTAAAAGTGAAAAAGCAACCAGTCCCTTTTCCTCTTGAGTCTGGGAAGATCAGCTTCTCTCCCTCCCGGTCATTAACCTCAAAATCTAAAGAACCTCACGGCAGTAAACACAGCAAAAAAAAAAAAAATCACAGGAAGAGAAATTAAAGAGATGAAGATGATAAAGTACTAACAGAGTTTTCTTCAGCTGTTCCACTCAATGGTGGGAAGACTAAATGCATGCAAGAGCAAAATTTGCCTAATCAAAGAAAAAAATACATCAATTGTCATTTCTTCATGTGATTTTCAACACATCCTCCTGTCTCCTTCTCTGTAAGATCAATTTCTCTTATTACTCATCCCTTAGACAGCATCAAATGCCCTGCCAGTTCTCTCCAACCTCCGGAAACTCCACTGACAGGCATGTTTGAGGACATACGGTCCTCTCATTCATTTGTCACCAAAGATTTCCCATGCTCTGTCCCACCAGACAGGAATAATACAGTATCATATGATCTCAAACACATCTCTTCCAGATCAGGCTGCCCATCCTCTCTGTTCCTGTGTTTGAGGCATCACAGGCATTTAGATTCTCAGTAGAAGTCAGATTCATTCAAAATGTGAAGTAAGTTGCATTAAAGGCCTCAGAAACAACTGAATGAAATTACTGTAGCAAACAGGACACAGCAACGAGCAGAGGTCTGTAAAAGAGCTTACGGTGAATTCACCATCACCACCTGTATTGAACAAAGGTTTAGAAAATGTATCAGCTCCCCTTTGCCATCCAATTCTCAATGGTAAATTCATCCTCAAATAAAAGTTGAGCTAGGAAAGCAAAACAGGAAAGAATCTGGTAGAGCTTGAAACATGCTGACTCTAGGAGTCTGACCCTGAGGTCTGGACTCATGAGGAACTAGGACAGGTCCCTAGCGCCCCTCATCACCTTGGCAGCACAGTTTATCCCTGCCTTTCACCCCATCTCAGCAAAGAAAATCTCATTTCTAGGCTCATTAGACACTGTCTCAACAACTATTCAGATTTATTCCAATGTCTGGAACATTCACATACCTAGGGATACTTTTAAGTGCATGATGGGCTTAATATAAAACAAACCATATGAAATGCACTGAGCTGTGTGTGACCACTCAGGATGCTGCTTACTTGACAGATTAACCTGAGAGGCCATTTTCTGCACCAGTAAGAACTTTCCCTGTGGCGGTAATCTCTATAGACTCGCTCTTTCTGGCTGCAGTGTTGCTGGGTCATTTTTCCTTACGCTGAAGAGCATTTTGTAAACTTATTGTAATGTATCCATCAAGAACGAAGACATTTTTAAAAATAAAAATAACAATTTTAATTCATGGCATCCACATGGCCTTCTTTTGATGCATGAAGTCAGCCAGACATAAATGTAGCTGTAGCTTTAAAATGATGGGCACAAGAAAAAAGGAAGTTAACTGTTGACCTGTAAGGTAATTGGTCAAAACTATCAGCAAAGCATGGCTTGCTGAAGGCTGATGATGGCTAATCATCACAAGACGAACAAGGCTTTATCCAGCTGCATGACCCATATGATGCCTAGACCAGAGGCCACCAACGTAAGCACAAACCATGACAGGTCAGGTATGGAAAAGCTCTTCCAAAGATGCTGTAACAGACCCACCGATGAATCTGAATGCCAACTGGAGAAAAGAAGAGGTCCCTGCCTTCCTGAGTGCCTGAGGCACAGAAGTTACATGCAGAGATCCTAGTCCAGATTAGTAAGAAGATCGCCCCAGAGCTGCTCACCCCTGTCAGTGTGAATACCTCCTCTCGTCACCAGTGGGCCTCAGTAAGGGAGTACTCTCCTCCTGCTTTCTGCGACTACAGCACAGACTATGCCCAAGCACTCCAGCATATCTAAACTGCACTGATCACTATTTCCTAGGACCTTTCTCTTTTGCACAGTATAAGCAAATAATCCTTAATTGTTTTATCTAATCATGAAATAGCCATTTCTCTACTTCTGTTACAGTATGTCTTAACTCAGAGCCATCATTTAAACTGATCCTTTGCCTAAAGTGTTCCAGTTAATAATAGTGAGGTTTATAATTCAATTTTGCAAATGTTAATTGAATTTTGCTTTACAAAAACTTTTGTAGAAAGGATACATTAAAACATTAGTTCATGCCAAGAAGATAATTTAGTCATGTTTTTCGCCTCAAGTAAAGTATCCATGCACTAGTCAAGAAAGCAAATTGCAGAGAACAAGCATTAGTAGTAACACAAGCTTGTTATGCTGCAGAAACACTTCAGTTATATCTAGAAGGATTATTTCCAAAAGATTGAATAATTCAGACTAATCCCCTAGTAAGCCTGCTCCCAAGGACAATATCAGCCTGTCCCATAGAAATAGTAAGCAGTTGCCTCAGGGAGCAGGAGAAAAACAATGACTGAATCATCTTAGATAACAGAGAGAAGGAAACAAAATTGTTCATAGTTAAGCCAAAGGGACAACACTTAACACCACTAGATACTAGCAAGAGTTGGTTTTTAAGACAGAAACAAACCAATGCAGTATCTCGTGAGCAAAAAAAAAATTAAAAAAAAGAAAGCATCAGGGACTGCCAAAAATTTATTCCCTATCAGTCTGAGTTGTATTTGAACCAATACTTTAAAATCTTATTAGTCTCCCAAAGCATCCATTGCTCCTCAGTGACATGTAATCTTTGTCCCAATAAATCAGTTTACAAATTACATTAACTCCAGAAGTAAGTCATAACTGCATAGTTGAAAAGAACTTGCTGAATGAAAAGCACATCACAGAACATCAAGTCACAGTTAGAAACACAAGGGGTTAAGGTAAGGAAATAGAGATGGAGACAGGATTAAGTTAAGGAGTTACGCTTAGAAAGTCCTTCCCAGTTCCATCCTTTCCATACTAATTACACTAGGATTAACCACTTGGAAAAGTAAGCAACTATCTTAGCTCAAAATTAATTGAATTTTGTTTTCCCCATGTAGTTTAAGAACAAGGATTAAAATTTATGAGACGCAGACAAAGTCAGTATTAGTGAATTAAGGTTCTACTTTACTGGAGACATTTTCTTGGCTAGCTACCACATGAATGGATTCCATACATTTAGTGATGGTAAATGTGACTTAGCACTAGGCAGAAATCCAAACCATACCAGTGCCCCAAAGATTCAGAATGGTATAATTTTACCTACTAATTATAAAATGCTACTGACAGTTAAATTAGAGAGAAAAAAAAACTCTAGGTAAAAGTTTAATGTAAATAAAAACATTATCTGGAAAATTCCTAATTCAATCTCCTTTTCCCCAGGAATACGAATTTAGCTTTTCAAGCTGAACAATGTTATCTCATTGAGGCTGCCTTAATGTGTTTGCGATGGGTAGTGGTAAAGGTACATGTGTAAGGATTCAACAGAACTTTTTATAGACAGACACTCTTTATAACCTGGAGAAGGCAAAGAAACCCACGTAGTATTAAATAAGTGCAAAGGTCAACAAAGGGGCAAGGTAATAAAAATGATTACTATTAGAAGTATAATTGAATCACCATCATTTCCTCCAAGAACACACCACAGTGGTTCTGTATGACAACATCAACTCCAAGGTCTGCCAGGCTCAGTAAAACAGAGCAGCAAGTAGAAACAGGGTTACTAATGCAGTGTCATGCAAACTAAGCTTTATGCACCTTAAAAATCTGAAGAAAATGTGCCAATTCCTCAACATATTTCCCAGAAGATCCATATTTACCACTTTAGATTTTCTTACTGGTCTGTGCTTCAATTTTTGCTTAGAGTACAAGTATCAGACAATGGATAAGTCCAATAAAAATGCCTTAAATGGACCTAAGACTTCAAAAATAAACAAAATAAATCAGAATTTTAGATCATGAAGAAGCAATGAAAAACAATTTCAGGACATATTGTAGAAAATAAAGTTCCTAGCTTGCTTGAAAAGATTAAGAATCTGCATCCAAGCACCCCCCTACCCTCACTCACCCTTTAGTACGTATTTGCTTCGAGATGTCACTTCTCCCTGAGCCTTTGTACCTAGTTTTCTTCCAAAAGCTTTCCTGTGTTTCTGGCCAAGTAATCCTATAACTGGCACAGGGGACTGCAAAAATCCTTAAAGTCTGTAACTGCAAGGCATCTGTGACACATCTTTCTTCAGACAGACAGAGAGACGCAAGTCCAGAAACAGTGGGGGCCCAACAGCAGGAAGGCTTTGCTGCTGAATATTTACACTTTGCTAAAGGCTCCAGCTCAGGAGTTGATCTGCTTCAACTTTCTGCTGTTGATTTATTCTTTAAATACCACAGAGAGGTGAACAGAAGAAAGAGATTAACAAGAAACAAGTCCAGCAAAGCTATCCACGACTTAATTTGAAGCTGCAAGATAGTGATGAAACACAGGGAAGCACTGCATCTGGTTAGAGATGTGCAAAGGATTTTATTTTAAGCAAACGCTGAACTGCTCTAGCCTGGAAAGTACAGGGAAGATTTCCTACCTTTCTGTAAAACAATTTTGGTACATCTGGTGCAATACAGACAGCAAATGACAGTGTATCTCTACTGTAACCACCAGTTAAATATGTTCAGCCAAGATAAGTGATAGAGAATCTTGCATTCTGCAGGCAATTTTTGATCTGATATGAACTTGCACAATACCATAAAGCCGTTGCCAAGCAAAGATCCCCAAGAATATGTCGAATTCTGAGGATTTCTGAATGTTTGCAGAGGACCACTGCAATAGAAGAAGTTCCCTATGTATCATCCTACTGCTTCCTAATTTGGTTGATGTTAAGCAACCCTAAAAATGTTTCTTTTCCCATAATATTTCTCAGTTCCACTAAGGTAGAACTGAAAACTATTATTACCTTTGGTATAAACTGGTCAAAGTAATCTTCATCTTTTTAAGTAGTCTGATGAAATTAGATTTTTTCTTCAATAGTGAGCACCTGGTTACAGACTGCAATGACAATTAAAGAACTTCACGGTGCTCTGCCTTTCATTGTACCTTGTGCCCTGCCATAGACTTTAAACTGGAGCACACAGACCGTTAAATATCTTTTTACACATCTTGCACAATTCACAGAAACCTGATTGTGCTACTTCAGCAAAATTGGGAGACAATAATAAACACACTAAAACACACTTTTAAAAACAATCCAATTTGTCCTGTATATAGCCAAAACATATTGGGTAGAAATACTTTACAGAGACCATTAAATCTTGAGTCTGGTCAAAAACTCTAGAAAAGTTCTCTTCTGATCCAACTTTGAACTTTAAAGCTTACAAACCACAAAATTGGCAGAGAATAATACTGCAAGTGACTTCTTGCTATATGTGTTACTTCATAAGCAGAATCACTTCCTACCTCTGGCTATCTCATACAAATTTGAAGCATACACCTTCAGCCTTCTGTAGGGAAGCAAAAGCCACCTCAAGAATATCAGCTCCAGTGTCATACCATGCTGTCATCCATTTACAAGTTTATTTTGCTTTGAAATGCCTCCTGAAATGATTCCATCAACACCAAAACATGGGGTGGGGGGATGTCTCAGTTGTTTTTCGTCAAATAACTTATCCTTGTCTCTGAAAGTCATTTATTTAATTTTATTTCCAGGTACTAGAAAAAAAAATCTGTAATGAAACTGAACCAACTCCAAACATAAGTCACACTCCTTAGGTTCAAAGTCCTTGAACATTCTCAGACAATATAAAAAATCCAGTTTCTGCTTTGAGAATGGGAAACACAGAAGAGGAGAAACAAGGAAGAGACTATCAAAAGATAAACTTTTTGAGACAGAGGGAGGTGGCAGTACCATGTCAGAGCAGATAGCAGATGACATGGCAGCTATAGAACTGAAGGACTATATCCATTGGAAATATGGTACTGTATTTGCATGTAATCTCCTTAAGACTTAATCTAGAGACTCACAGCTTTTACAGTTTTAACTAAGTCAAATCTATGTATCATTGTTATATACACAGGCAAGTTTGTATACAGTACACATTATACGTATACTATAAATACATATATGTATACTACATATATATACACACACACATATAGATGTATAGTGTACATTAGTATCCATTCATTCCCCTACTCAGCTTAATAACACTAAGCTGGAGATATTTATTGCACACTGTTGAAAAAGTAAAGACACAAATTCTCCTATTATTCTGAAGCAAGTAGAATTCCTCTTTCTTCTCTATTCAAACCACATTTTCAAGTCATCACAGTTAGATTTTGGGGGAGCTGTTAGTGCAATTTCTCCTAGGCATTAAGAAAACCCAACCATACACATTTTATCCCATACAAAGGATAAATATCTTCATATTTATAGAAGATGCTAGCACTTAAAAAGCATAATTTGCATTTTGATAGCAGAAACAGTGTGAGCCAATAGGCATGCTCTAAAGATTGCACTATTATACTAATCCATAAGAACCTGAAGTGAATAAAAGCGGCAATAATCTAGTTTTATTACCAAAAAAAATGAAGTAATGTGCAAGAGGTGAACCTGCAAATTATTTTTTTAAATTGAGTTTTAAAATTCTTGCTTTTAATATGACAGTAACATATTTATGATAAATAACACTCTATTGAAGTGTGACTTTTATATAACTTATCCCTTGAAAAACATTTATTTTCACCACTTTGTTATTACAGCACAGCTTCCCAGCTCCTCCTTGATACCATTATCAAAAAGAATCATCATTACACCAACACTTACTGAAGGCAAAGCAGCTCTCGTTTGCCATGTTAAAGCTGCAGAATAAGTCTCTGAAGATCAAATCTTGAAATCTAAAACTCATCTTTCCAAGAATGGATGCAGTTACATCCATCCTTTCTTCCCATTTGCTTTAAGATGTAAAATAGTGAGATTAAAGGAAAAGGAGCATTCACAATAGGCCTATTAATTTACAAGAGAGGAATAAAAGAGAACCCAACACAAGCAGATATCCTACATGCTCTTGAAGGCAGATGGAAAGTAAAAGATCACAATTCAAGAAAGCATTCAAGCACAGGTATAATTTAAACACACAAGTAATTGTGCTAGTGTGAGTGACTACTCGCGCTTAAAATTGGTCAGGTGCTTAATACCACTTACTATGCACAAACCTTGTCTTTCTTGTTGAGTCTCATCTTTGCATACACAACAACATTGTCATTAATGTATTACGCTTCAAACATCAAGATTACCAACTCATCCTGTAGTATTTCCAGCACTAATTTAACATGAAATACCACCATTAAAGAAGAATATCCAATATTTAAAGATTAGGTAGGGAAAGGAAGGGGAGGGGGAAAAAAAAAGTATGTAATTACTTTTACAATCCACAGAAGATTTCAACTCATGCAACAGGACCCAGTAACACTGTAAAGATTTTTTTTTTTTTTTTTTTTTTTTGAGATCCATCATTTCAAGGACGTTAGACTGTCCATTCTTCATGAAGAACTGGAGAGGTGCCTGAGGACCAGAAGAAAGCCAATGTCACTCCAGTCTTTAAAAAGGGCAAGAAGGAGGAACCAGGCAACTATGGGCTGGTCAGTCTCACCTCCATCCCTGGAAAGGTGATGGAACAACTCATTCTAGATGTCATCTCCAAGCATACGGAGGAACAGAAGGTGATCAGGAGTAGCCAGCATGGATTCACCAAGGGGAAATCATGCTGAACTAATCTGATAGCCTTCCATGATGGAATGACTGGCTGGGTAGATGAGGAGAGAGCAGGGGACGTTGTATACCTTGACTTCAGCAAGGCTTCTGACACTGTCTCCCATAACATCCTCCTAGGAAAGCTCAGGAAGTGAGGATTAGACGAGTGGACAGTGAGGTGGATTGAGAACTGGCTGAATGGCAGAGCTCTGAGGGTTGTGGTCAGAGGCACAGAGTCTAATTGGAGGCCTGTGGCTAGTGGAGTCCCCTAGGGCTCAGTACTGGCTCCAGTCTTGTTCAACTTTTTCATCAGTGACCTGGATGAGGGGACAGAGTGCCTCCTCAGCAAGTTTGCCAATGATATCAAGCTGGGAGCAGATGTCCCAGAGGGCTGTGCTGCCATTCAGAGAGAGCTGGACAGGCTGGAGAGCTAGGCGGAGAAGAACCGCATGAAGTTCAGCAGGGGCAAATTCAGGGTCCTGCACCTCGGTAGGAATAACTCCATGCACCAGTACAGGCTGGGGGCCAACCCTCTGGAGAGCAGTTCTGCAGAGAAGGAGCTGGGAGTGTTGGCAGATGACAAGTTGATCACAAGCCCGCAATGTGCCTTTGTGGCCAGGAAGGCCAACGGTATCCTGGGGTGCATTAGGAAGAGTGCTGTCAGCATGTCGAGGGAGGTGATCCTGCCACTCTACTCAGCCCCAGTGAGGCCTCTTCTCGAGTACTGCACTCAGTTCTGGGCTCCCCAGTACAAGAGAGACATGGAGCTACTGGAGAGAGTCCAGCGTAGGGCTACGAATATGATCAGAGGGCTGGAGCATCTGCCCTATGAGGAAAGGCTGCGAGAGCTGGGCCTCTTTAGCCTGGGGAAGAGGAGACTGAGGGGGGGATCTTATCAATGTCTGCAAGTATCTGAAGGATGGATGTCAAGGGGATTGCCCCAAACTCTTTTCAGTCATCCCATGTGACAGGACGAGAGGAAATGGGCAAAAACTGAACTGCAGGAAGTTACACCTGAACGTGAGGGGGAATTTCTTCACTGCGAGAGTGACGGAGCCCTGGAACAGGTTGCCCAGAGGGATCGTGGAGTCTCCTTCTCTGGAGATCTTCAAATCTTGCCTGGATGCAACCCTGCCTAACATGCTATAGGTGACCCTGCCTGAGCAGGGGGGGTTGGACTAGATGATCTCCAGAGGTCCCTTCCAACCTCAACCATTCTGTGAGTCTGTGCATGGGGTGCAAATGTTGTTTAATTTCCTTGCCCCTTATTTGCATTCCCAAGAAAAACGTAAGCCACCATTCAGCAAAGGAGCCAGGAAAAACTCAATTGCTTCTAACATAAGAAATACTAACTTTTAAATCTCAAATGACTTTTGAAAAGGAGGAGTATATCTGAAGGCTGTGAGGCTTCATTATTTTTCTATAAAAATCTGAACACTCTGTAAACGTAAGCCTATCTGGATTAGCCAAGGTCTGCACTACTGAAATGTGGTGATGTTTAAAGCAAATATGTATCTTTCAAACACAATGTCAAGTTCTTCCTAAAAAAAAGTGAGTATATTGACTTATGACAATACAACAGAAGCAGCAGCTTTACAGAGCGTTATTAACATTTACTGAGGAGGCAAAAGAAGCAAGAGAAATCACTTTTGCATCTAGTTTAATTATTCAGATTAGCAGAGTTCTACTAAAGTCATTTTTAAGTGGCATATTCAACATAGTTAAAGAGCAACTCGTATTTTACCATCATATTGTGACCAAATTCATTTCTCTTACCAATATCACAACCTTCCCTATACTCAATCCTTTAAACTCATCTTATTTCTCTCACTCCCTGTTGCCCAAGCTGACCCTTATCTGCTACACAGCACATGATACTCACTGAACAGCACATAATGCTTAAAAGAACCTGAGTGACAAGTGTAATGCTAAATCAACATTTTTGACTGGGAAGGGAGAGGCTGAGAACCTGTTCCTATTCTGTCTTTTCTAGAAAACAAATCCAGAGCAGCTAGACTCACCACATCAAGACAAAGCATATTAGTAATTTAGGGATTATAGGAAACAAAGCATACAAAGGATTAGCACTTATAAATCTTACAGGCCTTTTCTGTTGATCAGAGCAGCTCTTTTTATTGTCCTACATTATTAAGGCATAAGATGGTGTCAACACGTTGAAATCCTTCACTGTCCTCAGCCAAATCAAAAAATTAAGAACAAAAATCATACTAAGGATTTTAAGCAGCTTGGAATACATAGAAATTTTAAAGGGAAGAGAGAGCTCCTCTTTCATATTCATTTAACAATTTCAGCACCAATCAGGTACAAACAGAGGTAACACACAAAATGGTAAGCTTCTGCACTCAGCAAAATTCAGAGAGAATTACCCACATGGCAGTATCCTAAGCAAAGTTATCTTTATTTCTACCATTCAGTAGTCCCACCAAAAAGCCTACTTGCCTAACTGCATCGTCTCTCCATCTGTGTTTGGCTGGGCTTGCTGAACTGTGTAGTGCCCATCACTGCAAGCAAGACTATTTAACTTTTTTATGCCCGAGGGTACCATGGGAGTTGCTAGGCCCGGAAATATAAATGATGTAGAGAGTGCAATGAGGAATTACGGAGGGAAAATAGCCATCTCCCACTTTCTTCCCATCAATCTCCCATTTTCTTTAGATTGTGTTCTGCAAAGGAGGAGTTGAATAGCAGGGGAAAAAAAAAAAAACAGCAGAATATGTGTCCACGCCAAGAAGGCCGCTGGAATTCCCATGGGCAGCTCATCCAACAGGAAAGTCAAACGAGAAGCAAAAAGAGAGACAGAAATAAGGCTGAAGACATGGGGGAATTGCTTATCATTACTGATATTGGTTCCCTTTGCTACATGAGGCAACTGCAAATAAAAAGTTCACTTAACCCAAGAGAGAAGAGTGTGTCAGTAGCATAAGGCTTGGCTGTTACTGTATTGTCCCAGTGCCTACAGGACCTGACAAGGACCCCCACTAAGATCCACAATGTAGACACTAAAAATTAAAACAAAATGAAAAGGGGAGCGGGAAGATTCACTTTGCAAATGCAGAGCTGATAGGACAAGGCTCTCCACCGTAAATAAAGGGAAGATTTTTATTAAGAACACATCATGCTGTAGAGGTCAAGATCCTAATTTAGAAGCTGGGACTACTGGGCTCCATTGCTTGCTCCACTGCAGACCCTAGATAAACCTCATATTCTCTGTGTCAATTTTCTGGCCAAGAAAAGCAAAATTGTCATTTACACTTTAAGGATAAACTGCTGAAGACGGTCAAAAGTTTTAATACAGTAGTAGTGGAGCTAGTTAAATACTTAAGATAGACAATAAATAAACAAACATTACAGTAAGGAAAACTTGCAAAGATCAACAGCTATTTTAATGCATTATTCACAAATCAGCTCATAAAAAAAAGACTGTATTTTAAAATTCGTAAGGCGAAAAAGAATTGGCCCAAACCATCTCTTTAATTACATTCCATTCACAGATACTTTCTGACTGACATTTTTAGTCTTTCATTTCCATTCATATACAATATTTCCATAAATTCCCTTGCTGAATGACCACAACTGACTCTGCTAAAACTGTCAGCAGAGTCTAAACTTGGTATTTGCAGAGCTGAAGGTGCACATGCTATAAAACATATCACCAGGGAATTTGGGAGGAGGGTGGCAAGTTTTTAAGGCACACAGCACCCCAGAAGTCACCGTTATAAACTCACGTGAAGACAGGCACATCTTACTGTCTTTCTCCCATTAAAAGGGAAGCCGTAAGCAGAGGTTGCAGATATGCCGGACAGCTTGCATCAAATGGATGAGGATGAGTACAGTCTCAAGCAATTACAGAGCAGACAAGACCTTGCTTCTCCCTCACTGCCAAGGACTGCATGCCAAGTTTAATTCACACCTGAACATAGAAAGCAGAAATTAGCAGTTTTACATTCATTGCGAAGGGAGATTGGCGAACCTGAACAACGCAGCCAGTGTGCACTGCTCCTGCCACTCCCTCAGCTTATCCATTTAAAGGTATCCAGTACTCCTTTTTCCTTTCTTAACACACAAACCTCAATCTCCAATGACCAAAGCTTTTCATGATCCTCTTTGCTATCATCTCTTTGCTCACAGCTCCACTCAGCATGAATTGTGGCATTATGTCAAAGGAGAGGTGGGAAGTAGTAGTTTGGTTATGGATGTACTTCCCAAAATACAGCTAGCAGGTTGGATTCCCTGGCATAGCCTCTCTCTCAAGCACCCTGCTTACTTAACCACTGATCACAGATCAAACATTCAATGAATCCGTAACAGTGTCCAGTACACACCACAGCAGCACGCGCACTTCAGCTTATCTTAAGAGACAATGTTCTTTCTGTGTTGAAGCTGAATTTCTTCACCCTTTTGTTGCCTAACAGTGCAAGTGGTTGCATCTCTACCGTGTTTTTTCCAAGGAGAGAACTAGCACATGACTGTCAGCGCTACATTGCAACACGAGCCGACTCATTTACAACGCAGAATATGTTACTTCAGGATACCATTCACAAGTAATCAAAACTTCACGTAAACCGATACAGCTCCAGCCTCACTGACTTGGGCTTACACCACTGGAGATTCCTGCCCAAGCCATGCAGGAAACCTCATTAAATTGAATCAGCACAGTACACAAGGATAAAAATATGTTCTGTGGTCCCTGACCATGTTAGCTGACACCAAAGAGATATCCCAACTCTATGTCCCAACTCTCCTGTCACTCCTCCCATCTCAGTAAGCTAGACTGGCAAACTAGCAAGGCTGAAAATTACTCCAGCTGAACTAACAAAATGTCTTCTGATGGATCACTTTGCTGATCAGCTTACTTTGCCATCACAGGGAGGCAATTATCTGCTTAATTACTGCTGTTGAATAAACCAGCTTTCTGCTAGCTTAGTGAGCTAAATCTGTTCTCTGTGGGTCAGATGAGCGCCAGTGCTGACAGAAAAGCAGCAGCTGAGTCACAAAGCTGGAGGCATAAATGGGAGAAAGATCTTCCTTTCAGAAATAGCTTATGGTTATAAAGGTTTAGCTGTATTGTAAAACACATGTATGCGGGCAACTTGTACTAAGCAGGTGGGTCACATACAGCGGCAGTCTCAGTTGAGCACAACACAGCTGACTGGTTCAGAGATCAAACTCTCACAAGGCTCTGCGTCTTCACAACGAGGCCATGGCTGCAAACCAGTGATTCGGTTGCCAGAGGAAGCTACTTTTCCCGATCAGTTCATTCCTATAGAAGTTTCCAGGTGCCTGCACCCTCTCTGTGTGGGCCTTATTTCTAGTGTCCTCAGGGGGTGCTCAGCATTCTCTTCTGCTTCTGATTCAGTCTGCATCCAAGCAATCCTATTTTCCTGCACCAAGAATCCTTGAAGAGCTTCAGTATCCTTTAATGATGAAAAAGGAAACCAGAATACATTAAGGACCTACATAGTTCAGGTCTCCAACACACACAGCAGCCAGCAGAAGCAGCACCAAGTCTAAGCTGGGGACAAGAGAGAGACCCTATAAAGTGCATTTGAGCATCTCTCGGCCACAAGCGATCAGACTTCCAGGGATAGCTGCTGAAGCAAACCACTTCCTACTGTCCTAAAAAGAAGCCTATCTTGCAGTCTTTTATAGCCTTCAAGGACAGCTACGTGGAGAAACAGACGAGCCTTCCGGCCTCAAGGCATGTGATCACCCTCCCACTTCCATCAAAAGAGAGGCCAGAGTTAGAGTCTGAGGAAAGTGACAGCAGTGACAGAAAAAAAGTGACGATGTCCAAACCATCTGCGCATATCTGGGCTTACAGGACTGCCTTTCAGTGACAGATTGGATGTGCAAGACATCAGACCTATGCTAAACATTATATGGATTCAGTATTTTGTTCATTTCTACTATTCTGCTACTAAACATGTATAACTCTACAGGTTTTCTGCATTTACAAGATAGATCTTCAAGCCTACTCTCTTTCCTGGAACACTGAAAAAAAAGATTGTTTATATTTGTGTCAAATCACTTCAGAGACTCATCCAGACACATCTTCTAATCAACCCATTAATGGCTCTGTGACAGCTTAGCAATTTCTCTCCCAAACTTCTCAGATGCTTTTTTAATTCCTCTAAGAATCTGTACCAGAAAATTCAATAGTCTTTTTCCCCACTCAGTATGGTTTATGGCATCTTTCTAGGATACTTCACTGTGTATTTTCAGATTAGGGTAATTAAAGACCTCTTCACACCTTTTTCAGCTTGGTAGCTCATGAGAGTCACAGTCAAACCTCATTAATTACTGTAGACAATTTTGTATGAAACTCATCCTTTCAATCACTAATGCAAATTGTCCAATTGTCAGTGCATACTAAGATGGAGACATTTATCTTAAAGAGCAAGAAATAAATGGGAGACAATGGATTCACACAGTTTTGATGTTATTGTGCCCAATCATTCATATCCCCTTTAAAATTCACATAATATTTTATCAGAGTCTGAACACATGCAAGTTTTGGACGTACAAAGAAAAATAAGTATTTGCAGTCAGTCCACAAGCCTAGGAGTCAGGTACTTTAGGCTCTGTTTCAGCACCCACAGGTCTCCCCAAAGCCTGTTTCCGCCAGGCTTTTGCTTTCTTCAAGGCTTTGGTAAGATTTAGATACAGAATACATTGTAGCATAGCTGTTAGCTAGACATGTTATTTTTACTGATAAAAATAGATACAACCTACTGCAAACAACATTACTTCGCCATAAAAATACCATATCAGAATGGATTGTTTCTCATCTATTGCCTCTACAGTTATGCAAAGCAGCTCAAATTCTTAGACAAGGTCTTAAATTAAGAGCTCAAGGCCTCTTCACAAGAATCATAGAATCAGTAAGGTTGGAAGGGACCTCTGCAGATCATCTAGTCCAACCCCCCTGCTCAGCAGGATCACCTAAAGCATGTTAGACAGGGTTGCATCCAGGCGGGCCTTGAAGATCTCCAGAGAAGGAGACTCCACAACCTCCCTGGGCAGAAGCTCAATCATACTAAAATCTGGAGTACTGCATCCAGTTCTGGACTGTCCAGTACAAGACAGATATGGAGCTACTGGAGAGAGTCCAGCACAGGGCTACGAGGATGATCAGAGAGCTGGATCACCTGCCCTATGAGGAACGGCTGCGAGAGCTGGGCCTGTTCAGCCTGGAGAAGACTGAGGGGGGATCTCATCAATGTCTAGAAATACTTTAAGGGGAGGCAGGGAGTCAAGAGAATGGGGCCAAACTCTTTTCTGCAGTCCCATGCGACAGGACAAGAGGCAATGGCAAAAACTGAGCCACAGAAAGTTACACCTGAACATGAGGGGGAATTTCTTCACTGTGAGAGTGACAGAGCACTGGAACAGGTTGCCCCGAGAGATTGTGGAGTCTCCTTCTCTGGAGATAGTCAAAATCCGTCTGGACATGACCCTGTCTAACATGCTATAGGTGACCCTGCCTGAGCAGGGGGGGTTGGACTAGATGATCTCCCAGAGGTCCCTTCCAACTTCAACCATTCTGTGATTCTAAAATATGACATTTTACTTATTCAGCATATATTGAAGAGGCTGCAAAGGACAATATCTCTGGGAAATAAGTCAAAACCTCAGTATAATCTTTTTAAAGAATAAAATTTTTCTTTCCTTGGAAGTATTTGGCATTTAGAAGTACAGATTGCAGCTTGTGAACATGTAAAAAGTTAGGAGCAACAGAAACAAAGCTGCATAAAATTTTCTAGTGTTCATACTACTAAACCCATTTCAGAACACATTTCCAGGTATTCTCTTCCATATGGAAATAAGTTATATCAGTATTAAAAAAAAAAAGGAAAGAAAAAAAGAAAACCAAGACCAAACTAAACAGACACTCCTCTTCTTCTTCTAAAAGAGATCAGGCCATAAGTAAAGTCTTTTTTTTCCCCCAACTTTACTTGGCTTTTCATTTAAAATTATGTTAATGGGTAGATGAAAAAATAGTAATTCTCTACATAAATGCAAAGAGCTGTTTTATCTGAAGTAGGAAAATAGTACAGATCCACCATGCACCCATTTAACTACCTGATTCATTCTAGATTTCCAATTGAGCCAAAACCTGTCCAGTTTTGATTTTGTCAAAAGCAGCTAGTTCATAGATCCCCCAAATACTTAATTTTTGATTTTGATGCAAAAATACCTTTCTTCAAACGTAATCGAATGGCAAATCCAACTGTCAGTATCTAACTAAACCTCAGTGGCAATATTACTTTATGATCACCACAACATGTGACTTAGAAGTCACACACAAAGCTAAAATGCTCAAACTGTGGAGTGCAAGATTCAAGCAATTGGCTGCTGCAGTTTTAGTTCTGCAGTTGCAATATTAAACACTGCATTTTGGAAATGCTGGTGATAGAGAGGGTTTTGGCTTCGACATATTTTTAAGAGATGTGCTAGTTAATACCAATACAACACAGCAGATCAGTCCACCATGGCATATTCGCATATTCACATACAAAGGCATGTTTTACTACTTCTTCCATTTCTTGTGGAAGGCATTTGACTCTTCATTAATATACTCAAACGTGATAGTATTTTCCAATGTAGAAAGTGCAATTGAAAGAAAAAATAAACAGTCCTTAAAGGCAATAAACCTAGCAAATAAAAACCAAAGTTCAGAATCCTCAGCTTATAAACTGGCTGAACTCTTCAGAATTCATTTACGGTTCACAGTGATTTAAGTATTTGCAAATATTAGTTGTTTTTAAAGCAGAATAAAATACTTAACCCATCTGTAAATAAAAAACTTAGATCACTTCTCCCAAGTGATCTTGTCACTTGATACTAGCCACTTCTGCTCTGCTCTCTCATTAGATGAGCACCTATTACTATAGTGTCCCTGCACTATGATCCTTTATCACCTTATTGAATTTTATAGACTTAAAAAAAAAAACAAAAAAAACACTAAGCCTTTGGAAACCCCCCCCCCTCCGAAGTTACTAGGTGATTATTAGAACTAGTTGGCTACCAAAGTACAACAAATGTTTGTGCAAGTTCTGCAGCAGAACCAGCAATATATTATTCTCTGAGAATTCAATCATTATGTGAGTTTTTTTGTGTAAATCTGACTTGATTACCAAGAAGTTTTGCTGCAGAACTGAACTACCAGAATCTAATAATTAAAGACAAGGATAACTTGTGCTAATGTAACAATATATACACAGAATTCCCAATACATGTAATTAGAGTACTTTCTGTAATGCATTTTGCATCTCCCTCTCCTCCTCTTAATTATCCACTGGCAAACATGAAGAGTGACGGACACAGAATTAATGCCTAGAGATCAGAGTATGGCTCCTCTGTGGAATTGCTTTTATCAGACTCTAGCAGAAAGGAGAACTTCAGGCTGCTGATCTGTCAGTTACTTTTGATGTATTACAGTATCGTTAGTGTTCCACCAAACATGACGTACTAATCTCTTCCCGATTGCAAATTTTAGCAAAAGAAATACGCTTTGCGCAAACAACAGAGGACGTTAGCACACCCCACTCCATTCCCTCCCCACCGCCCAGCGTCTGCTGATCTTGCCTGAAAGTACACAAACATAAATCAAGGCACCCAGTTATGCCTACCAGTAGCGTAAGCCCAACTTACCAGAGCAGGTCTTTCTAAAGGTTGTCTTAGTTGTCCCTTTAAAACCTTACTGTTAGAAAATAAATGACTACATTAATCTCAGGCCTTAGGCAGTATACACCTTTCAGATTACTGTGCTTTTTTTATTTTTAAGCATTGTTTTTGCTGAAGTTAAAGAAGTTGGTCTTGCTATCCTACAACCATTTTTAAAAATAATAATCTGTTCACCCACCTTCTCCTAGTAGCACTTCACTGCTTTAACCTCTTCTCTTCCTCCTAACAGCAATCAGTTCCCTTTAGCGCATCGAGGCATTAAGCCACAGAAGTTTTCGCAGCCAGCATCTCTTTCAGTTACTCTTTTATTCTCCATAGTCCTTCCCAGGTGAGCAGCCTTTCTGGGAACCACACATTAATACTGCACACAAAAGAACATGGTGATAGCAATTTTAGTCAAAGATGCAAACAGTTATTGCAAGTCTCCTAACACATTTAAAGGCTTCACTCAGCCCCACTCTTATTCCTATGCTCACAGACCTGGAAGGGAAAGGAATAAGGAAAAGAAAAAATCCCCAGACACAAGTACAAATTCTCCCATTTGCAGCAGTCAGTTTGGTAAAGGGAAAGTCTCAGCAAGTTTTCAACAACAAAAACTACAGTATTTGGGGCAGAAAGTGAATATAGGCTCAAGCTCACCTGAGAAGGACTGCTGTGAATAACAGAGAGTAACTGAAAGAGGTGCTGGCTGCAAAAACTTCTGTGGGGACAGAACAGAGAGTACAGACACAGTAGAGAGCAAGGTTTAATGACTCTTAAGGACTGAAGGGTCTCTTTCAACATTTTAGGGCCCAAAAGTTAGCTAAGTACATCCCACAAAGCAAAAGGGAAGAAAAAGGCACAATGCTACTACACATTTGAATCATGAAGGAAAATCTTCAACTCTTCAAACAAAAGAAGGAGATTAAAGAATGGGGATTAGAAAAAGATAACTACAACCAATGCATCTGGCTATCTTGGAGGAACTCTTTCGTATATGCAGATATCAAGTTCAAAGAAGAGGCCCCAAGTGATATCATTTTGTATAGAAGGCATAAAATCGTGTTGGCTGCATAATTGTTCTGAAGATCTATCTTTTGCAAAGAAAGCGAGTTGGACAAAAATAATCCAACTAACTGATACCAGAAACTGGAAGAAAGCACTAGTGTCTCCCAAACTGTTAGCTCAACTTTCTGGTAGGACAGGAGAATTGCCTGTTCACATCTCTGAGCACCAGAATTTTGGACAGACTGCAGGCAATTACTGTATCACTTCCTGCAGGCAAAAACTTCAATCAAAGCTCCAACAGAGGTAGTAGAACAGGCCTTGGGCTCACCAACAACCACAGCTCACTGGCCACAAGCCACCATTAATTTCACCGAATCATAACCACCTCTGGAGTCCTATTCCAACATTAGATCAGGCCACTATGGTTTTGGCTCACCAAGTCTTGAGAGCCTCAGAGGATAGAGTTTCCCCCACCTCTCTCTCAGGTAACCTGCTCCAGTGTGGCACCGCCCTCCCAGTGCTGCTGCATGCTATCATCGCCCCTTCCAGCATCATATCTCTATGAAGTAGCTTGGCTCTGTTGTGTTAGTAACTTCAAATATTCAAACGTCTTGTCTTTCAAATATTTGCAGGCTACTATTAGATCATCTCTTAGCCTCACACCATCCATTTTTCTGCATTGCCCATGCTGCTGTCTTTACTGTCCCAACAGTTCCATTAACTCTGGCGCATTAATGTCTGGGCAAAAGTGCAAGTAACCTCTTAAAAACCAATCCAAGGAGACTGCATCACAAGCTTTAGCATTCACTTCAAACAAACCTCACAAACATGTAACAGATTAACTGCAGTATGCTGCCCCTGATATGAATCAGAATATTACTGAAAAAGGTAACAGTGAGGAAAAAAGCTAAAGTCCAAAATTACCAGAAGAGTTGTCTGGAGTCACTTACCAGTCCCGCTTCACTCTACTCCAGCTGTCACAATGAGGCAATACTGTCATCCTGTCACTAAGACAGATCAGTTCATACAAAAAGTCCTCCAAATGTTTAATATGTAGCTCAGGAAAAACTATTCTTAGTCAAAAATGCTCAAATTTGCAGGAGATTATAACTCCATAATAACATAAGTACAGATGAGCCTAAGAAGCATCAATGGTTACACAGGGAACATACTGGAGATCCATTTAAACATCACTTATTAACACAATTGTCATAAACTGTCTAGAATTACCACTGTGGGTATACTTTACCATATAAAATCTTAGCTTACTCTCTTCCCAAACCAGAGTCATGCCACTGGCTGCATCTAACTTGGTTAATAAAATGGTGACAAATAAATGCTTCTTTTTCCATCTCTCAATCAGCTGCTTGGAACTAATACCTCTTTTTTTTTGGTAGCACAATTTCTTACATAGCATTTAATGATCCAAAGTTACATACCCAAGAACTCTACAGTGTCTTTATTGCTGGAGCAGCAGAGTTTAGAAATAGCACAGACAAGTGAAGTTCAGGTAACTGAGAACTACAGAGTAAGAAATTACATGAAAGTTTTCCAATTCTTTTTGCAGTGAGCCATTAGTTAGTAAAATGCTGTTACAGGGCACTTCTGGTGAGGGAGCCCCACGGGACAGCATTTTCCTTTCTGTTTCAATGAATACAACATCAAAACAAAGGAACACTAAATCAATACTGAAGGTTGCTTATCCAAATATCATGCTTCAAACAGTAGCCAATGTGGATGGCACAGGGAAGAGTAGAAAAGCAAGGCTGGTGTGTACCACATTTCTCAGTGCACTTACAATCCCCATTAATTTGTGGCTCAGGTACCTCCTGTGCCAGACAGAGTCCTATTTGGCAGCTCCCACTGGATTTCTGTTCCACCAATCTGTTCAGGCCATCCTTGAACTCATGTAAATGTTTACAAGCTACAGCTTCACGCATCAGGAACTGCACTGATTTACATTGTGAAGTTCATACAGAATACATTGTGTTCTGGTTTTTTGAACCTACCAACTTGTAGCTTTACGCAATGGCCCCTGCACCTCGCACAGGAAGAGCCAGTGAGCAATTGCTGTCTACAGGCCTTCTTCATGACTATAGGCCTATATGTCTATAGGCCTTCATTTTACAACTTACACAAGATCTCAAACAACCCTTTTCCAAGCTGAAAAGTCCCTGCCTACCAGTTAATTATCCTTTGTATGGAAGCCATTCCCATACCTTTGACCATCCCTGCTGCCCTTCTTTGAACCTTTTTCATCTATAGCACTGAAGATGAGCATGTGCTATGGAGTCATTCTGTGGCAAAACACTGATTTCTATTCCTTCCCTCATAATTCCTACTATCTGGCTTGCTCTTTCGTCTGTATTGAAGGAAGGTTTTCATGAAACTATTATAGCTCCAAAATTGGTTAACGCTGATTTGCTCTGTGAACACAGTGCTTGTAACCAGCTAAATTCAATATGAACTAGTTTTGGACATCCATATGCCCTTCCACAAAACTATGAGACCAGATCTCCTCCTCCCTGCTCCTCAAATCTTCCTGTTGCAGAGGTTTAGCACACCTAGAAGAAAGACTGCCTACATGCAAATTCCACTCAGCCAGAAACAGTGATCTTTTGCTCTTGCAAAGAAGAAACATTAACAGGCTCAGAAGATGGTGTAATACAGCCCTCAGAGTACATGTAAAATACAGCCAGAGTACAAAACTATACTGAAACTGTATGGTTTCGTATTCATAAAATTCAGCCCAGGACTCTTCCATTTGAAAAGGTCTTATCAATAATATGTTACACAGAAAAAAAGAGGCCTAACAAAAAGCAAAACCAATAATTGATATGTTTTCATTTTCTAAGGTTAAATTCATAAGAGCCCACTATATCAGTAACTGAAAATTTCATCCGCTTGACTACTATATAACACCACACTTGGTGTTGAAGAGCAATCAAACACTACATGTTTTTCAGTTGCCTCCTTACTCTTACGATCTTGTACACTTCCTTTTGAATTCAGACAATTTTTTCCTATTTTATACTGTACTAAATTTTACACAAGAGAGAAGTGATTCACAGAAGTTATCTGAGTATGTGTTACAGATGTTCCTAAAGCTACAATGGAAGAAGAATAATATCCACAGACTGAATTGCTTTTTCTAGTACCTCCTACAAACAGTAAAAAACAAAAAACAAGAAAAACACACAAAAAAAACAGTAGAATAGCTCCCACAAAGAGCTGTTACCTGGTGTAAGGACACCATAGTTCAAATACTAGGTCCTCTTGTATTTTTTTTTTTAGAATCACATTTTCTTCCCAAATTAAGATTTTTTTGTCCAGTTCTGACCTCATCATTCTATATATCGATACTCATCTTCACATCCTTGCCTCCATATGAAGTACTCCTGTTCACCTTAGGGAGAAAAAAAAAAAAAAAAACAAACAACAACAAAAAAACCCACTATTTCTGAAACACTTCAATTTCTGCTTTCTGAACTTTGGAGACTTTGACCTGTGCCTTTGATCTTCCTTATCACATTTATTTGCACCTCATTCACTCCTTCCTACAGGAGCACAGAATGACCCTTGATCCAACTTCTCACGTCAAGTTTTGTGGAAGATTTGTGAAGACTACATAACTCAGCTGGTCCTACAACTCACGCTGAAGTGTATTCTAAGCACGTGCATACTGGCTACTTGTTAAATAACATGAACGTTTGGAGGCAAGAACCTATTTTTACCTGACACAGCCACATCTGACATTACAAAAAAAAAAGAATCTATTGGAATAAATTTGATGTGGGCTACAAAAATGCAATGGATACACCAATCTTTGCACAGTATTTTGAAAGACTGCTGAAACTCACTAGGCTACAGAAAATTATCCCTTAAACTAAACACATATCAGTTTAAACACTAGCTACCAAGTGTGGTTGGGCTTTTAGAGCTTCCTTATATTCTGGATCCTCTTTTGCTCCCTCCCAGCCTGCAAAAAAATTCTGCTCGCTCATTACTTCATTTCCTGAAGATACGCAGAATATCAGAATAAGACAACTGTTCACTCACACAAGTGTTAAAAGACAGTAGTCTCAATGCTCAGATCCTTGGCACTGTCTTTTTCTCCTTTATTTTCCTCAAAACAGTTTATATATTACTCCAAAGATAATGGTGGGGGAAGCCCTTACTTTCTCCTACCCTACATTTGTTTCTCAATTTCCTCTTTCCATTTACCATTTTTCTCCAGTTGGCAGAGAAAAGAAATATAAACTCTAGAAAAGAACTGCAGAATTGTAGAATGCAGTCTTCATGTTCACCCTTTTCCCTGTCAGTCTTCTCTTTTCTATTACTACGCACACTGTAGAAGTTTTAGTTAACACTTAATATTGCATTAAAACCCCTTTGATTTAAAAGCTGACTTAAAAGGTTTAAACTACTGTGCCAAATTTGCAAATATCCACTTTGAAAAAATAGAATTCAGACTGAACAGTAAATAATCCAAAAGTATTTATCAAGACAGAGCAATCCTAGGTGAAAGGGACAAGCAGCTGCATACTTCTTACTGCTACTTTCAGCAACAGCCAAACTTTCCAAACTTAAATTCAACTTTCTAGAGCATGGTAAGGTTACTTGTGTTTTCATGAACATAGCTCCTCTAGCACCCTTCTCTTTGCTGCATGCTGCTCATTTACATCATCCTATCAAGGCAGAAGGATAAGGTAACGATTACAACAGCAGTTCATAGGTAAACAGAGGTCAATCAATTGGCTCAGCGTCTAGAATCACGTGCTGGAATTATCCAAGTTCAGGGGTTTTTTTTGTTTTAATAGAAACATTGGCAGTAGCTTTCTGAGTGAGCCGTTAGCAATTTCACACTGCAAGCCACAGTTCTCGCTTGCCTCCTTCGACCACAAGCCCATTCATATTCAGAAGCTGATGACCAACTATTTTATCCTTCTTTGGGCCAAGATTTTCAAAACTAGTTTGACAATGGGTCTCTCAATTAGGTGTCCAACTTGACATACATATAAAACCTAACTTACAGAAGGAGGAGATTAATTTGGGTTGTAAGGGGGAAGCCCCTGTAAAAATCCCACTTTGGGTTGCTTTCTAAAGTTGTCAGGCAATAGTAAAGAGGTATTTACTGTTTGTCTAACAAATTGAATGTCTTTGCCAGTGCCTAAATATTTAAGTTAATTAGGTAAAGCTACCCTTAGCATTTCTACTTTTATTAACAAAGGCTAAGATAACAAAAATAATGTTATGCTAAGTAAAAGCAAAAAGTCCACTCACCTACATACATCCTAAGAAATTTCCTCTTACTGCAGAAGTACTGTAGCAAGGCCCTCTCTTTGAACAGGTCTCATGCATACAAAGAAGAAAAATGTTTCCTCCAACAGCTTATCACCTCACTGGGAAACAATCAAATGGATAAGGAAATAGCCTCTGGTTGGCCTGTAGACTCTGCAAGTAGCTTGCGGTATCACAGATAACGAGAGCAAACACCCCCCTGGACAGTGCCCCAGTCTCAAAGAGATTTTTTTTACACAACTAGAAATTCCAATGGAGCTCAAAGGCCTGCACACAGGTATACAAAAGCAAAGTGGTCCAGAGGATACAATACTGGCCTAAACATTTAGGACTCCCTAGCTTTGGCTCTGGCTATAATGTGACACAGTTAGACATTTCAGCTGCCCTCTCTTCCTCCCCAGGTCTCTCTCCCACCCTCCACACATCCAGCTCTGGCTGTCCAACCAGACACACTCTGTGGGCTACAAACTGGTTAAGAAATATGGCTGATAAAAACCAGAAACAGTTGCAGCTCTCAGCTGTTGAGAAATCATGATCCATCTCATGACAGTTAGGAGGTCTCAAATAGGAACATGTGAGTTGAGAAAGAAAGGTCTTATTTAGAAAATTCCTCAGCAAAAGCACAAAAAGGCAACGTCAGTCTTGTTTTTTTTCCCCTGCATCACTGCCCAGTGGTTACACAATGACCTCCCCTTCCCAATTTTGATGGCCTATTTACTACCTTTGGATGTTACCACCTGAGTTTTGTAGTAAAGAAGGTAAGTCTTAACATTCTTCCACTTCAGTCAGCGATCAACTGACACAGCACTGCAATACAGATCCTACATTCAAAGAGATAAAGGCTTTAGATAGTCAATGAAACTCAGACTTGCCTCAGCCAATTTTTGATCCATGAATTTCAGAAAATACCCTCAGCCTGCTTAGAGACAGTGGCAACCAAGTACCTGGTGAGCATTAAGCCAATGTGCAAGCCCCTTCTGCGATGCATCTAGACAGAACATTTTCATTTTTCACAGCATTTTACTGAAGATAAACATTTGTAATTCATTTTGATGGTTTTTGCCATGAAAGTATAAAGAGGAAGGAGAAGCCTATGTATGATTCTTCCTTTTGCCCTGATGAAAAATTTCAACCCAGAGTTTTCTTCACCTCTCAGACCAGTGCAGAAGTCATAGGATAACTGAAGTTGAACAGAACTCAGAATTCAACTTTTGATCCAAAAAAGTCTCCAAAGAAACAAACAAACAAAAAAGGACAAATTTGTGCTTATGGGTTTTGTTAATAAAGCAAAACATTATTTACAGCCATTGGTTTTGTTCAAATGGAGAACAAAGCCCTTGAATGACTAAGCACTGCTCCTGTGAACTGTCAGTCTTCTGTTTTCCTTGTTATTCTCATTTCCTCAAACCTTCTGCAAAACAACCCAATTCAGAAGCTAAAAGGCCAATCCAGGCTGGGATGAGCACACACATCCACTGCTTTACTCTGCCATTGCTATGCTATTCCATGCCTCTGGGATGCTGCTTACGGATAGCCATCAACTCCCATCCATCCTCTGCCTGTAGCATAATTGCAAAGTTGTCAACAGTACAGAGCATTTTTCCTCTGAGGAAATGAATTAATATTTCCCAATTACAGTCAGGGAACACAAGACCAAATAGTGCCAATAACTAGCTCAAAATCACAGAGGAAATCCATAGAAGAGTGGACACTAAATCGAGATCTCTGAAGTCCTATGTTAACCATTGGTATATTCTTCCTCTGTGCCTGCATGTCAATTACAGACTTATCTGGGTTCTACTTTAAAGACAGAGTCATCCCTTCCCTTCCTTCTGTAGTGCTCAAAATATCCAATAAAAACAAAGATTAATGATAAAACCTCAAATTCACTAAGGACTGCAAACAAAGTCTCAAGTAAGCATCAGATAGATGCCAATGGATCTTCTCTTCTCTGGCAATACTCAAAGAAGATTCTTGCCAGTACAATATGACTAGATGAAGCCACTGCTCCTAGCTGTGCTGCCAAGTAAGGCAGACTGCCTCACACACAGAGGAAAGCACAGCTTCCAGAAAGCGAAGTAGCTCTGCTCAGTGTCACATCTATATTGTAGTACCATCTACAAAAGCTAAAACAAAAGGCCTCACACATCTCACTCCACATGAAGTGAAATATTAGAGCAGGACTCAAGATTCCAAGGCAAACGATTCCAAACTTCTCAATCTCTTTATGCTGAAGATATCTAGAGATGGTATTTCTAAAATAAATGCAAAACAACAATTATAAAGTAGCAAAGAATGTACTTTGGACTTTACTCTTGGTTTTTTTTTTCATTTTTGATGTTAGGCTTCCAACCAGTTCTTTTTTTCCATTGGCTCTAGGCTAGTGTCACTGATCATGTCAGTTAGAACAGTGATGATAGGATTCCTCAATAAAATAAGTTTATTTTACCAACTAGGAGCAAACAAACATGAAATACGTACCGAGGGCATCATTCTTTCATAATGAATTAGTTTTATTTTCTCATAGAATCAATATTTTGAATTAAATACACATGATGAGATATACATACATCCCAATAAATGAGTTGTTGAACAGAAAATGAGACATTTCATAGTAATCATTCCAATTATGAAACATTTCAAAAGCATCCAGAGCAGTCTTGTATCATCTGAGCACCTCAAACACATCTCTGCACCTTTGATACATTTAATTAAAAGGGAAAAAAAAACTGCTGGTGAAAAAGGCACAGTCCAGTATGAACCCTAAGAACACAACATAATCTATGCTTAGACTATCATAGCTGATTAAACTAGTTCTCTATTACAAACAGAAAACAGCCTTATCATATTCACATGAGGCTTTGGCTACAGGAAGTTTGGTCACCCTGGTTATATGAAAGGTGGGCCACTCATTCAGTTTGTCATTGTTCAGGCAGAATTAAACTTCTCACTAAAACCAAGCAAAATATATGTGTATACATATATATGTGTGTGTGTGTGTGTGTGTGTGTGTGTGTGTGTGTGTATATATATATATATATTCCTACATTCCTACAAAATGTATAAAGTTGGGCCACAATTATTTCATGAGTCACCTACTTTTGCACAGAGCTTCACCTTTAAGACATACTGCAATGAGCTTACTGTCTGGTAGGACTCTGTCTTGGCTCTGAAAAGATTAATTCAAGTAGTAATAAGCAGGAATGACCCTTGTAAGACAACAAACATATCTCCTTATGACAGGTTACTTAAATCACATTGAACAGCCTTCCTTGTGTAGTACGAAGCTCTGAGTTTCACTGAAACTAAAACCCACCCCTCAAAGTCTTTTAAGGTAGAGAAGTAAAGGTACTCTGAATGTACAACATTGTTAGACATTCAAGAACACCTGTACTTGCTCACTGAATAAGCACACCAAAAATGTAATAAAGGTTTGGTGAAACTGTTCATGTTTCTTCACAGAATACTGTAAATCCATTTCAAAACGTTTCCCTCACTTTGATGATGTTTCAGCACCTACAGGCAGTTAAATCGGACATCATACAGGGTGAAGACAGCTTACGCTTCACTAGCGTTTTAATCCCACTCTCACAAGTTCCCAGTGATCAAACGTAGCCCTGCGAGACAAGACCAAAAATTCCAGATACACTTCTTTTTATCCAAGCTTGGTATTCAGACATGCTAACAATGAGATTGGAGATAAAAATTATGTTACTCCCAAATATAATTACCTTCCACGTCCTTTTAAGCAAAGGAGACACCACCCAAGTAGTCAAAGATGAAGTGATGCCTGCCGTCACACGAAGGCCCGTACACCCCACAGCCACAGGGATTGAGAAATCCTCAGCAATGCCTAATGCAAGTGCCCTGAAATGGAAAATTCAGGCATGCAGGAGGCTTCTGGCAATTACTAATACAAGGCCCCTCTTGGCCGTGTGGCTAGCTTGCAGAAAGCTAGGTCACTATTGAGCCATAAAGATTTTCATCACCCAAACACTAACACCAGAACCTGAGGCAGTCTCAGCCCGGGTCACTGAGCACATCCTGGTTAAAAGGGGGAAAGACTGAGAGTCCAACAACGTAGCTTAGCACTGAGGGTAGCAGGCACAGTACAACAGATCAGGTGGCCTCAAACTCGCTTCTGAACGTACAGCACCCTGCTGTACCAGGAAACATCCTGTCATGCTTTTATATTGATCCTAGCATGAAGGACAATATCTGTCGCCTGCCAAGAGCTATACATTGACAGATCCAGTTGTAAAAAAGAAAACAGGAATGCAGAGAGTATCTTGAAACACCAGATACAGCATAAATAAGAGCATCAGTAACTGTTGCCTCCTCCTGTCATAGCAGAAAGGATACCTCCTCGCAAAACAATTTCTCATAATGCCAGAACATACTACCTGTCCTCAAAGCAACACATTCACCTTAAAGAGATTTAATTTCAAAAGCCCTAATGAAACATCCTTAAGGAACCCCTAGAGGAATTCCAATTCTATTACCCTCATTTCATCTTCATTTCAGGTTTGAAAGGGAGGTTAACATCCTAGTTTTCAGGATTCAACTTTTGCATAACTCTAGCACACAGGGAGGCCAGGCAAAACATGCTGAGAAGAATTTCAGTTTTAAAGCTTTGTTTCCAAAGTGGGATTGCAGCAAGCCCTACAAATCCTCACGTAGAACATTCACATCTTCAATGCTAAGAATCTGAAAAACAGCGGTTACTTAGGACTGTTGTTTTATCTTGTATTCCATCAATTTCATAGAACGGGACTTTTTGTCAAGTGTGCCCAAGTTGCCACAACTTCTCTAGAGGAGTTTGTATCTGATGTTTCTATATCTTGACTGTATTTAACTTCCTGCATAGAGCAAAACAAGTTGTTCTTTAGAAGGAAAAAAAAAACCACACACGTGCAACTCACACACGTGCTCTGATACTTGGCCTGTTTGGCCCAAGGAGCTGCAAACAGCACAAATGAAGCTTGTTTTATGCCTTTGTGAATACTGACTATAGCATCACCGTTCAATGGCCTCCTGAGACCATGACTTGATTTTGTATAGACTTTCTCCTTACACCTTATCATGGTATTGCTTTCAACATCAATGAGCTGCTATCCTGATCCTGCTTATGCTTATGAAAAAGTGGAGACACTCATGCTTCATCCTTTGAGAAATTCAGTTTTTTATTTCTTTGGAAAAAATCCAACAAGGTATATCATTAAATCCTTAGAAGATCCATCCAGAACATATAATGACAAACTGTGTTTTTAATCCATACAAAAGATCCATCCATCTTGAATTAAAAAATACAACTCAGTTGCAACCTGCACCTCCATTAAAGATTTAAGCATAATGCCAGAACAACCATTCCAAATTATTATGGTGTGAAGTAGTACTACATTGTTACATTCTTAAGAGATGTATATTCTAGAAATAATCCATTGTCAGGCTTACAGGTTCATAACTGAGCTGTGAAGGGATCATTTTCCAAAAAAATGTGCATCCAGCAGCTTCTGCTGGTATCCAAGAAGAACAGCACAGCTTGTTGCTTTAAAAGATAGACTGCTCATTTTGTAATGGCAACACCAACCTAGAAGGGGATCTTCACACAGAACCATACAGTCTGGGGGAATGGTCGTTGTTTTTTTTTTAAAAAATCACCCCTTTTTTCAGCATCTCCAACCTGACTCTTATAATTGGGACTTGTATATCCTTAAGCAGGACTTGGAAACCCTGTAAGCCTATGTCTCCATTTAAAAGCAAGAATAAACTAAAAATCCAACTGCTCAGAAATATGTAAAAGCTGTATTAAAGAGAGACCACATTTTATTATTGATCTGGAATGAAGTCTATCAAGCTTCTGCCAGAAGCAAACTTTTATAGTCAAATTACAAATCCCCCCCAAACATTGGCTTGTAATAGAAAGACTGACACACCATTAGCTATGACAGTGGGAACAGGGTTCTAATAAATAACCAACAGAGAATTTTAAATGAACCACTGCAATAAAATTTATTTACCTTGGAGGAATACAGCCCTGCAGTTGTACCCCCAAAATGTTGTTCTTCACAGTGCAGTAGCCAGTAATCACAAATAGAAACGATCAGCTTCTAAAGAGCCCACAAATTCATTTAGGAAATTAGGCAAGAAGGAAACCAACATCAAGGACTAGACTCTCTGTTGATATTCCTAAATATCCTGTGCTGGACTTCACAAGCAATAGAATCAAGTCCTAGGGCACAAGATACCAGCATTACTTCTAAAATCAGTTATTTTCTTTTCTTCTACAATCCTAAAGATTATTATTTTCTTCTGTCTGTAATCTTACACAATCCTAGCCAAACATCAATGTCTCACGCTCCTAATGTGAGATTCTTTCACTTATTGCCCTCTTACTCCCTATTGCCACAGTCCTGGAAATTCATCACTGCAAAAAAAAAAAAAAAAAAAAAAAAAAAAAAAAAAAATCACAGCCTCTCTTTTGTTCTGTGACACTACCAGAAAGGAATTTCATCAAGAAAAAGCATGCCACCTAGCAGAGCCCTGCCAGAAATGAGGTCTCCCAGCAGAAGCCTTCAACCACTTTGCTCTCACTGATGCATTACAGCAAGAGATGCTACCTTAAAAACTGGCATCAAGTCCTGGTTTTAAGATTGCCCATTCTGGGCCTGACAAGTCCAAATTACCCTCCCTCAAATTTGCACTCACTGTGCGGGTTGTGTTTACCAAGGTCCATCCCAAGTTAGCACTTTGGGCTCCTCTTTCCCCCACCATCACTAGCCCTGATCTTTGCACTCATGCTGTGCTGGGATAAAAAGCAAGGAAGGCCAGTGCGGCCACTGCACTCGCATGGCCGTGCAAGCGAACCAGTCACCTCTTCGGTCTCATGCACAGGGCAGGCAGGCGACCACAAGCCAAATCACCATGGTCACATACCTGGATACACAAATACTCACATACTCTGGTACAGGACAAACGTCAATACATGTTCAAGAGTTGGGGAGGAAAAAAAAGAAGCTTTAAAATTACATTCCCTTTCTGCTGCTAAAACTAAAGTTTGCATTATTCCAATTTTCTTCCTGAATTTTCTATGCTGTTTTCTCATCTTTCTACAATGCAGTGTGAGGTTCCATAGCCAGATGACCTGGCTACAGTCACTTTGACTTTAAAGTACTTACTTTAACTCCAATTTAAATAACCTATTTTAAACTTCTTTTGCACTTGTACTTTCTAGAACTTTTCCAAAAGAAACACATATCCTTCCTGGCTGGAAGACTCATTAGGAAGTCACTCTATAAGCACTTATTTTTACTTTATCATTACTCACAATTAAGTATCTGATTTTCACATTTTGAATATTCCTCTTTTATGAGCATTTCACATTCAATAGCTGCAAAATGTTTTATAAATACGACAAAAGAATTCGGACAAATATTATATAAAAGCAGTATTTACAAACTCAAAGAAAATCCTTTTAAATGTGTACAATGAAAAGAAAGTAAATTTATCAACATATTTATATATTAAATTAACTCATTACAGGGAGATATTATCTGTATTTAGCAAATTTGGTTATATATGCCCCTCAAGTTACGGCAAGAACAGATGTAATTTTCATACCTGTTTATTCACAGATCAAATGAAAAACAAAACTTTCCAGCTTTTATAGTTTCTCATCTTTGACTGAACAAGTCACTGAACTAGCTCCAGGAATAAATAGGAACAAAGAATATATTCCTGTCAAACTAGTTCTGCACTTCAACACATTCTCAGAAGATACTTTTACCAACTCAGCAGCTTAAGTCCTAGAAGCTAATATATTCTTCTTGACTATTATAATCTAATAAACTCTTCTAATTAAATTAAGGCCTGCATTTAGTACTTTCAGATCCATATAATCCATACTTGTTCTTAATTCTCAATTTTAACCTATTTGACTTAAGCTTTCCAAAAATTTTTCCCTCTCCCCCTCACACCTATGCCCATGTTTTCCCACTCTGGCCTTTGCATTTCCATGTTTCACAACACCCACATTCATGAGCACTTAGTATATGCCACCTCACCTTTCCTTCCCTCCAGAAGGCTAGAGACCTATTTATTTTCAGGCTTTATTCACCAAGACACTTTGGCATGTGAATCACCTCCCTGTCTTTATTCACATGACAGGTGCTGAAGCGGGTGCCTGCAACAAACAAGTCCAAGCAATCCTCAGACTTTGAGGATACTTGCTCCTCCTTCTCCTGCCCTGATGCCAAGCATGCCCTCTTCTGTCCAACTCCCACAAGTCCTTCAGAGAAATACTAGATGATCTCCTCTACCAACAGGAAACCAGAAAGAAAGAAAACTTCATCACTAATAAGACTAGCAGGCCTTTTCTAGGATATGGCCTCTCCACCAAGCTCTTGTAATCACTACAACTAAAGATATTTAGCGCTTGGTGACAGCAGTTTTAAGCTATTTATTCAGATCTACGTATTTGTTTTTCTTTGTTAATTATAAATTCCCACATGTCACACCTCCATCCAAGTGCACTTTGCTAGACTAAAGACAGGGCAGCTCATTGCTGGAGGCCAGAAGGACACAGAGAAATTAAGCATCTTAAAACAGTACATAGTAGTTTCAGACACTGCTGAAAAAGACCCCAAATAAGCAAAAAACTCCACCTTCCCAGGGCAGGGCTTTGGCCTTCAGAGAGGTACAGGCAGCCTGGCTGAAGAGAGTAAATTTAGCAAAGGAAGAGAATCCAAACAAAAAAGCAGCAGTTGAAAAAGTCTGTGGTTCACATTGCTTAGGTTCACATTAACTAGATCCTAAAAGAAAGGGCACAGTATTCATGGCCATCCAATGAACATCTACACAAAAAAAACTACAGAACTGGCCTAAAAAAAAGGGCACCCCCCCAAAAAAAAAACCCAACCAAAAAGAAAAGAAAACAGAAAAGCTATAGCAGTCTGTCATTCCCCAAGGACAAGAACTATTTTGCTAGAGGAATGCTCTAGCAAACTGTATTTCAGAGCAAATAGAGAGCAATACTACTGTAACACTCTGCACAAGCAGATGCCACTAATATGCTGACCTCTCAAAGTAACATCATCCTTCCTTCTAAGTAGCATGATGAGGAGTCACATGAGTTATTATTTTGAAGTGTGATGCCAAAAGATTGGTTGTACTTTCTACATTACTTAAACAGGAAAATAAGGAAGATCCCACGGGACCTACACCGGGATTTACATTTTAAAACAATACTTACACAAACACGCATTTAGCACACCTGAAATGAAACAACTCCTCCCACCAAAACCCCTTGTCAGCAAAAATAGCAATTTCGTTCTTAAAAGAGAGGAGTAGAGTATCATTTAAAGGAAACACACAAGAGGAAGGGGGCTCCCCAAATTATGACCCGCTGAGTCCCATTTGAGTATATATTGTTGAAAACCCTGAAGAAAACTCAAGTATTTACAGGATGAAAGTGTTTGCCAGGTGATTTCAAGAGAACAAGAGAAATCCACAACAGCTTAAACCCGCTAAGATTCCCGACACAGCCAAACGGGATTTGGCCATTATGAAAGAGAGAGAAAAAAAATTACCTAAAACAAGGCAGAGGAGTATATCTGCTCCACAGCCAAGAGTGTGACTTGTAGACACTATGATAATTCCAACCGTTTTGAATAGCACCACTAAGATGTGCAGAGCAGACTAAGCTTCTCTGAAGGTCACATGAACCCATATGGAACCACAAATGCTCTTGTGAGCACTGAACTCCAGCGAAGACCTGTGCTCTTACACCTGCACTGCTACTACTATTCCATGTAGCTAGACTAAGGCTATTTGAGTATGCTGCCTGCCCTGCAACAGCACCTTCAACTGCAGTCCAGACATACCATAAACTTAAGTTACAGATCACACCTGATAGTCCTTATGTCCAATTACAATTTCAATGGAGCACAACTCCAAAAGCCTAGCACTTCTCCCAAGAAAAGCATTTACTTTGCCAGTAACAAATAATGGAACGGAGAAAGAGCACTAATTCGCAGGTTATACCTTAGGTAACATGGTGCATACCACAAAATAGAGATCTGGAAAATTTTTCAATACAAAGAGATTTATAGTACAGAGAGCTTCTCTGTCTGCTAGAACTGAAGAAGGCTTGCCAGTAAGCTCCTCTCAAACTTTAAGTGGCAATTTGTATAAATAAGAGAGCTGTTCAGATTTTGCAACAATTAAAACATTCATCTGGCTACCTGAGTCAACCACCGTCAATCCTGAGAGGAGTCCCATTTTGTGAGCCTGCAATACTCATGGATGAGCAAGGAAAATGCCAACTGGGAACGGATATTCAGTAGTTGTGCTCAAAAATAGCCACCGCAGACTATGCAGTGATTTTAATGCACACTCCCCTCATGTGTGCATTAAGATTACTGCACTGTCTCATCACCACTGCACAAGGAGGTCCATTCTATCAGCTACCATCCTATCTGTCAGGGCAGGAGGATGTTTTGTGTTTTTCTGCTTGCAGGACACCACACTCCTGGACAAGACATAACAGCTAGACCTTGTCAAATAGCAGTTTTTCAGTGAGAAGCTCAATCCCGTTCCCTCAATATAAAACTCAGCACCCAAGACACTCGTGTAGTGACATATAATTATGTTCTTTACTTTCACACCAATTTAGACATTCACAGCAGAATCTGCACAACCGGTATCAGTTTCTCAGTGCAACCAACTAAGCAATTCTCACTGAGATTTTTCTTACTAATTCTTATCTGGTAAAATAAGGGTGAAATCTTGTCCCATTACTTGCATGATTAGCCCAAAGTTACACTGTAGGACCCTTCTCAAGTTTAGTTATCACAGATACATGCTCAACAGAAGTGGGAAAGAAGTATTTCTACGATCTCATCAGCCAGCACAGTTTTCCCCTACTCTAATTTCATGTGTATGTATATTTGTATATTTTATACATACGTGTGCGTGTGTGTTTGTGCGCGCACATCATCAATGGCAACATTTCTATTCCTATAAGCCTTTACTTTCATTCAAATACTACATAGCAAAACATGAGCTGACAACAGCCATTTAATGAGTCTCACAGGCATTTGGATTTCTCTCCTCCCCCTTTCCTTGAGTTTTCTTTCTGCAGTTTGTTTGCCATAACACTTTATTTGGTCCAGTAACATTTATATTACAGTAAAATCCAGAGATCCAATTCCATTAGGACACAAATAAGCAGGAAAGACTCAATCACATTCTGTTTGTATGAACTTTCATTACACACAAGGCAAAAAAAGAAGGGGGAGAGCTCATTTGCTGTAGAGGCCACAATAATCATTGGCAGACAGGCAGGCACACAAAGGTTGGAAGGAGAACCAGTGGGATTTTCCTGGTCAGTATTTGCAAGAGACATTAAAACTCCAATAAAAATCCCATTCTGAGTTTCTAAGAAAAACTCAAAAATGAAGAAAGTTAGGCCTTACAAATGAGCTGAGGAAGGTAAAGCCATTAATAAAGGCCATATGGAAGAAGTAATAGAAGTATTTCATTTAAGCATACATAATGTAAAGCCCTTACCCTACAAGGGCTTCTGGGCATTCATCTGCTTGTTGAATAGTACAAGATTCAGTCCAGGATATACACCAATTTGAGTAAGGTAAAACAATTTTTCATATCTAGAACTTCTGCCAAATGATCTCTATTGTTGCTTATAATATTGAGCCATCCCTATTCATTAGCCTAGTTAGAATCATAGAATCATAGAGTAGAAGGATTTCTTGATGGGAAGGCAGTTAAGGAAGTTACTGTAGCACTCTGTTGCCTAACATCAATTAATTTCAACTTCAAACTTCAATTCTGCAACGTGTATGCTTTGCCAAGAAGTAAATAAAGACATGTCATGCAAAATTTGCATCAAGATGCGAGCAATCAAGTTAAAGATAGCTGAAAAGCACAAAGCAACTCCCCACGGTTAAGAAAATAACTGACCACCAAGAACCACAGCACTATGCACCTACTAGACCATGGCAAGCAGCATGAAGTCATTTTACTCAGAGAAGGGAGGTGTCTGACTCACTTGGGGGAGGGGGGGGGGGGGAGAAGCTACACACAAAGATCGTTTGAGAGCTGTACAGATCCCACGGGGTGGGAAAAGTTTTTTAAAAAAAGAGAGAAAAAAGGAAAAACAGAAGAAGGATTTCGTTTGTACTGCAAAGCACACGACGCGTACCTTTTCGTTAGAAGCCAGCCGACGCGCACGGTGCCTCCCGCCCGTTTTCCTCCAAGGGCATTTCAGACAATGGAGGGGACAGCCGATCGCGCCCGTCCCCCGACCCGGGGCGAGCCAGGCGAGGCCTTCCCTCGCAATAACACCGCAGACCCGGAGCGCACAACAGGTTTCCAGGGCGATGACGGCTGGCGGCAGCAGCACGCGGCAAGCCAGGAGCCCCTGATGCAGCCTCAGGCCCCCTTTCCTCCCACCTGGGTGCGTCGGGCGGTCCCGGGTTCCGACGCTGCCGGAGCGCTGCCCCCGGGCGCTCCCCGCGGCGCGGCTGCTGCCCGCAGCCGCCGCCGCCCCCGGCTCTGCGGCGCCGCTTCCAGCCTCCTCCCGCCCCCCCGCCGCCGCCGCCGCCGCCGCCTCCTCACCCAGGCCGCTGATCTCCTGGCGGAGCCCGGCGCGGCTCCGCTCCTCCGCTATCGCCCGCAGCATCTGCTGCAGCGAGCGGTCCAGGTCGCCGTTCGCCTCCTCGTCCCTCGGCCCAGCCCGGCCGCAACTCTTGACAGAGGCCATGCTGGCGCCGCCGACAATGATCTCATGTCAGCCCGCCCCAGGGAGGCGGCCGCGGCACCCGGCGCTGCCGCTCCGCCGCCAGTGCGGCCCTGCCGAGGCGAGGCGAGGCGAGACAGGGCGCGCCGTGCCGTGCCGAGGGGCGCCGCTTAATTCCGCCCCGTGAAGTTGCGCTGCGGAGCAGGGCCACCACCGACGCCGCGCTGGGCCGGGCCGGCCCCGCGCCCGCCCCCGAGCGCGCCGCGCCCGCCGCTTCCTGCAGCGGCAGCCGCGGGGGCGGCCCCGGCTCCTGGCTCCCCGCCCCCGCGTTGGGCCCTCTTCATCGATTCGGCTTGGCTTTTTAGTTACGCCTTACCACGCTGGGCTTGGTAGTTGTTGTTTATAACGAGTATATAGCGCCTCGGAGCCCCGTTTACAAATCGCAATTGTGTGGTGCTAGGTGCTGTGCAAGTGTGGGCAAGGGATAATGTCTTCACCTGCACTGCAAGGTCTGGGCAGCAAAACTGCACAGCAGCTGAACATCTGCCAGTAGCACAGACAATGTAGTGTTTAGTCTATTTGCCAATTTACACCCACATGTTTGACAGTATGTGTTAAACCACAAGACTACAGACTCTTACTTAAGCCTGTGCCAGGTGCAGCTGCTGGGGGAGGCACACCTGATGGCACCAGCACCTATTGCCAGGCCACCTTCTCTTCACTGAGTCCAAAGTGCCGCTGGTCAGTCTGTAGCATTCACTGCTTCATGGGGTTTTCTTGGCGATAGCTGGATGTAAATCAAGAATACTTGGCACTGGGCCTTTGTGATTTGAACATGCTTGAGGCCTCACTCTTTGCTCCACAAGCAAACTGTCAGACATATGGGACAGACTTACAGACTCTAGAAGCTATAAACGGAGAAAGGAAAAACAGAGTTGCCACATCAACAGGCTACTCTGCCAAGCACATCAGCAGGAGTGCACAGCACTCATCCAGAATAAAAAGCCTTACTTGTTCCCCCACACTCCCACCCACAAATACTGCTTGAATTGGCCAGAAATATTCTTTTCCTGTGGAGAGAACCAAACAGGTCAAAGCGGAAAATGCAAAAAACGCGTTGCAGGTGGATAAAGCCCACAGCCTCTGGCTCTTAGCAGGGGTTCGTCCAGGTTAGGCCCTCATAAGAACTAGACAAAGCTATCTGGTCTGTAACCCCATGATGTTAATGTTGTTAATGATGTTAATGATGTTAACCCCATGACCGAAAGGTCAGAAAATCCAGCTGCAAGTGGTTCTGCAAGGAAAACATAGCCAATTGTTTGACTGTAATTCACAGCAGCCCACAGAGTCCTGGCAGCCTTTGCCCTATGACCTTTTGTTTCCAGCAACGCTTGATGGCCACTTTTTTCTTTCCCCTTCCCCTTCCCCTTCCCCTTCCCCTTCCCCTTCCCTTCCCCTTCCTTTCCCTTCCCCAGCTTGCTCCATGACACACAGGCTTGCCCTGAGCTCATGCCAGCCTGGTTGGAGCTCTCCCCTGTGCCTCACTGGCTGGTGCTGCACCCTCATGCCAAATCCTTTAACTCGGCTGCCACTGCCTTCCTCCTTGGCTCTTCTTGGCTGGCTGTAACCATGCAGGGGCAGCACTAGCAGCCTGACCTGATGAAACCCCCAATACGGTCACCTCTCTTTTAGTATTAGCAGGTCCTTCTAGTGAGGTGAATGGGGAACTGGTGATCTGGTTGGTGGTGATAAGGCAGCTTTTGATGCAGAAACTGGACCCCAAGCCGCCTTGCTTCTGGATGCGTACAGTAGCCATTCCTTCTTCAGACAGCTCATAATTTAAGTATTTGCTAAACCACAGGTCAAGAACAATATAACTATGTGCCCACTTTTTCTGAAGACCAAATCACCTTTTCCAAACAATTTGCCCAACATTTTTTGTTTATAATCTTATTTTATTACCTTCTCAGTTCTTAGACATATCACAAGGCTTTTGCAGCCTGTTTTTTCTCAGTGAAGTTCTGTTCGCAACTTGGCAAGCCTTGAAGGTGGGGATGGAAAGAGAAGAGAAAAGGGGACAAAGGCCTTAAGACCTGAGCTGGGCATTAGTTGAGACTTAGACTTTTTGCTAGTCCCTTACAAAAGATTAACTTCACACTAAGCAAAGGGCTTAATAAGAAAGAAAAGCTTCCAAATGCTGATTGATTGTTCTCCAAAATAGCATACACGTACTCCATGTTTCCAAGCGCAGTTTTAGGTCAAATTTCTGACACAAATAAGTTAACAATGAGACACTTGCTGAATACTACTTACAGCTGTATGTTGATTTCCCATTATGGAGTATAGACAAGAATACTCTATATGGAAGACCCATATGCTGAATTTGAAGTATGATGGAAACCTGATGTCAATGCAACATTTTACTGGCAAAATAACAGGTTTTACAAAGCAATAGAAAGTATGGATGTAAAATCAAGGGACTTAAGTACCTCTTACATTGTTAAGTCTGTTTCTTGGATTTGCAAAAATAAAGGCTTGTAGTCACAAGCTGGCACTCTAAATGCATGCTTTAGAGTTATTTTATTTTGGAATCTCATGGGTTTACAGAAGGGAAGAACAGCAGATGACTGTCCTATACTGCCTTCAGGTTGTTCCTGGCATTGCCAAGATAGGACGCTTCAGACAGGAGGAAGGAATCTCTGCCGCCAGAGGAGTTAGTGGTCTCATTTACCTCAAGCCATGCTGTACTAGCTAAGGATCAGACATTTTCCACAGCAGATTACTACTTGATCATTATTTCGCTATTATGTTGGAGGTACATGAAAATACCTAACATCTATTGTCATCTCCTATACTTCAGACTTAGAAATCCAACATATGGGTACAGATATCCCTGCCACCGACATTTCTAATTCTCCTCAGACATTTTTCTCACATCACCTTCCCATCTACACACACATCCCTTGCTCTCCTGCCTTACTCTCCTCAGCAGAAAGCCTCCCCACCTGGCACTGTTCAATGGACAAGCCTCCAGTCCTTTCTCCTGACCCTCCAGCATTTAAGCCCCTCTTGTGACCCCTTAACAATTTGCCCTACAGTTCCAACAATCCAACTTAAAAGAAGGCAATTAAGCAAATCCTTCTGCTGCCCAATCCATGCCTTCTGTACAATGAAATGATATTCCTATCCCTATTCAGTTCCTATCCTTAACTTCCTCTTGCTTCTACCAAAGCAGGCCCACAGACAAACACTTATGTTATTTTTCATCTCCCTAGTCAACAGTACCTCCTAGTAGATCACAGGTAATTATCTCCTTCATAACTATCAGCAGTCTAGCCACCTTGTTATTTCCTGTGTCCATCAATCATCATGCTGTATTTTGATCACAACGTGCAAGGATGAAGTCTGTTTTCTTAAAGAGGCTGTTGACTAAGTATCCTTAGGATCAGCTGGAAATCTGAAATGCTAATTGGATTTTGGTCATTAAAGATCCCATGGTACATTTTAAAACAAGGAAGCCATCTGTCTAGCCAAACTCTTGCTGGGGAAGAGAGGAATTATATTCTGTCTTTACATATTGCTCCTAAAGGCCTTTCTTCTTCACTGCTGCTTAGCACCATGTTATCATTATAATGGGCATCAGGAGTCCTGTCCTAGCAGGCACACTCTCACTGAACTCAGTCATACACAAAATAGTAAATTCTTCAATGTGCAAAGGGGGATGGATGTCAGGGCCTGAGGGCACTAAGAGGTCTTAATGTCACTGACAAGCCCCACCTTGAGGCCTCTCCCACACCTTCACCATGCCTGGGCTCTGGAGCTGACTTTAAGCTCAGTCCAGGGCCTTCAGTCTCTGTCTGAGCCATGCTGTAAAGGGGCTGGTTTCCAGTTCAGTGACAGCTCTGCCTGGCTGTGGGCCCTATTTATCCAGACTCCAACCTGCAGGCCAGCTTCTTGGCTTCCTCCCAGCCCTGCCTCAGCACTACAGACCTGCGTGGCAATTGTGGGGCTGTGTCTAACCCTGACCTGCAGATTGACTTCACAGTTTTACCTTGGACCTGCCTTGTCACCACAGATTTGCCTGATGATCTGGACTCGGGGCTGCCCCCAGATGCCCTGCTCACTTTCAAGGCAGTAGGACAGACACTGGCTGGCAAGGCCCTGCCAGCTCAGGGAGCCCCTGCTGCTACTGGCTCTATGCCCTTAGGGAGTAGCTGGCCCATAGGGCATCCTGACAGCGCATCCCTGCACTCTTCTGTAGGAAGCACTTTGTGTCCTGGTGCGAGAAGAGATGGGTATTGATCATCAAAATGGACAGGTCCAAAACTATGGGTCAACAGATAGGCTGGATGTGTCACTTCGACTTAGGCTGTATGTTTTGTACAGCAGAAATCTAAAGCAAAGTGGTGACAAAAAGCTCAAGTTCTCTTTAAATAACTTGCTGAGTTATTGTGCAGTATGTGGAATTAGTTAGTAATGGTCAAGTTCTGATACATTTCTATAAATAACTTGTTCCAGTTTTGTGCAGTGCTGTATTTTTCTTACTACATTTATTTCGGTAACAGCCAATAGAGCAACTCTGCAATGAGTGTTAATAAGGTCACATGGCATGCGACTACCTAACAGTTAAAACAGATTTGCAAGCTAGCAGATATAAACTTACTCAATGCATATTAGTGTATTTCCAGTGGATCAGCCCAGTAGTAAGCATGTCTTACAGCGCTGAACCTATAAAGGCTTGTGCACCTATCTATAGCCTGTCAGAGACCTGAATTACTTATGTGTTTCAAGTTATTCATGTACATACCTTGCAGGAATAGAACTTTCCTTTCTAATTCTAAAGTTTTGGAAGTCCTTTTCAAAACATTAAAAAACACTAACGGTACTATGCATGCTTGTAATGTCTTTCTTTACCAATAATAAAGAATTCAAATTTACAACAGCCACATGAAGCAAATGAATGCTATATCTATTTTACAGATAGAGGGAATTAAATGCAGTTTCTTTCATGAGAGTTTAAGCAGTATAATTTACATATATTAATCATAATTCAAAATATCTTAATCTTCAATAGTTTGCTGTTCCGTACTGAAAGCATATTCATGGTGCCAGGTGAGCACGTCGTTGCCAGGTGAGCTTTTATTCAAAGATTAACTCTACAGTTTTAACATGACTGCCTCCTTTCTTGATTACCTCTTGGCATTTTGATTTAGGAAATACAGCAATTTTTGGCCTTCCATTATAGAATATGTTAAGCTGGTCAGCTTGAAAGATAATTAAAAGTTATTTGCTAAAATTTTCCAGAGTGTTCAACACCGGACTAATTCACCAGACTAATTTTTGGTTTATATGTCTGAGCTCTTGCCTAAGAGGAAATAGGGCAATCTCTCAGTAAAAGCTAAATAAGGGAAGAGAGCTTCTGCCAGTCTGGAGATAGTTTTGCATTCAGACTCCAGGATTTTGCTGAGAAAGCTGACCTAGCTGGGCTTGAGCAGCAGAGGAAGTCTAGCTAGGGCAACATGGAGCTTGCATAGGCCTAGGATGTACTGAACAGTCTGTCCAAAGCTGTGACAAATTCAGCATTGCTTTTTACCTGAGTGTTACTTGATGTTAGTGTATTGCCAAGCGCCTTGAAATTATTACCTTCTGATATTTCTGTCTTGTCTCTATGAATCTGTGCTGTCTTTTTTCTTAGCCTATATGCTTATTTTCTGCAGGTTTAGAGTGCATAGGCAGTAATAGAGACAGAAGCAATGCTGTCTGCCTCTTGGGGACACTAAGTCTGGTTAAAGAGAATTGATGGTCTGTAACAATTCAGCAAGATGAGCCAGAGCTGTGAAATGATCTTGTGTAGTACCAAGCAATGCTTATCCAGCTATGGATGCTGGGCCTTACAGTCTAGCTATCCACATCTAAGGACGTTGAAGGCCTATGCAAGATCTGTATTTGTAACCATAGAGAACAGGTGAGGGAATGCACTCTCAGTAAGCTTACAGACAATACAAAACTTGAGGAATGACTGATACACCAGAGGATTGCTCTGCTGTTCAGAGAGACCTCAACAGGCTGGAGAAATGAGCAGAGAGGAACCTCATGAAGTTCAGCTAAAGGAAGTACAAAGTCCTGCACCTGGGAAGGAATAGACCCATGCACCAGTACAGGCTGGCGGCTGACCTGCTGGAAAGCAGCTTTACAGAGAAGGACCTGGGGGTCCCAGTGGACAAGTTGAACATAAACCATCGATGTGCTCTTGTGGCCAAGAAGGCCAGTGGTATCCTGGTGTGCATTAGGAAGAGCGTTGCCAGCAGCTTGAGGGAGTGATCCTGCCACTCTACTCAGCCCTGATGAGGCCGCATCTGGAGTGCTGTGTCCATTTCTACTGAGCTCGTCAGTATAAGAATGACATGGACATACTGGATTGAGTCCAGTGAGCTGGAACTAATTAGCCAGGAGGGGAGAAAGCTCAGAGGTGATCTTATCAATGTGTATAAACACCTGATGAGAGAGTGTAAAGATGACGTAGCCAGACCTTTCTCGGTGGTGCCCAGTGGCAGAACGAGAGGCAATGGGCACAAACTGGAACATAGGCCATTCCACTGAATATAAGGAAAAACATTTTTACTGTGAGTGAGGTTGAACACTGGAACAGGTTGCACTGAGAGGCTGTGTAGTCTGCATCCTTGGAGACAGTCAGAAGCCACTTGGACATGGTCCTGGGCAACGTGCTCTAGGTGATTCTGCTTGAGAAGGGGAGTTGGACTAGATGACCTCCAGAGATATCTTCCAACCCCAACTATCTGTTATTCAGTCTCCCTCAAGGAGAAAGTTAAGTTAAATCCTAACAGTCATTAGCAGAGGATATAAAAGAAATGCCATGTTTAGAAAAGTGATGAAATTATGCACAGATTTATAAAGAATGTACATTATCTAAATTATCTATCATCCAAATTAAGATGATCAAGCAAACATCTAAGTTAGGATATCAAAATTTTGAAAAAATATTTTTAAAATCTGGGAATTTATTTGTGTACATTTTTGGAAAAGTTGGAACAAAATTAAGTTGAGAATGAGTAACAAAGAATAATGAGTAATACATGCAACTAGTAAAATGACTGAATCTTTAATTTTATTTTTGGACATCCCTAGCAGGGATTTTTAAAAGCTTAGTATTATGTAATAAAACAGTATTTTAATTCTACTATTTTTATTTTGCTTATACTGTATTTTATATAATGTTAATAGCTCAGTATTAATTTAAAGAAAATTTATTTCTAGTATTTTAATTTAAATAACAGACAACCTGCAAATGGAGAGAAAAAGCAATCATGCTCTACAAAAGGAGATCTGCTTTTATAACCTGGGCTGCTTTTATAAGTGTCCTAAGTAGCGGCTCTAGAGAAAGAATGCGTTTAGTACAGTGGATCCTCCTTGGGTTCATACTTAAGTGAACATTCAGAATCATTCAATTATATTCAAGATCATTCAGGTAATATTCTACATCCTACCTTCAGGGCAAAGTTTTTCTCTCCGGATCCCTTGGCTGAATTCTGCTCAAACTCTCTTCTTTCATTAACATCTAATCAGGACATTTTCTTACCTTTGCAAAACATTCTCATACTCAAAGATACATAAATAATACATGTACTGGGGCAATCAAGTTTCAAGCTAGAGAAATTCTCTCCTGCGTAAAGAAGAAGGAATGACTTATTACCTAGGAGACTGCATGTGATCCAGAAGATGTTGGGTGAAATTTGGCCTTACTGAGTCAAGTTTGAAGAAGGAAAATGCCAACAGGTGTCAGTGAAGCCAGGACTTCACCTTCTTATTTTAAAGTCATTTAATATTTTAATTTCTGTATCTCTCTGAAGAACATGGATAGTAAGCATGTCTTTTACAAAGGCATTAGGTCATTTGTGTATTTAATGAGCTCAAAATCTCTGATAGTTTTGTGGTGGAGAGTTTGTGTTCAAGTTTATAAATGAAGCAAAATATGAAGGCTGATGGTATTATTTATGCCTCAGGGAAATGCTTATGAAATGGTGCTTTTTCTCTCAAAAACCAGTGCTCTTTATTTTGGCAAGAAAGAGGGGAGGAGAAAATCTGTGGAAAGAGTCATTAGGAATTTTCTTTTGAAAATAGGACAACTGTCATGGCAGTTGGGGTGTTTTCAATATTTTATTCAAGATAACATGGTGAGTTTTGTTCAAATTAGCACTTAAGTTTAGATACTAAGATATTAAGACCATTCAGTTGTCTACATGAGATCTTCCTTTCCCGCCAGTGCTACTGATCTGCCAGTGGTGAATTGTGACGATGAAATTAGCTAGCATAGCTATAGACTTAGGCTGTGAAGATACTCCCATGTTGTTATTCATGCTGGCCTGTACAGCATTTACTGTTAGCACCTAGAGTGATTATCACTTCTGAGACCTCTTCTAATAAATGTTTTTATAAATCATGGGATTTGTTATCCCTGTAGAAACTTACCAGTATTAGAAATCATACCTGTATTTCTTAAACGGGCATTCATCTAGTCTGTTCACAATAACATAAAATTTATGATTGTTTTAAATCATCCTTATTTTTATTCATCCAGTTTAATTATAAACAATTATCTCCTAAGTTTTAGACTATATATTTTTTCTATAATATGAAAGTCACATATTGTGCTTTTAGTGTATAATATGGTAGTGTATTTTATGTGCAGTAATGGCTGAAAATTATGCTTTGTATTATTTAATTTGTTCATCTGTACTTCCATTAAACTGAATGTGTATTTTAATACACTAAAGCAAATTCAGCCTGAAGAGATTAAACATAAGAAAACAGATAAATAATTAAGACTTAAATCTTGGTAGTGCCTGGAAGCTTCAGGTAGGCCTGGGGCCTAATTATCTCAAGCAGAGTACACACATAGAGAAAAACAGCCCTTACTATAAAGGGTGTGTGTTAAAAAAGGACAAAACTGCTCTATTTTTAGGACCCAAACTGGTCTCATTGGGACCACAGGACACAGAGGCACAGGAAAGGACAGTGACTTTCAAGGCCAGAGAAAGCCCAGATCCAAGAACCCACTTCTCTAGAAAGCCAGAACCTAGCCTCTCAGACCAATACTTTTCTGAAAATGTGTCTCTTTACTGATACCGTGCTTTAGTCTTTAAATTCTTACCTAATCAAACATGACACAATTCCATTTTTTACAAGAACATAAAAATTGATATGGCACTTAAGCTATTAAATTAGTCTAGATTACTTTAGTCTAATACCTTGCCATAGTGGTCAGCACCAAATCCTTCAGATGAAAGTACAGACAGTCTTATATTGGATTCTCAGTGGCAAAAATTGCACATCAGTTTGTGATTACCTTGTTCTCTGAGGCAGAAAGATAATTTATTTTGTTGTAAAAATTATATTATTTTGAAATTCAAGTAATGACTAGAGAAGAAACCTAGCCTAAACTAAAGTTGACCTTTATGAAGAAATCCTGCATAGTGCTAGGAATCTGAAGAATAGCACACATACTTAAGCTCAGATTTTAGTTATTTATACCTGTAATTTATAATGAAATCAGTGACAATGAAGGACACGAGTTTCGTGAAAGAGCTAGAACAGAGCAGACTGGGTAGCAAACAAAGCATAAGGACTCCTAGATTCTGCCATGTGTCTGCTCATCATAGTGAAAAGGGTGTTCAGTGTTAGCTACCTCTTTTAAGGGCACTTTGAAATCCTCATCCATGCACGAGCCAGAGAAGTATTCAATGAATTGAATACTTCATTAGTAGTTGCTGGTGTTTTAAAATGCCCAGCAAAAGTGGGCTATCAAGAGAAGAGAGAGATTAAAACAAATGTTTCTGAACTTGGCAGAAGCATAATCAGGAAGTCACTTGAACTAGATATACGTGATCTGTTTTCATCTATCTGTTAACTTTGCTCTTTTCACAGCCTATTGATGTGAACGGATCTAAGCCAAGTTCTTAAGTATTTCCCATCATTCTAATATATAATGCTGGGACACTACTAAGCTCAAATTTTCTGAAACAGGTCTTCTTTAGGTATGCTACATACACAGTCAAACTTCTCAGTGAAGTAAATAGAAGAGTGGAACTAATGCTTTCAGGCTCTATTAGAACATGTGATTTTCAGGATTTTCACATTCAATAAATGTCTACGCTGTTATAAAAATGCCATCCTAAATCATGAAAATTATGGAGTGATGAAATTCATGACTAGCTTATATCTTTGTCACCTTTCTTTGTCTTTGACATTCAAAGGGGAAACCTATAGGAAAGTGCCTTTAAATATCAAGAAAACATCTTCGGTCTTGTTTCTTCCTTCTCTCACTCCCTGTTCTTCTATCAAGCCCTCATTGCAATCAATCTTTCTTATGATCTCAATTTTACTCCTTTTGCCCTGCCATTTCCTTTTACTCTATGGAAATATTGCTCTCTCTTCTAAAAGCCACATGCTTCCAACTCCTCAAAAATCACATCCTCCAGAGTGCATCATTTTTTTGCTCTCCATGCAGGAAGACTGTTGCCAGCAGGTCAAGGGAGCTGATTCTGCCACTCTACTCATCCCTGGTGAGGCCTCATCTCGAGTACTGCATCCAGTTCTGGGCTCCCCAGTACGAGAGAGACATGGAACTACTGGAGAGAGTCCAGTATAGGGCTTCGAAGATGGTCAGAGGACTGGAGCATCTGCCCTATGAGGAACGGCTGCAAGAGCTGGGCCTGTTTAGCCTGGAGAAGAGAAGACTGAGGGGGGATCTTATCAATGTCTATAAGTACCTGAAGGGAGGGTGTCAAGGGGACGGGAACAAACTCTTTTCTGTTGTCCCGTGTGACAGGACAAGAGACAACAGGCACAAATTGAACCACAGGAAGTTCCACCTGAAAGTGAGGGGGAATTTCTTCACTGTGAGAGTGACAGAACCCTGGAACAGGTTGCCCAGGGAGGTTGTGGAGTCTTCTTGTCTCCTTCTCTGGAGATATTCAAGGCCCACCTGGATGCAACCCTGTCTAACATGCTCTAGGTGACCCTGCTGAGCAGGGGGGTTCAACTAGATGATCTCCAGAGGTCCCTTCCAAGCTTACTGATTCTATGATTCTCTGCCACTTGTTCTCTTCTCACTCTCTCTTCTTGAAGTCAACTTTCTCATGTCCCTTTGCCCTTAGGCCTCAGTTTTGCATACACTTAAACAGTTGCTTAATTTTGATCATGAAGATTTAAACAATGACCAGACTGAAGAAACAAATCCTGAATAATACTGGGTTATTTCATTTACTTGTGGTGTGAATCAGCATACTCAGCTGATTGGTAAACTTCAGGTTCACAACTAAGAAGCTTTGATGGGGAACAGTGAAGGCTAAAATTGGAAGGATACATAATTAATGGCATTTGCTGATCAAGCAGAGAGTTTCCTTTATTTGTTCACCTTCCAATTCTATAGTCATAGACTTAGAGATACACAGAGGTTTAGGACAAAAAAAAGGCCAATAGCTCATCTTATTTAATTGTCTGTACATCACAAGACATAATGCTTCATGCAATAAACCCTGCATTAAGCTTAATAACACCAGAGGAAGAAGTGTACCATTTCAATAGGATCTTTATTTTAGAAAAAGCATGTGGATATAAGTGTAAGATCTGAATGTGTAACCTCTTACCCAAGGGTCCACCAGTATGAACTGCAGTGAAATTGGTTTTGTTTTTCTTTTTTCTGTAGGCATAATAGTAGCTTGTACAACCAAAAGGTTATTTTAAATAGAGTAGAGCTTCTTTCTGTGGCTGAACATTATGGTATCACTTCTGAAGGGTCTACACAGTTTCTTCCTCCACTGTTTCAAAATGGTCTCCTGGTAAAGGCAATTTATATACACAAAGAAATCCTTACTGGGCCTCATTCCACTGTTACAATGTATAAAGAATGCCCCAAAGGGCGTTTTGGAGGGATTGTGTGGCTTACAGAAAAAAAGTTTTGTTATTGTTTATAGGTAAGATTACTCTCAGCTGTAAGGGATCTGGCTCACAGCAGGAGTAAAGACATAAAAAGTGAAGAAATGAAGTATCCAGGGCTCCCCTTGTGTGTGGTTGCAGGTTGTTCTCTAGCCAGTCATATGTTTCCACACTGCCCAAGGGAATGCTGGGCTTGAATGAATTATCCTATGCTATGAATTTCATGTCAAGATTTTTGGCCGGATTAACAGCAAAAGCAAAATAATTGCAGATTAAATAGTCAGAAATTAGATGGCCTATTTCTCTGTATTCTTGACTGTTGTGTCAACAGCTTGTGTCTACCTTCGCCTGCTGCTGGCACTGAGAAGCCAGGCTGATGCCAGACTTGGGTATTCAGAAAAGCAAGAGAGGGTATAGATTTTCAGAGGAATCCGATATCTAAGGCCTTTTGTGGTTTCTGGGTTTTCTCCCAGCACAGCACTCCTTCATGCAGTATTGTCCTTCCTTAGCAAAACATTTTAGACAAAGAAAAGTGCTCCCCAGATCAGTTTAAAAGGCAGAGACGTGTTAGATTTAAGGAATATATTATATGCTTGTCTTGGGCAGAAGGGCTATGGGATTTCTTTTCCTAATGTGGTGTAACAGAAAAACAGGCGGTTAGGTAGCTTCAGGAGGTGAGATGCCTTTTTTCAGAGAAAAAAAAAGGCTTTTCTTAACGCATTTAACATAAACAAGCTGAAGAACATGAGTTTGAATTTCACAGTCACAATTATTCATAGAGCCTTATGCATGATTACTTGATATCATGAATTCAGGTGGAAGCTTTTGACTGTTGAATTGACCCTTAAGGCGAGAAGCAAGAGTGTGTTGCAAATGTCTCCTCCTCCTCACCTGCAGATGTCTTTTCAATACATCCCCCAAATAATCTGGCTGTGAGCTTGTCTCCTGGAAAATCTTTGACCTAGTCATGCAGTGTTGCAAGTCAGGAGTGCCAAGGGATACTGCTATGGCTGTTCTGAGCGGAAGATTTTGCTATGTATGCCAACTCTTTTGTCTAGTTCTAGCCACTCTGCCAGAGTTTTATGAATGTCAGATGCCACATCCACAGAAATATTTCCTGCATCTTACTATCTCTTTGTGGAAACATTAAAAGAGAAAAGCAATTTCCTGTCAGGAAGAGCTAATGTTTCTAAATGCAAGCTGTAAGTCCCTGCAGAACGGTGAATTCACATGCTGCATCTTCTTGCCAAGCTCAGTCAAGTGGATGGAAAGACTTGGTAGGTAATTAGGTCGTGCTTCATTGTCTGTCCAAGGATGCTGGTTCATGTATATTAGCTCTGAAAAAAGTCCTTTCATTCAACAGTGTAATTGATAACTGCCTAAGTTTCTCTTAATGAGCTGGTTTGATGTCACACTTTATTATTACAGTGGGTTGCTTGCACCTTTGCAGATAAGCTTATTTTAGGACTTCCACTGTAAGACCCACGTGTTCAAAGGTGTAAACTCGTCTCTAAATGTTTGCAATAGGTGGAGAGACAATTCCACATCAGAAGATTGTATTTGTGGGTAGTATAAAGAAATCATAAAAGTGAATGTTCATTTTTCCCAAATTAAACTAAAGCAAAAATGCCATGCATACAGGTGTAAATACTCCAGTCTCACATGCAAAACCTAGAGGCTCTAAATGAGTCCGATATCTAATTTTTATATATGCACAAAGGGAAGAGATAGTCCCTGTCCTGAAAGATTAGACTGACTAGTTATATTTCTTATGCTTAAAGCTTTAGGAATTAGATGTCAAAAGTGTTTTTCAAATAACTGTTAGGCTTGACAGCAATCAAGATAAATAAATTATCATAGCAAAAGTATCCCAAAGAGTCAGGTCTTTATTATAACTTGAATGTGACCCAACATTTCATCCACCAATAGCCACCACAATACAGCTGGCCATAGGCTTCATTCCCATTTCTCATTTTGTTTTCACTCACATTTTCCAACCTTCTTATCAAATCTAGCTGAATCCTGCAACCCATTTACAATTCAGTCTATTAAATCATGGAAAATTTCACCACATCCATACTAGCAACCTAAACACACATGCGGCCTGGTCCTAAACCATGGCATTCAGCTGTTCCATACTGGTAGCATAGTCCCCATACAGTTTTGGCCCAAGGAAATTATTAGTCTCCCCCATAATTCCCAACCATGCTTTAGCAGATTACATGTGCCAGCAACTAATGATGGCGACACTTTGTTTTGGGGAGTAACTTGTGTGGATGCAGTTACGCCAGTTTGTCTGAGGGCCAGAGAATGGTCTCTGGCCTATTTGATTTACAAGCCTCTCTGAAGCTGTGAAAGAGTTCAGAAAGGATTATGAGTAAAAGGAACAACTTCAGTAGGGGAAGTTTAAAATAGAGAGCAGTATGAGACCTACTAAAACACATTTCCCAAGGCTCTACTTCACAGAAGGATATTGAGCAATGACAGACTCAATCAGTAAAATATCAAAGGATCACATCTTCAGGCTGGGGAACTCACTGCAGCTGAATCGAAGAAATGTGCACCACATATCTGAAAACATTAAAGATGTAACAGGGTTCTGTAATCAAAAAATGTAGACAGACTTTACATCACATGAAGGACCAAAATACAACTCAGCAGAGCCTTGAAAATAGAGTGAGCTGACAAGGCATAAAAATGCTGCAAAGCTCCTCCAGAGAGAGCTTTCAGGACTTGAGTGGTTGGGTGACTGGTCTCAAGGCCACCTTAGAGATAATGTAGCTGATGGCCAGAAGGAAAAACATAGAAGGAGCCTTAGCAGAGGGTCCCCCCTCCAAATTTTCTGGTACAAAGCCTAATTAAGGGCTCCCTGCTTCTCTTGGGAGCTGCTTTTAGGTTGAAGCTTTCCTTCAGTTACAGAGCTACACTGCAGCTGTGTTACAGCCCTGCTGGTGCTGGGCCATGTACTCTGCTATTGTGAACCCTGACCTGCCCCAGACCTGCAGTCTTCATTTCCCAGCTTGACTCTGGGCCATCCTCATCACCACTACCTTGTCTGGCAAACTAGGCTGGGGGCTGCCCTAACTGCACCTGGCTGCCCTGCTCCCTCACAGGACAGTGGGATGGACCTTGGCAGGTGAGACCCTGCCCTGCTGGCACCAGGAGCTCTAACAGCCCCAGAAAGCAACCAGCCCTCACAGTGCCCTGATAATAATTACTTTTGAGGGGTCCTTCATTAGCCTGAATGTGGCTCTTGTGAGGTTTACAATCATCAGGATCATGTACTAGCATGAAGAAGTTTTGATGCAATGCTGGAGTGCTCCCTGAAGGCCCTCTGGGGCGACAGGGTCTGATGTTGCAACAGATGTCATCATCATCATCTTGCACTATAATAGCTATTATTGCATTGTGGTAGCGATTTGTAACAATCCAATATTGCTGGTTGGAATATGACCAAGGATTTCCACAGTAAATGTTGATTTTTTGACACTAAAATGCCAATGCGCAAATCAGCCCCAAAGTAGCATACTTTGGTTTGGAATACTGTGGAACAAATGCTGAGTCTGCTAGTCAAATACTCCTATGTTCCTTGATTAATTAGGCTACATTTCTGTCTCATCTTCATCATGATTCATTTCTTGTCAGTAGAACTTTTTGAACGATGAGAGTTTGATGGGGAAATTGCATCGTTTGAGATAAAGCTTAGCTGGGCTACAGATATGAAGGAAGGCAATAGAGAACAAGGACTCAAAATAACCAAAGTGCAACAGCAAGGGAGTACCAATAAGTGCAGGCTAATTGAAATATTTATCATCCCTTCCCCAAAAGATTTAGCTTTCAAATTAAATATATTCATTTTCTGTTGTCACGAATTTTACTTAAAAATATGCAGCTGCCCTGGACTGTTCTGGACAGCTGACATTTTTCACAGAAACTTCTTTATTTCTCCTTTCCCTCCTGCCTCCCTGCTTGACTGGGGAGAATCAACAAATCAACTTTCTATCAGAGAACAATTTCAACATTTTCTGTCATGCTGATAGCTCCGTAACATGGCATCTGACACATCCTTAAAATGCTCTAGAGATTGAACACTCTGAAAACACGCATCTTGGGGATAATTCTTGAAATAATTGGATGAGAAATAACCTGAGTTCTCCTACAAGCGAGGTGATGAAGGAAAGAAAAACAGAACAGAAAGCCTCTTCCTTGAGGAATGTGCAATCTAGCCATAAAACATGAGAAAATGAACGAATACAGACAAAGAGAACACAACAAAACACAGAACAGTAGCAGAACACAACAAAAACATTTATCCAAGCAGTGCATCCACAATTGTCTACACCAGTCTTCTGAGTTGCCGTCAGGTAGTCTGGTAATTAACAAAGGCTGAAACACAAACATTTGGGCAGATTGATATATTCACAGACTGTTCCTTATTACATTTGCAGAAGTTTCACCTTCCACACAACTATACTCGATACTGGCACTTATTACAGCAATAGAGAATTTTCTAGTGCTCATAAGGTATTACTGGAAGCCTTGCAGCGTTCACTGCTCTACTAGGTGTTTTAGGTGTTTAACTAGGTTTAACTAGGTGTTAGGAGTTGTTATGGCAAAGTAATGAGGCTCTACTCTTCATACACAACAAGAGATCACAAGCTATCTCAAGTTAGGATTGCAGAAAATCTGGAATCGATTCCTGGCTGGGCCACTGTAACAGATCAGTCCTGAAGGAGTCAATCCATACCACTATGCCTGTTCCCTGTTCAACCTCTTCTGGGTCTAACAGACCACAAGCAGTGATTTTCCCTCAGGAAGCATATACGTGTAAGGGGCCTAGCATAACAGATCCTTTATCATGATAGATCCTTCAGGCAGTGCCACAATAGTAATACTAATAAGTAGAAATCTCCCTATTTTAAGTGGAAATCTCCCTAATTAAGCATTGAACAATATATATGGGAGAACTTCAGGTTTTCACACACTTGTCCTACCAGTATGTTTCTAACTTGGTCTGGAAGGACAGATCTACTGACAGGAAAATTATCTAGCTTCTCAGTCCATGAATAGCAGTAGAAAAACACCAAAAACACCAGCTGACAGAAAAGGGGTTATAGAAGTCCTTGGAGTCATTTGCCATTCATTAGTGTCTGCTCAGGTAATGAGGAAGTGTTTAGAAACAGGAGAAATAAGCACAGCATTTGCAATGCTAATTTAATTCAGCTGTCATAGACAGGTATCCAGGGGCCCCCTATGATGCACAGCTATTTAGATTTCCCATGTTGGCCTACTATCTAACTCTTGCCATCTGACAGCAAAGAGAGCATTGGTAATTTTAGCACAGCTGTGTTCAGGAAACACTGTGGTACTGGCTTAGATTGTCCGAAAAGGCCTGTGACGATATGGCCTCTTTAACCCATAGTGTCCACTATATTTAAGAAATTAAGTCAGTCATAGAACTACATTTTAAAGGTAAAATTACAGATTGGAAAAACAATTAAGAATTTCTTATGGAGCCTGAGCAGGTTTTCGCTTTTTGAAGTCCTGTAGTTAGCAGAATTGGTCCTCTGCCCTTACTTTATCAAATGCACATAGCTATAATCAATGGGGCCTACATCGAATGACACTAAGCATAGATCTTTTAACAGTGATACTGCAGTGTTTTTAATGACATACTACAGTGTGTTAAATGAGGTTATATCCTGAAAGTCCAAGGAACACAAAGAGGCTAAGAATAGGAGAGCTCATTGAATATGAAATCAGAGAAGCTGAGTGTACAGATAAATTCACAAGAAAACAGGGATAAGCACGTCTAAGGTTCTTTCTGACCAAAGAAATGGTTAGCTGTTTTTTCTTTTCACAGACTTTTAGATGAATTTTTGTGAATTAAAAAAAAATCCTCAAAATAGATGTATTACTTACGTCATCAATATTTGATTCAAATGGAAATAAACCTGGAAATCTGAATTTTGTCTCTTTGGGAAATGGTAATTTCCTACATGCTGAGAAGCAAATGTGAGGTGATTTGTGGTTTACAAACAACTGAAACAAACCAAGACATCACTTATCATATCTGTGTGCATTTTTTTATTACTCAAAATAGACAGAAAACAGCAACAAATCAAAAGAGCTGTTATAGATTTATTCGGTATTGGTTAAATTACTATGCAAGGACAACAGTGACTCTGGTTTATAATTCTAGCACCACAAATTTCATGGTAAGTCTACAGTGTATAATGGTATGTAGAAATATCAGAAGTAGCTTTACATAAGCTAGTTCAGTCTTGACTGAACTAGTAGGAAACTCTGCCTGGGCAAGTTTACCTAAAATTTATACTAGGTTGGAAATTGTTCCACCACATATTTCACTGAATAATGTAGCCAAAGCTGTACAACCCACTGAGAGCAGTTCAAATTCAGATAGCATTTAATTTGCTGTGAAGGGTGATGCCTCTGTATGTTTTCCCATGATATTAGCTGCTTATAAAATCAGAACTTTCAAGATCACTGAGCAATGAGAACAGGTCTTGACCAAACATATTCCCTAGGTAAGTACATTTTTGAGGGATAATTCCCATCTTTTTCCACACTGAGTCAGTCAAAGAAAACAGACGTTAATGTGCTTGCCTGGCATGTGAGTGAGGCAAGAACTTTAACTCTTCCACTGCCATCTGTAGCCAGCTTCAAGCTGTGGCCTCCTTCCAGTGATATTCTAGCATTTGTCTCACATCTTAACAGGATATTGTAAGCTTGGCTGGTGGGCAGCACAGGAAGTGCTTTCTTCCTGCTCTGATGTTACTGGTATGATAAACAGCCCAAAGCAGTATATAGTTACCTAAGGACATGCACACTGCATTCATGCGAAATGTGGCTTTAAAAGAGTTACAGTACATCGTTCTACACCAGTTCAGCTATTACTAGCCCATCATAATTAAGGCAGAGAATTAGTCATGCTTGGTTTTTTTTTCTTTTTCTTTTTCTTTTTTTATTTCTGCCTGTGCAACACAATGAACCTTGACAAAAAAGCCAGAACTTTTCATTTAAGAGGCAATAAAACTGTTTAATGGCAAGATGCCATATCTTTTCCTGCACCATCTCTTTATTGATACTGATTTTAATTTTAGAACAGTCAATATTTTAGTTATACAACAGAAAAAAAGATGAATTATTTTATGCAATACTACAATACCTTTGAAATGATTATTTTAAAGATACAATGTACTGTACAGAATGACTGATTTTTAGTAAAAGTCTACAAAAAGATACAGAGATCTCTTTTAAACAGAACTTACACACATACATACTTACTCATCATTCTCTTTGCTTTTATCTGACCTTAGGATTTTCTCCTACTTCTGCTTGTTTTCCCTAGCTATATATACTTTTTGCCGGTAATGAATGATTCTCCAACACTGTAGCTGCTCAGTTGGGGCAATTACCCCAAAGGCAGAATGATGCTTTTATTTTTCAAAGGCTACGCCAATTTTTTTTTAGGCTGACTAGGGCAGCTACGGAAATGGACTGCAGGGTATAGAAATCACGTACATGTAGTAATTATCATTAGCTCAGCAAGTTAGCAAATTATAAAGAGTATTTCCCTGCTGGAGCTGGGTGACAAATACAGGCTGAAGGAACAAAATGAGAAATGTCAGGTTGCTGGATGAACAAGAGTGGAAGGGCGGTCATGATCACGGTGAAATACTGTCCTCCAGACCCTGAAATTGGTCCTGCTCCTTCTTTCAGCCCTTTTATGCCACTGGTTGCCCCAAAATACTGCTGAACCTTCTGCAAAATACCAGTATTATCTTGGCAACTGCAGTTCTGTATAAAGGGTGTCCACTGACTACAACAGTGTTCCTCCTTTCAGCAAAGGTGGCAGAGATCTTTACAGCATGTCTAGCTGTTTTAAACCTGATGATGACTCACATGAGTATAAATACTGCATAGGCATGTTGATGGGTTTGGGTCATTTGTTCCCTTTTTTAAATGTTTGGAATTATAAAAAGTGTGATTAAAAAAAAGGTAGCACAGTCAAGTGCTTTGAAGTTATGTGATGCCAGCATTAAAATGATTTGTGCAACCTGAAAGCAGCCCTCTTCACTTTATGCACCTATTTTTAGCATTTGAACCCCTACTGGAACTGCTGTTGGGTTGAGCTGGAATTGTGTAGAGAGCTAGCTTGTTATCTATAGTATCTCTGCTTCACATGTTGCAGAAACTAGGAATGCATCTAGTAAATGAAGCAGGGAAGCTATAAGGCAAGGAAAGAAACTCCCAATTGAGGCTGTCGTATGCTGTTCTGAAGAGCTAATTTCATAGTTGCCTGTGCCTTGGACTTGCTATGTTTCTACTGAAGCCTACAGAAGCCATTGGGCTATATATTTCACAGAGGTTATAGATGCATGATTTGAGATGTAATGTTTAATTTGTAGACCTCATATTTAGTTTGCAGAAGTTTCCAGGACTCATCTGAAACTGAAGTCCATGCTGTCTGCGCCTGCACCATACGAAATGACACCTAATGCTAGAGGTGAAAAAGTATCTAGTTCTTGCTTTCTCACACTGAGTTTCCCAGATTAGTGTATTTTTTTTAAACCTGATTCTTTCTGTGCCTCAGACTTCCAATGGTAAAATGGATATTTATTACCCTCTCAAATAATAAGGTATGAAAATGCAGTCATTAGTGTTTTTGAAACCATCAGATACAATTATGATGAAGACTGTAAAAAAAAATAATACAAGAATATTGATTAGTCCATGTTAGAATGAGTTTGAATTCACCATAGTAAGATGCAAGGTCAGGCAATGATTCTTGAAGATATAACAAGATATCATTAATCATGCCTTTTCCTGGTCATGATCCATTTTGTTCTATGAATGAACTTAGGACCCAGGGTAAAATGAACATGTGATACATAATGAAACTCTTTGACTTTGCAATCTGAACATTTTCTTTATTTTTCTGCAAATCAATCCTGCTATATGTAAGCTTTCAGAGTGTTTCTATAATAAATTAGTGTAAATGCCAATTCATACAAAAACACTTAAAATTAGGGCTTTCTGATGGATAAAAATTATACATAAAACTGACAGAATGACAAAACAAAACCTTATTTAAAAAGATAGTGACTGTCTTATGACTGTCCTTAGGACAAGATTTTGAAGGTCAGCATCTCAGCTGGGATGCATTGGCTAAGTACCAATGGAGCTGTGCCAGTCTACAGGCACTAAGGATATGGCCATGTGTTAGTAAATATCATAAATCTTTAATATAACTATCTTGGATAGACTATCTGCTTTTTATAGCATACAGTGTACTTGGGTTTTGGTTGTTAATCAAAGTGGAGTGAAATTTCACAGCTGATTTTCCAAGAGGCATATGAAAGTCAGGACTGAAAGGATAGCTATAAATGAAAGCTCACATTTCAGAAATGAAGCTCACATTCCACTGTAATTGCCTTTTTATTTCTGTGGTTTTCTGATCTATGTCATTTCTAATAGGACTAGCTACACAGTAATACTATACTGCATTGGTCTGCCTGTACCACAGTAAAACACCAGTGAACATACTCTTAAATCAAAGTAGCCTCTATCCAGGAGTGTGTTTGCACACACACACCCCAACACACACACACCTGCAAACACACAGGTTTTGAAGAGCAGGTGAGCTCATTTCTCTCAGCCTTGCCCTTGCTTTACACTTCCCAGGAAAGATGATGCAGGACTCGGTTTTCAATATGCTTTCTAATTAACAACATCATTTGAGTATCTCCTCCTTCCCACACACTGTTGCAGTCAGTGCAGGAAGCACCCCCCCTCCTTGCTGGCTGACAACTGGCTGCACTGCAGCACTGCTGGAGAGCTAATGACAGTCATGTTTCCTGGCACAATTTGCCCACTGGTTACCAGTTCCCATAGGTCATGGCAGAACTGGGCTTTTATTGTGTAAAGCAGTCTGAGATCCCTTGAAATGCATGGGGCTAAGCAGCTGCCTTATCTTCCACCCTGTGTCAGGATCCAGTTTAGCCTATATACTGGTATTGTGTTTTTCTATTGTCCCAGCCCAAGCTCACTAATGATCGAGACAAATACTCCTTTACAGTTGTTGCCCTACGTGGCCACCTTATTTCCTTGGTGCTTCAGGTAACCTCTGATGTGAGAAAGGTGGGATCCAGACCAAAGTCACTAAGCACCAGAGCAGCATTTCACCTCATTGCCCCCTCGTTGAAAGGAACACACTTCACAGACCTTCAACACATTTCTCTCCCCTACGGTCCCATTTACATCAAGTGCTAAAAGCCTGCTTGAACCCTGCCTGCCCTGTGAACGGGCCACGAAAAGTAACAGGGCCTGAGGAATGAGACACCAGACTCAATAATCTGGGGAGCTTGGCCTGGCCCCTGACTGATGCTGATGCAATGTTTGTTGGTGGTCAAATAACTTCACCTCATGAGTTTTCACTAAGCTTTGGGGACTGTTCCTCCTCTGCTAGGCAAATCCACAATGCATACAACAGTGAAAGATACACAGCATGTTCAATTCTTGTGTGAAACACAGTGCTAGACCTTTGCTAAAATTAGGATGCACAAAAAAAAGCTGATGCTAGTGTCATCTATGCTAGGCAATGCAAGGTACAGAACAGCCTGAAAGAAGTGTCATTGCTCAGCTTTCAAAATATGGGTGGCTAAATATAGGTATTATGTTGATTTACGGATACACCTGTGCTACTCTAAGAAAACAGTCTTAGAGTTTTTATATGGAACAAGCCATGCCTGAAAACCTGGCCTGTTTTGTAACCATCGCTATTGCAAGAACCCCAGCTCTGGCCTCCTCCCGATGACACTAGTCATGCTAATGACTCAGACTATATGAGTATGGCTGTGTTTGTGGCTGCATGTGAGTTTATGCATGTGCTTGCATGGGGGAAGATAACTTTTATGAACAGCACTCGCTCTTCCCTCCCCCCAACATTTCATAAAAAATTAAAGAGAGCTTGCTTTGACTTTACATGCCCCTCTGATAAGGAACGGTATTAGGGCAGGGCACTTTCCTATGCGAGCTTTACTGCTTTATCTTGGTGACTAGTAATAGCTCCATAACGGCAATAGATTTTTTTTTCCTTTCTGAGATTGAGGTTCAAAGTGTTATAATGATTTCTCCATCATACCCAGTGGAGAAAGAAAGGCTTGATTGTCATTTTCTTGTCTGTACAAATGGAATTAAATGACTGTAGAAGTAATAACATAAAAATGACCAAACCCTCAGTTGCATCTAAGAAATAAAAGCAGTGGCTAGGAGTCACATTTCACAATAAGATCTGAATAGGTATGTATGTGCTCCCTTTTCATTCAGAAAGAAATTCCCGATAGTGCTCCTTCCATGCAGTTTAAGAAACACACTCAGTCTGCTGCTGTGCAGCTTTTGGATGATTTCAGTTTCCATAAAAAGAAGATGATCTCATCCTCAGGACTTAAAGATGTATCACCCTATCTTTTCCTCTTGCCCAGTTTGAAGGGGAATTTGAATTTATGAAGCCGGAAGTCTGGCATAACTGTAAGAGGACTGACCTGAACAACAGAAAGCTATTAGCTTTAACCCCTTCCCCACTTGCAGCCTGTATGTGCCTCTATTCTGGTGGGAGGGACAGTCACGTAAAGCAGCTGCGAATCGAGGTTGGTGCAAGGCCTGTGCAGGGGGCTGCAGGGACTCTGTATTACTCCATTGTGGACAGCTTCCCGCTTGGAGCTCCAGTGGCCATGTCCTGTGGCAATGCCTAGGTGCAGAGAGTCTGTGGTGTGAGGAACTCTGGAAAGAAGGACTGGGACAGGACACCACGTATATCCCCCAGATGGACTCTACGAGTACCAGTAGGTTCACGGAAGAAAGATACTCTAGATTTCCATATAACCATATCACGATGAAAAATTTGTGCAAAGTACGTACTGCATCCTATGTGCAGACCCTTGCATATTCTACAATAGCTTCCCATGAAGATGCACCACAAGAGCAGATGGACGTTAATGCAGAAATTGTCGATGGTACTGTACTCACTGCATTTCCCAGCTAATTGTTCGCATCTCTCTACTTTATCACTACTTTGTTCCAGGCTGCAGCTGACAGCACACACCTCCAAATGCAGTTCAGCCCAGCATTTACACTTCAACTTCTTCTATTGCACTGGTTCTTCAAGAAACTCCATAATAACTTCATTTAGTACTTTTAAAATGGGCCAAAAATGTACCTGAATACAATAAGTGTATTAACAGGAACGAAGGATTCTAACATCTCAAAATGTTTTTCTATTTTCCCTCTCCTTTTTTTTCCTGAGAAATATGAAGCATCCAGACTATTTCTAATCAATACAGTTTAGTCATTTCAATTTCCCTCAGCCAGCATCATGCACGGAGAGGTTGCTCTGTATTAGAATTCATTTTCTATTGCCTTCAAGCCCAGGCTCAGATCTCATTGCCATGTGCAGCACTTAGCAGGAATATCATTGTTAATCATCTGCTGCGACAGAAGAGACAGCTCACACAGAAGCACTATAGGGAAAAGTGATTTTAAAAGAAATCATTTAATATTGTGAGTAGTAGCGGAGCTGATTTTATGATGCCCATAGACTGTGTTTGGAGGGGAAAGAAGGAGAGAAGCTGTGGGTTGTTCTTACACAAAGCCCATTTTCCCTTAATTTTCTCATTACAGATTCCTCAGTGCTGTCACAAACACAGTACAGAAGCTTGCCAAGCACTCTGTAAATGACTGAATTCAACATATTAGTGAAAAACACAGAGCAACTAAAAGGGACGCAAATAATAACGATTACAAATAAAAATACTTTGCATTTGTATACTGTTTTTCATCAAGACATTTCAAAAAACCTTTTCTAACATTAATGAAGTCTCAAACACCTCTTAGAGGAAGATGAAAGCTATATTGTCAGTACTTGTTTTACCGGTAAAGTGCAGCTGCTCTCAGGGTGCAACCAAATAGCTATGATGTAGTAACTTACCATAAAAATACAATTAAAAGGAGGCATAAGATTTATGCACCTGAAAAGAAGGGGTGAATTAATACAAGTAAAATATGGAAAGATCTCAGCTGAAAGTTGGCCAGAACTCCAGCAGTTACAGTTCTATGAAAAGTTTTTAATGACTGCTGATAGTAAGTAGGATTCTTATTCTGCGTTACATCCTAACTGGGACATTGCTAACACTAAAAAAATAAATCCTTTCAGATTCTGAGTAAAGGGATGCTACAGAGCCCTTTCTGCCAACACTGCTATCATCAGAAGAGAACAGATGCTTTATTAAAATGCAACAGATTTTTTCATTTATCACAAAGAAGTATGTTCATGGAGAATAAACCCATCCTTTGGGGTTTGAAGTCTGGAAATTTGGATTTTTATGTGACTTTTGCTACAAACAGCAAAATCCAAATTGAAAGTGCATTGATTCTTCACCCACACACATTCTAGGAAGTTTGCTTTGGGAGTAGCTAGGGCAAACTTCACTAAGTAATATACATCCAAGCAGAAAATTGGTTCAAGTCTGAAAAAGGACATAAAAATAAGTTAAAAAAAAAACCCGAAAGGAATAACAATTCAGAAGTTGAATTTGCAGAAAACTGTCCAAATTAGAATATATTATTTAAATACCACTTTCTGAATAGTGCTGTCTCAAGAGATGTTTGGATCTGTAAAGAACTGGGACTTCATTTGCAAACAGATCTTCTCTTTTTATTATGTGCTAAAGCCAAAATCTCTCTCCAGAGCACTTTCCATTTATGGACTGCTAAAAGTCTGGATGCAGACACCTTGAGACATGATGCCCCTTAAAACTGGTACTGTGTTTTACTGTGCAGAAGTAGTTCCCCTAAAATATTAGTAAACCAGAGATGATTGCTATGTGATGAAAAAATACTTGTATGATGTGATTTGAAAAACTTACTAAGAGAATGTCTATAGCTATTACTCAAAAGGCTTCCTAAAAGAAAAAGTAAACATGAGGAGAAAAATCAGTTTACCCTTTACCTTTCAAAGGCAGCCGCCCTCAGATAAGCTTAAGGGCATTCTATTTACAATCTCCTAAGTGCTGAACAGCTAACCTACAGCTGCTCCTCGGAGAGGTCCTCCAAAAACAGGCGATTTCTGTGAAGGACTTTGAAGTATCATTGACAGCCAAGAGCAATCAGAAGTCTGCATTTATTGTTTTTATGCTTTTCTTTTCAAATTTTAAATGCAAATTTAACTCTTTGTCTAGTTTGAATAAACCTTGCTGTTTTCATTTTGAGATTCTTTGCCACTGAGGATGAGCTCCAGTGATTCTGACAAATTGGGGGTACTTGCTGTTTCTCTGGAGGTACCATACCCAAATGGAACAGTGCTGCAGACAAATCATTTGGGCATTCTAGGAACTGGGGTGTATCTTCCCCAAAGCTGAAATGCCAATGTGAGGCAGATAGTGTCAAGGGCTAGAAAGGAAGAAGTTATCCCTTGCAACTAGGAGAAAGACAGCCAAAAGCTTCATAAAATCACAGATTATTTAATGCAGTCCGCAGTTAGAGTTCATCTCAGTATTGTGTTGGTGTTATGTTACGCAGATCTGAGTCACCTTTAGCTGTCTCATTATCAGTAGTATCTATTTACCATGAACAAAAGGAAAAAAAGCTTTTTTCCCCCTTCCTCTTTTTTTTCAGCTCTTTCTCCTTTATCACCAAGAAGAATGACATTACTGATAGATTTTTGAAACTCATTCTTACCATGTGAGTTAGAATTCCCAGATGGGACTGCTGGAAGTACACAGCCCAAGAATCAATGAACTAAAGTGAGAGAGACTAACACAGAGCTATTCAAGTGACGTTTTAGTGGTAGCAGATTTCTCTAATTGCAGAATCGCTAGAATACATTATGTCACATTACCTGAATAATGATTTTTACTAATTGTGTGTCATACTGTAATAATATGAGTATAGAATGAGTCTGATCTATTGCCAGTTGAACAGACAACATGAAACACAGCATAAAATACATGTGAGTTTTAAAGAGGAAGAATTGCTCAGATCCATGAGAAGCCTCATTATAAGTAGTCGTGAGCTCTCACTTACATAAATTGGAAATCCCTATACCCCACATTTCTGAGAATTAGCTCTTAACCAACTAGTTCTGATAAAAGGTGATCAAAAATAATTCTTTTTAAAAATAATATTTGCCTAGCTTCATTTTGAGTTCCAAAAAGAGGACTGTCCTGAGAGATTTGATTGATAAGAGTACATTTAGTATAGCAATAAGTCTAACATCCCTGTGTTAACACTGGGGAAAGTTTTAATACACCACTTTCACATTTCAAGCCTACTCTCCAGCAGCAATTAATCCTGTGAATCCCCCAGCACTGACTTCTTGTTCACAGGCTGGTTGAGCTCACCCTGGGTAGCCAGCAGAATTATAGGATGCTATTCTGAGTTTACTTTTGAGAAACTAGGGGGCAACCATTCCTTGAAAGATGAAGTCAGTCTTTTGCTTATTAGTACCACTGCAAAGCAAGGGAAATCTATACTGATAGTGACATTGACCTAGAAGAAACATTAGTTTATTATCACTTCCCATTTAAGGCTAACTTACTCTCTTGTTAAATTCAGAGGCAGTGAGAAGTGCAATGAGTACCCTAGGCTTGCAGTTAAGCATCAAAGAACCAGAGAGATTTGATTTCCAGTGAAGCTGTACTTCCTGTACACAAACGCAATCCTGAAAACAGTGTTCTGAAATACAAAAGAATTCCCATAATATATTCCTCTTATACAAACTTGTACTTTATTATGTACATAAATGTGAGTCAGATTTTAAAGAGCTGTAGTCAGCCTGTGCAATGCCTGGAAAATACCTGTTTGATAGGGAACTTTGAAATGTCTGCCTTGGAGTTTGCCCTGGACTGCTCTACTTGCACAAGTGCTTTCCCTAGTGCCTCTTTTCTCCCTCCTGGACATGTCCCTTATGTAGTACAACCATACTGTATTGCTCTTCTTAGCATTACTCTGCCCTGAGTAAATTATGAAGCCAACACATCCTAATCAGCTTTAAGTTCAGTGGGCAAGAATAGCCATCTTTGCTTCACAGAGAAGTAACACGTAAAAAACAGGTTATCAAGTCTCTGCTGTAGTCCCATGCCTTTCCCTTGCAATATGTTAAATGCCAGCTCTGACATTAACCCCCTGCAAAGTCCAGCGAAGGTGATGGGCATAATGCTGCAATGTTGTCATTTCTCTCCTGTCATAGGCAATAAGGACAGGAGCACAAGGCGGGAAGCAGTTTCCTGCACCATCATGGCCAGTCCCCTACTAAGGCGGCACATTCTTTAACAAACCTCTGCAGCTCCACTCTCTCTCCTACTCTCCTAAGTGCCCACCCGGGCTGAGTACCAGAGCTTGCTGCAGCAGAGGCATCCAAGCATGTTTGGCATCTATCAGAGGTCTAACCCCTCGTTCATGTCATCTGGTCGGACCAGGCTCCTCAGGTCAGCTCCTCCTAGGTAAAGCACAGTGTGGGTGTTTAACATAAGCTGGGCTAACAATCAATAACAAGTTTGAAAAGAGCGTGGGTCATAAATCCACATTTAACTCCCTGTATTTAGTACTTAGGACAAGACAACATCAGGCTGCAAGCAGTCCTGCACTTTTACAATATTTATGCTGCACTGTTTTCATTTCCATAGTTGGTCACAGTTTTCCTCTAGAAAAGGCTTCCAAAAAAACCTTAAGATAAATCTTTTTTTTTCTTTTCTTTTCTTTTCTTTTCTTTTTTCTTTTCTTTTCTTTTCTTTTTTGCTTATTGCAGATCAATTATTCAGACTGTTATCTGAAATACACAAGTGTTCTATGGTGTTAACGCTAAGTTAAATACATGCCTAAATATTGGCAGGATCAGCACCTGCTAGCAGTATACCGACAAATGCTCTGAAGCTCATTAGCTCTGCATTTTGCAGAGCTCTGTTCATATGCTCATGTAGATACTAAGGAAATAGCTGCTTAAATAAAGAACATTTGTTGACATGTTGTTTTTAAAGTATATTGTAGACCTAGCTATAGCAATGTGTATATAATAAATTATGAAACAAAGAAATTAACTATTTGCTTGTCAAATGAAGGGACATTTCTAAAATACTCAAATGAAAGAGTGTCTTGCCTCCCGGGTCTCTTGCTCTTTTTCAGCTTCATTTAGCTTAAGTTACTTAGGAAGTCAATGCGCTCTTCAAGAGGACTGCTTCTCAAGCCTGTAAACATATTATCTCATTGCAAGGAATAAGAAATGCACACATGTGCTGCTTAGAATCTCTGCAAATCATTCATTATCCACTGGGCGTGTAGACATCATAGGTGCTACTAAGTGATTAATAGATCTTGTTGAGCAGATAGAGCTCTAAATAAGCACTATTTCTGATAAGCCTGTAGGTCCAAACAATTTATAAGTATTTAAGCTGAGGAGAGCTGTTGTTCTCTTGCCTAATTACACTTAAATCTCTTTTGGATATCATCTTTATCACCATTGGTGACATCTTTCACAAAATTTGCACTGGGAGTTGGTGAGTTCTCACAAGATTTTTTTTTCATTGCTAATTATTAAGGCTATCTTTTGGGGATGTTAGATAAGCTCTCATAACCATGTTTTTTGGGCTGTTATAGTATCATTGGCAAATTCTAAATCTTCAAGTTTACTGCTGTTCAGCTATCTGTCGCTATATTAAACAAATGTTAAAATCTTTCTCAAAGCTACCCATTCTCATAGTGAAGGAAACAATTGCATAAAGAGGAAATAAGAGAAGACATCTTCATTTGACACGGAAGTCTATGTTAAACTATTCCCTGAAGATACATAAGCCTTGATATAAAATTTTGATGACTATTATTTTCATTGGATACCATAATGTTTTTGGATTTTCCAGAATTATACTGATACTGAAGGCTGTCAAAAGCTTTCTTAAAATATATGAAGTCTGTGAGAGGCTTTTGCTATTCAATTCTCTTTTCAATGACTATACTTAGGGTAAAAGCCTGGGCACATGGTGTTCTGGAGAGAAATCTGTCTTGCTCCTTCTTTAGTTTTGCCTCTGTTCTTTATTTCTCTCTATGGCAGTTGTTTCTTTGCCTGCAGAAGACTGATAGAACCCTGAAGCCTGCATAGCTGTTGCAGACACTTAGGTCATTTTTGGCATATTGAATGAAATGCTATCCATTTTATATAGCTTCTTTCACAGCTTTGTTTATGATGTGATAGGATTCACTATTTGGCTCTGGCTGTTTAACCTCTTGTCAAAATCAGTGGCTTTTGTGGTGTTTGCCAGTGTTCCATCTCTTAAGTGTGATTTGTCCGTAGGTTTGCATTTTTTTCTTTTTCCAAGTTTTTCTCTGTTTATTTGCGACACATCTTCCAGTTGATATAAACTTACCAGACAGAACTCTGCTTTCATCAGCTAAGTGCTTTTACAGTTTTTCAGAAGCTGTTTTAACATCTGCAATGATATTAATTCACGTATTTTCTCCTGTTTCTCCTAGCGCTGCTTTTTATTACTCTGTTTGTTTATACAAGGTTTCTTTTTCTATAGGCTTATCTGAGGCATGGATGTTGGCTTCCACTTGCAGCTGTTCTTTCACATGGCTTTATGTATCTTCACTTATCAAATTCCAAGTCTGTTTGACTAGAAAACAGCTGTGGTTATTAAGGTTTCCTCAGTATTGCCACAGCCAAAGTACCATTCTGATTTCTTGTACTGGTCTAAGCATCTTGGTATCTCATTCTTTGGTTCCATTCAATATTCCTGTTGTTATGCTTGTATGCCAACCTCATACCTTCTGTAGAATGTGAGAGCTTTGAGGATTTTTTTTTTTAATTTTATCTTCAGTCTTATCACAATAAACTTTTTTTTCCTTTCCATGAGGTCAGCACCTGTATATGCTCAGACACTCTTGGAGAGTTCACGCAACGAGCCTTTTCAGGGAAGTGTTCTGGGTTAAAATGAGCTTTTTGTTGTCATTGGGTTGATTTTAACCAATTCACTATTCACCTGTGCAATTGTTTGCGCTGTCACAGGAGGTGACAGTCATGCAGCAACAGGAGTAAACAGCATGTAAGGGTGGGAACAGCTCTTTAAGTTCCAGCACTGATTAGTTTATGGAGCTGCAGCTTAAGGAGACGATCTGTTTAGCAGTGTCATCAGTCAGAATCAGAAGGCAACTGTATAACAGATCATCTACCTCAGCTGTGCTGCCCATGAACGCTGGATACCCTACAAATCTCTTTGCCTATGTCACAGCTGATACTTCATGTGAGTCTAACAGGCTGTTAACTGCCTTCCAGATCAGAAATACTTCTCTGTTCTGGAAGGTGTAACTAATGCTAGCCCTACTGAATTTTGCTTCCCTTAAAAGTTACGACTTTATTGTCACTTGCCAATAACTTTCATCATCTCCTGAACACTGACATTACGTTACTCCAGCAGTCTTGAAACTACATTTATACATTTTTCACCACTTCATACCTTTTGCTGTTGTACTTAGTTTTCTAATATGCCTCACACCCACTTTCCTTTGTCTTTAAAATAAAGAAATCTCAATACTGTAGCTACCTAGTAGCTTTTGCAGACTTACCAAGCCTGCCAAGACAAAATCCATTATTTTAGCAGGCCATTTGCTGGAATGGGTATCTTACTGTCTTCCTGCATCTTAATTTATTTCTACTAGGATAGTCTGTTAGTTTATGATTAAGCTTATGACCTTGACAGCCAGTGCCTTTCTGGTCCCTAATCTTAAATTATCCAGTTTGTATGACTCTCCGAGGTGAAAGTCCTGCGAGCATAAAAGCCAATAAGCATTTTCAGCATGACAGTGCATTCTCCAAAGAAGGGATATTATGGCTTGAGCAGCAGGACTCCTCCTAGAACGAAATTAGAAGGTTATAGACCTTTTCTAGCACTGTATGTATGGGGCAAAGTCTAAATTCTTTTTTTTCTTTTTTTTTTTTTTTTTTTTAATTAACAGAGAGAATTTTAGGAAACTTGAAAAAACTTGTTAGGCTTGACAAGTCAGACCCAGATCAGCTGAGATATACTGGTGGTATTAGACATATTTGTGTAGGTTAGCTAACCGCCAGCCTTGCTCCACTCTCCTTTCTCAGAGTCAGTGATGTCCACATTTTCTTCCTAGAAAATTTATATATTTAATCGATACAGCAAGCTCAAACTCTATATCAAATATGAAAACTAGAGCTGCTCCAAAAAATAACTTAGGATGTCTTTTGGAAAAAACTGACTTTCCATCAGCCCTGCAAAGAGAGAATCCAAAAAGCTTTCAGCTGACAACAGACACTTGTCAACGAAAGTGCAATTTATCTTAAAAATAAAATACACCAAACAAATAATTTTCCATCAAAAACAAATTTGACTGGAAATTTTCAGCAGCCTTTGTGTAGGCAACTGACTCTTGTTAGGACTTCTACCTCCTACCCGCTGGCTCATCTGCTTCCTGCTCTCATGTGAGTCTGCTCCTACATTGTTCAGAGCACAGAACACAAGGACAAGGCAGCTAAGAGGAAAAACACAGCAATCTTGCTCCTCGGAAGAGTTCTTACTTCAGCTTGACAATCACGTTGTTCAAGAAAGCAGAAAGGAGGCAATGAGGCTTAGGTTAGAAGGATGTCTATCCCCTCCCATCCCTCCTTTTCCTGCGATAAAAGAAGCTGATTTCACACACAAAATGCAGAAACGTAGTAGAAGCAGATAGTCTGCAGTTTCACTGAAAAACTTCAAGAGAGGGCAGTTTATGAAAGCTATTGAAACAGAAACTTTGATTTCCAGAGTGAACCTTTATGTGCTGCAAGAAGCACTAAGCCACTTCTCAGCTTCTTAACTGCTTGATGTGAGCATATCCCCAAAGAGCAACCTGCTCATGGCTGTCCTCCCTCAGGCCTTTTCAGAATTTTTTGGCAAATAGCTATGGACAAAATCTGAAATATGAGTCTGTCCTGGAAAACACAAGTTAGGAAAAGATGTGTAGTGGTAGCAGGATTGAGTGTAACCTTCTTACAGACTGAACTTAGCCGTTACACTTGACACTGGTATACCAGCTAGGTATATATTGGATAGCAATGTGCGTCAGAGCCTGAATGATACCAGATATACTCTAACCGTCTCATTAATTAGCTTGGTGGGAAAGACGATAACCGAGGACCATTGATGTCCAGACCTAGATTGTGTGCCTTTTGACGTGTGGAGCCATCAAAGAAGCTGAAGATTTCCCCCCCCCCCCCCCCAAAAAAAAAAAAAAAAATTTGGGAACCAAATGAGAGAAGGCGTATATGAATGTCACAATTAAGGGTTAGATGGTGATATTTAGCAATACCAGATGTCTCGTGAAGAGTGTGCCTTTAGGCTCAGGGGAACTACCTAGGAATGGCCCTGAAGTAGGAACCAGAGGCACCAAGTGTCCAAGTTATGGACCGGGGTAGGGGGAAAAGAATGATCCTGAAGCTAGCGCATACCGGGTATTCTATGCGGTGGGTTGCTGATTTCTCGTGATGTGTGGAGTCAAGAAATCCATCTGATACCAGGGATCACATTCCCGTGGAGGTGCAAAGACAGAGAGTAGATGTCCATCGAACATGAAGGTGGCATACCGGATACTTACTGGTATACCAAGTAAGTGAAGAAGGCAGCCTTCCTGGCAGATTTGCCTTTCTGCAATGCAAGGGATTAGTGGAGGAGAGCACTTTGGCAAGGCAGATACACAGAATTACTAACACATTCCAACTCAGGCATGAGAACAAGGCAAAAAAAAGATCTCTCTGAATTCTTGTCTCACAACCCAAACTACCTAATTATTCCTTTAAATATGAAGTAAGGAGAAATAAATTCTTTATAATAAAAAGATGATGTGAAGTACATTTTAGGAGAAGCTGACAGAAATAGCATAAAGGCTGTTTCGAGCAACAGTTCAGTCATGCAGCTGTGCCAGAAATACATGTCTCCATAACAAGATGTGAAAGGGCTGGGATGTTCCATTACTGAGATTCCAATTAAATAAAATGGGCTAAAATTGGTTAATACTTAAGCTGATTCAATAAGCCATCTTTAAATTTAAAAGCCAGAATAGTAATCACTTCAAGCATGTTCTCAGCCATGGGACCATGACAGCCTGAGAATGAGCAGAACTAAGCTAATTCAGAAGATTCATCCAGTGAAGCTTATCTATCAAGAGCTGGTTGACACATATCATTCAATTTCTGTTTTGGCTTAGAGTCAATCATTTTTGTGTTGAGAATCCAGTGATGCATCTATAAATGTACTGTACTATCATTAGCACATATGAAGACCTATAACTCTCTTACATCCAATACCAAAAGTCACTCCTTTTTATTTTCATTTTGGTAGTAAGAGCAGGGCACTAAGAATCTGGGCATGTGGTTTCTACTTCAGTTTTTGCAGTCAGCTCACTGAGGCTATGAATACATACAGCTGTGTGTTTTTTAAACCTGCTCTCCTAATCATCCAGAACATAAGCCAGCTCCAATCTGGCACCTAATTTGTAGTATTAGTCTGACACAGTGCCAGAGCTTATCTGCCTGGCTCTCTGCAGAACCTTACCCAGCATTGCATTAACCGGAACTTCTTTGGTGTTTGTTCCCTGTCGAACACAGGCAATATCATTGTTCTGAACATAATTTAGGAACATTTTCTCATCTTTATATTTGTCTGTGAGGCATTTAGAGCACCTCAGATGGACAGCGCACACACTAGGGATTGCCCTCTCAGTCTCCTTAGTCTGCCATCCTGACTTTCCCAGATGTTGAAGGAACTGTGAAAAGTGCCATTGAGAAAAATTACAAAATAATTTGTCCATCAGAGGACTTTATCTCTAAACCAAGTAGTTAGTAATTGGTTTGTGTCTTTCACCTCTCATTTCGGTTGCTGAGGTTTCCTTCTTCAGTTTATAGCTGCCAGAGAGGGGGGAAAAAAAGAAAAAAAAAAAGAAGAAAAGAAAAGAAAAGAAGTGACATTTGCAGGCAGGCAGAAAAGTCTCTTTGTACCTAAAATAATAGAAATCTGTCTCTTCAAAACATCCCTTAGCTGCTTACTACAGATGATTTGTACATTAAGAAAATGTGTATCACGTTCTCAGTATCTCTGACAGCTTCCTGTGGTAAGCATCTGTGTTTACTTTTTGAGTCAACTGGTGTTTTATATAAATGCACTGAATCTTTTGAATGTGCCATTACCATTGAGAAATATTTCATTCTTATTGGTACACATCCCAATTAAGCTTTGATAAATGATTAGAAGTGCCATGTGTTAGTTTATTGTTCTATTCCTCAACAATTACTCTTCATTCATCTGAAATCAGGCATGTGCCATAGCATGCCTGTCTGCTCTACAAGGTGTGAAAGCTGTTTAAGAGATATATGTCTTTTTTTTTTTTAAACATGAAAAGCATTAGCTTTTTTTAAATTTCTTCTTTATATTAGTTTTTTTTATATATTTCTACTGATAGTTTCATTTATATATTCATTCTAATGTTTCAAATTCATGACTAACATCCCTATGTTAGTCCCTATGGTATTGCACAATGCTATCAAATATAGATAAAGTACCTTTCGTTCCACATTATCTGGTAGTTCTCCAATACATCTTTGTAAATTCTCTTTAAACTAGAAAGTGCCAGGTACAACAGAGTCACTGACATTTTTCATTTACTGCTATATACATGGAAGATGAATTTTCTCTGTGTCTATCAGAGCACAGTTCCATAGGGCAAATCTCTTAGCAAAGTGATTTCCTATTTATTAATTTAATTACATTTGCTTTTTCTGTTAAGCATAAAAGGTATCATTTTAAAGAGATAGCCAGTGCAGTGCAGAGCAAAGAATACTGCTGGAGGACCTGCAGACCTGAATCCAGTGCTGGACTGTTCTCCTGACCTTCTTTGGGTCTACTGGGAATTCTTCCTTTTTCACATCTCATTGGGTCATTCTCTCCTTCCACTTTCTCTTCATGATCTCATTTCAGACCACATGTTAAAGCTGACTCTTAACCTGTGCAAACACAGTAATAAAAAAGAGTTTCTCAAGAAGAGATGAACATAAAAAGACCTTTACATACTTTCCATGCATGGGAATACAAGAGAACACAACCAATACTACACAGCATTACTATATAAAACCTGCCTTGGTGTTATTTCATGCTCATGGAATTATTTTTGACTATTCTGTTTCTTCCTGTGGCACAGAGAAAAGGATGGTCTAATTTCATTTCCCAAACCAACAAATTTTGACAAGCAGGAATAAATTTAGCTTGTCCTTTGGGAAATCTGGACCCCATATTCACCTCAATCAGTGTGTGTTTTGTTATTAAAAGACTTCTCAATGGCAGAAATTAGACTGTTCCAGGAAATGGTTCAAGATACTGCCGGAGGCCAGACGGAGTAGTACAGGAAGTTGCACAGAAAGCATTCAGCCTGAGTGACTACTGAGCTAGTGTCCCTCAGTGGCATGAAGGCCCTCCTGTTGTTAGGCATGCTATCATTTGGTGTAAAACTCAGTGTTGCTCTTGATTTCTATAAACTCACTTTTCAGAAATTTGCTACTTGAGTTAAGAAAAGGTAGGAGGCTCTCATCTATGTATTTGGTAGTGCAATAATAAATTGATAATCAAGAGAGGCTGCATGGCATTCAAGTCTAAACAATTAACAAGAAAAAAATTAAAAGTTTTTCTGTAAGGCTAAGTTTTTAATTTTGTGATTGTATAGTGTCTAGCTAACTAATTTCTAGATCATGACCTGAGTGCTGTTGTATTACAAGAAATATATGTTTATATATATATATGTATATATATACACACATATATATATAAATATATATATTACTGAGGATTTTGAAATGTATTTCTAATACCAGAGAATATAACACTAGCATACACACACGAGATACGGTCTTCTTCTGGAACAAAATGAGTGAATATTTTTTTTTAATTTCTGCAGGCCTTGGAGTAACTCCATGGAATCCAAAGTCTTCCTGACAAACAAGACTCTATTCTGACATTTTTATATATCTTCATGATTAGCTCCTGCCCACAAGCAGTTCTGGCAGCAGCTGAGGTACTTACATACTCAGAGGGGAGCACAGTAAGTCGTGGGTTATCTCCAATATGTGAATTCTTATTATTCTTGCAATAGCAATGAATGGGAATAGTTGCTAAGAGCCAGGAGATAATCATCTAAGTGGGAAAGGAGTGGGGTATAGAGCACATACGCCTGTTTCTTTCACAATTTCTGAGAAATTTCTGTTTTGCCCTCTGCCCTAGGGACATGGATATACACAGAATGATCTTGCAAAGGCAAACTGCAGCCTTTCAGGAGTCTATGGTAGTTTCAACAGATAGCAGTATTTTCTTCCGCAGCGAGTAGTTTAAGAAAGCTACAAAAATCTACAGACTGGAAACATGGTATATATACCAAATATAAGAAAGCATTAAAGATGTATGGAGTAAACCAGGATATTTTGAATAAAAGGGGAGTAGCAGCTAGCAGTTAGGGGAGAGAGCAAACAGCTGACTTTGTAATACCCCTAAGGAGTATTTACGTATGCTTACCAGAAGAGACTGACAGAAATAAGCATGTGGCAGAGCTTTTCTAAAATGTAATAAAGGATATTTCTCAGATTGGTGTTTCTGAATACATATTAGGCACCCTGACTCATATGCAAACTTGTCGGAGGCGGGCTTGTGGAATCATAAGATGACTCAATATGAACTAGCAATATGATCCGTTTATTTCAGCAACTTAGCCTGCTTATATACTGTCATAGCTGTTCACACACTCAAGCATCTTGCTGGCTATATCTAATTGGCTTACTACTATAGTTCACGCCGCAAAGCTCTCTACTATTGGCTATCCACATATTCGCTGTCCCGTCTCACTAATCTCTTCATCCTGTTTTTACATAGCATTCATACTTTCTCCCTCATTACTTGCCCGTCAAGGTGTCTCCAAGGTTACTCCACATCAACAAGTCAGGGTTGCTCATTTGCACGGCCTGATATCCATGCTCGTCCAGCCAATTCTCTACAATTCCCCCATTTTTCTTTTGAGCAACCCAAACTTGTTTAAGAGCCTTGGAGAACATCCGCTTAACACAACCAAAAGTAATACAGAGGAATACACCCAGCAAGCACAGCCCAACCGCTATCCGCAATAGTTCTTTGATCAAACTTAACAACCATTGAGGCAAAGGGCCAAACAAACCCTGTAGCCATCCGTCCAAAAGTCCATTCTCTTGTAGTATTTTCTTCGTATGATCTTGTAGCCACTGAATCTTTTCCTGGATAGATTCACTGTGATCTGACAGGTTCAAGCAACACATTCCCTCAAAGTCCTCACATCCATGTCCTTGTGCCAATAGTAAAAAATCAATTGCTGCACAACGGCTTACGTTTAGGGATTGACTACAATTGTGAACGCTAAATGGCTTAAAATACTCGATCCTAAAAGTGGGAACTCCTACCAGACACGTCCAAATCTGCTTGTGCCATTGGGATGTGAATTGCATCGGGCTCCTGGCCGGTGATGGCCACCAGCCTATCCCGTCCTTTTCTAATCACTTCCCCTACTTGCTCCAGGCGCGTAACAATACTACGCTTCGGTTGGAGAGGGAGAAATATCCATTCCAAAACCACTATCACATCTCCCCCTTTTTTCTTTTGCCACTGCATGATGACTGCACACACTGAGGTCGCAGATAACAATACAACAAGCCTATATGGCTCGTCTTCAAACCGACGAGATGCCCATCATGATGTGACTAAATCCGTTAAGTGCTGTAAACAAGCCTGTTGTGCCGTAGACAAACGGACAGGGGTAGCTGGATCCGAACCCTTTAATAGGGGGCGAAGAGGCTCCAGCTCCTCGCTTCGAATGCCTACTACGGCCCTGACCCATTGTAAATCTCCCATAAGTTTCTGTGCATCCCGTAGGGTGCGGACGGCAGTCGTCAGTGTAACCTTTTGTGGTCTGACCATAATATCACTGATGTGCCATCCTAAATATTTCCATGGGCTGGTAACCTGTATCTTTTCTGGAGCAACCTGTAATCCTCTGGCCAGTAACGTATCATGCAAATATTTGCTTTGATCGTGTGAAAAGGGAGCAGCCTGGGCTACTAAAATGTCACCCATATAATGATAAATGATTGCTTGCGGCCATGCTTGACGGATGGGCTGCAAGGCGGCTGCTACAAACAACTGACACATGGTGGGGCTGTTGCGCATCCCTTGAGGGAGCACGACCCATTCAAACCTCTGAGGCGGGGCGGCCTTATTGAGCGCTGGAAGGGAAAAGGCAAACCGAGGTGTATCATCCGGGTGAAGTGGAATTGTGAAAAAACAGTCCTTAAGATCTACAGTCAGAATGTGCCATTCACGGAGAATCATCGTAGGTGCTGGCAGCCCTGGCTGCAGCGCCCCCATTGGCAGCATTTGCTCGTTTACCTTTCTAAGCTCATGTAACAAGCGCCACTTCCCTGATTTTTTCGGAATAACAAATACAGGTGTGTTCAAGGGCTTGTCGAAGGTTGACTATGCCCGATGCGTAACTGTTCAGCAACTAATTCATGCGCCTGGTGCAACCGTTCCTGTGTCAGCGGCCACTGCTCCACCCACACTGGTTCATTAGTGAGCCAAGTGAGCTTCAGGGGTGTCGGCTGCTTCACAGCGGCCGCTGAGAAAAAACCGAGTCAGGGGTTGCTAAAACAACTCCCCATTGTGCGAGGCACTCCCGTCCCACCAACCCATTGACCCCTTCAGGTAGTGGCAGGATAGTAAGGAGTACCCGGGCCCTGCGTTGCTCAAGGATCAGCTCCGCAGGCTGCAAAGTTACCATGGCTTGAGCTGATCCCCCCACACCCGCAACTGCATCCGGAGACGGACGAACTGGCCAGAGTCTGGGCCAAACCGTGGCCGACATGATCGTAACATCAGCTCCTGTGTCCAACAGCAGGCGAAAGTGCCGTTGCTCACCAGCATAATTCACCTGCACCGAGACCGTCGGTCTATGGTTCATATTTGGAGTTAGACAAGCCAGCGGGTCAGTACTTCCAAACCCAGCATTTCCCCACTGGGGCAACTCTCGAAGTTGAGCAGGATTGGTCAGTTCTGCTAATAACTGCGGAAATGGGACTATCTGGGCAATTTTACTCCCCTTCGGTATAAAAATGGGAGGAGTTAGAGTATATGCTACTATCCAAACTTGACCCGTACAATCAGCATCAAGAACCCCAGGGCACACAATGATGCCCTTCAAGCCGGCCGAGGAGCAGCCTAGCAAAAGGCCCCCCACTTGATCAGGCGGCTTGCGCCACCCTGTTGGAATTTTCTGTGGCCTGGTGTCAATCAGGGTGATTTCTACTGCTGTTGCCAGGTCGCACCCCAAGCTCCCGGCAGAGGCTGGAGTCCCCCGACCACCGGAGCCGGAGGAGGGGTTATTGTTGTCTGCGTGCGACCCCCCCTTCGCGCTCCGCAAGCCGTTTCCCGACCGCCGACATGCAGCAGAGGCATGAGTGCTGCTTTGACAGTTCTCACACCACACTTGTGCCTCCCTGCATTGTTTCCGGGTGTGACCCTGTTTCCCACAGTGGAAGCAAGCCCCTAAGTTACGATGCCTCTTCTGCTGGGCTGGGCCCTGTAAGGTGGCGGCAAGCGCCTGCATCTGCTGTGCCACTGCTTCCGCAAGCGATTTGCCTTGCTGTTTAACAGCAGCGGCGACCGCCTCAGATACAAACGCAGCTTGCTGCTGGAGGCCAGAATCAGCTACTCTCTCCAGCATCTCAGAGAGTGTGGCACTCCTAGGCAAGGTGCTTAGCAACATTTTTGTTTTCGCATTCGCATTCTCAAACGCAAAAGCACGTAACAACTGATCCTTGACCCCCTCCCCGATCTCGTGAGACGCTTCAATAGACGCCACAAGCTTGTTGACAAAGGAGTCAAAGGGCTCCTGGACTCCTTGACGCAATGTAGCCCAACTAGGTGGCTTCTTTTCCATCGGCACTCTCCACAGCGCATTTTTAGCTGCTTCGGCAGAGGCGTTGTGAAAATCCGCCGGAAACTGCAGTTGCTGAGCAGCAGCAGCATAAATTCCTTTGCCCATCAGCATATCCAAGGTGACATCTCGCAGGGGATCAGTTTGTGGCCTCGGCGTGTTGACCACCTTGTGACAGCCCTCCTCCCAATATCGTTCCCACAGGAGAAACTGCGCCGGGGTCAACACCAGTTTTGCCACCGAAACACAGTCATCCGGTGTCATGACATTTGATGCAAACAAATACGTAATCATTTGTCGTGACGGCTCTCTGTGTAATCCATAGGTGGCGACTGTATTGCGAATTTGTTGCATCAACTTCCACTCGAAAGGGTGATACCTAGCAGTGGCTTGACCACCTGCATTCGTAATAGTCACACGGAAGGCAGAGGGAGGACAGGCAGTGGCGGCCTGCCACTCACCCTCCAAAAGGGCATCGCGGATCACCCCTGACCACCGATGTTGTGTATTCAAGGGCTTTAACTGCACTCCGCCAGAAGAGATAACAAGCACATCACCTACTTCTCAGGCTCGCAAATTGCTCATGCGCCGAGTAACTTCCTCCAACAGATGGTCTGAAGGCCGAGGCCCTGAGCGGCGCGACCGCGGCGGAGGAGGGGGGTCAAGGAGGCGGTCCTCCTCCTCAGTTTCCGCATGCGCACTCCTTGCCCCAGCTGTTTTCCCTTCATTATCACTATTCTCGTTCTCTGGCAGAGGCAGTGCAGAGGGACGGCAACAGGGGCCCCCTTGGCCTTCGTCCAAACAAGAAGTCCGCCCCTCCTGCTCTACCTGTCTCTGAGCTGCTTTTGCCCTTATCTCCGCTGCGCTCTCAGCCACAGGAACCTCCATTCCTCCTGCAGAGGATGGGCTCGCAAAAAGCTGTGAGGGAGTAACTGCGGGAGAGGTTTCCGAGGGGCGATCCCCCAGCATTGCCGATGCGGCACATGCGACCCTTTTTTCTGCTTGATATTTCTGCAGGGCATTGATCACCTCCCGCCATTCGCCAACACTAAATACCAAGGTGGGGTCGCTTAAATGTCCATGCTCCCTAGCCCACTCACAGAGGGCAAGTAACTTCTTAGTAGAGACGGGCGCCTCTCGCTTAGCAAGGAATTTCGTCAATAACTGTATCGCCGCTTCTTGTTCCATCTCTATGGCAAGGATCAGCGGTCTTACCGGCACTCGGAGGGCAGCTGCACGAATTCCTCTTTAGTGCGCACACGGCCTTTCCTCCAGCTCTCATAGAAAGCAGGTTCACTTATGTCTTCGGGGTCCCTGTTCGGGCGACACTTGTCGGAGGCGGGCTTGTGGAATCATAAGATGACTCAATATGAGCTAGCAATATGATCCGTTTATTTCAGCAACTTAGCCTGCTTATATACTGTCATAGCTGTTCACACACTCAAGCATCCTGCTGGCTATATCAAATTGGCTTACTACTATAGTTCACGCCACAAAGCTCTCTGCTATTGGCTATCCACATATTCGCTGTCCCGTCTCACTAATCTCTTCATCCTGTTTTTACATAGCATTCATACTTTCTCCCTCATTACTTGCCCATCAAGGTGTCTCCAAGGTTACTCCACATCAACAAGTCAGGGTTGCTCATTTGCACGGCCTGATATCCATGCTCGTCCAGCCAATTCTCTACACAAACTGTGAATGAAAACTGCCTGGAGAATTTTTACACTGATTTTGATTTCCACCAAATGAGAACTGAGCTAAATTTGTCAAAAAATGAGCACCTCAAAATGACTTTGAATCTGAACCTAGATGAACAACTAGGATTTTTTTTCCAATGCTATCATCTCTAACACGTCCTATCGGAAATAATTTCACCAGATAATGCCTTTCTAGTTCAAAATCAAAATGAAAATCAAATCTTCCTTCCTTCCTCACCAGCTTTAATATACATTAGTGTGCTACTTAATTCAAAGTAAGAGATGTTACTGTACACATGCACTAAGAATAAGATCAATATTATGGTGCATTTATGGACCAATATATGGTCCCTGTATGGGCTATCTGAGGGTTGGACTAGATGATCTCCAGAGGTCCCTTCCGACCTTACCATTCTATGATTCTATGATTTAATTTAGTCCTACTTTAACATTAACCACATAATTTAGCCCTACACTTTCTGGAGTCTCAGCTATCAGATTCTCTTCCATCTCTCTCAGATGTCATCTCCACCCTGCAGTGAGTATGGCAGCCCAGGAAACTTTAAGTTTCAATCTGTTTAAGTCAGTCCAGTGCCACACCAGAAGAAGACAGGAATCTTGCTGTATGCCTACAGTCATGTTCACATTCTGAATTGCACATCACTTATGGAAGATGGCCATAAAATTGTTTGTTGAGCGGTGCTTATCAGCAGTAAAGACATTTATACCTCTTTCTGGGAGGAAGCTTAGAATTACACTGTGAGTTTAAGAGATCACAGGAGTTGAGTTTGGGGAGTATTATTTCCAGTTTAGCTAATGCCTCATTCTGTTCTCAGAGTTGGGGGAAATTAGCTTTCCATGACTGCTATACCTGAAGTATGTTATTCAGCACCTTGCAGCAAGCAATCTTGATTAATTAATATAAATTCAAAATATCAAATTGGTTTAATATCAAAGATGGGAACAGCTGTTGTACCTGTCATTTGCAGAAAAGGAGTGAAAGGAGGGAGGTGAGGATCAGCAGCTGGAAAAACAGAAGAGGCAATGTTAGCTGGCATGAGAGAAGGGAATAGCTTGTGAGCTTAAAACACACAGTTGGAATGGCCGGGGAACATTTAAGATGCTGATGGGTAGGCATGACAGAGTATGTCAGCCTTTCTTAAAAATCTTTTCCTTTATACCTCTTAGAATCCTTGTTAACCTGTTTTCAGAGAAGGAAACAGAGAAACAGCTCCCTTGGGCCTGACTCTCTGTTGCTTGTGAGGGAGGACAACATATGACCTTAACGGGGTGCCTGCAGCCTCCTTCTCAAGCCTGTTTTCAGGAGCAGAAGGCAGGAAGCCCGCTGGCTGCTGGGGAATGATTCCGTTGTTGACTGGTCCAAAGCCACGCCAGCGCAGAACATGGGCTACAGGGTCACGTAGTTGGATACAGATGTAATTTCAAGCTTTCCAAAAGTCTTGGGAATTTATATTTGCGTGTTTTGTTTTTTACAATGAGTACGTGAGAGCACTAAATCTGAAAAACAGGTGTGTGTGTGGGGGGGGGGGGGGGGAGCGGGTCCAGCAAAAAAAGTGGGAGAGTCCCCGTGGCTGCGCACTTGCCTACGCGTCGGGGTTCACTTCACTAGAGGGAGCTATTGCAATTTCATTTCAGTTAGCGGCTACTTCACCAAAACCGAAGACTCCCCATAGGCGGGGAAAAAAAAAAAAAGAAAAAAAAAAGGTACAAAGCTTCTTCTGACAACCCCTCAGCTAAGAATTTCCTTCTATTCGACAGAAACAAGTTCCTCTGCTTTTTAAATATGGGGAAAATAAAGGCCAAAAAGATTTTTCTCAGAGACTGGCAATCAGGTTGAATACTGCATGTAAGAATCACACTAGGGTTGTAAAAGCCATGTTTTTCCATACTTAGTATTACTCTCCCCACTCCCAGGAGTTCTACTCATTTGTTCTCTTTCCATCTATTTTAAGGTAATCTTTATGTAATACATTCAAGATGCAGAATATTCCCTTTCTTCCCATAAAAAAATACATTACAGCCTTAACTAGAACTCCCCTACAATCAAAGACAGGATCTCTTTCAAGCTAGGAGTTGTAATAGTAATTTATTTTGTTAGGAAATATCCAACCCCCCTAAGTTTCTTAATTAATAGGAAAAGAAAGACTGTAATTAAAGGCCAACTATTGCCTAATTCAAAAGTCATTCACTTTTGAATATATATATTTCCTGTGCATATAATAATGCACATGAAATAAAGCAAAATAAATCCATGAGGAGAAAATAGAATCAGATCCTATGTTATGAGGAAATACCTTCTGAAGATGAAAGTTTAAATTCTGAAGAATAACATTTATACCACTATAAATTCTACTATTGTAATTCTTTTGGAGCACAGTAAAATGTCTGGAAAAGGGATGACAGTGGTGTAATGATAATGTTCTCAGGAAAGCTGAAAAGTGTTCTTGTTCAAAATGTGCAATTTAAACTCAGATTCATAAAATCTGAGGCCAGAAGCATTAAATCATTCAGACTCACTCCTGTATGTTACAGGATCTGATTACTTGTACCACTGACCCACTAGCGAACTGACTTCAGTTTTGTATCTTGCAGTTATCCAATGGTGATTTGGATCCATCAGTAGTTCATGAGTGCATCATTCATCATGGTTTGTTCAATTAGTTCATGATTATGTTGAAAAAGTTACAATTAGTTTTTCATTTGTTTGTCAGGCTTCGTTCCTTTCTTGCTTCCTCCTGCCTTTCTCTTGGGTGAAAGCAACGGATTAAAGAGTACCTAGTCTGTTCTTCCCACAGAGGCACTCACATGGAGTGAAACATCATGGAACATCACAATGTTCTTGATGTTTCTCTCTCTCTCTCTCTCTCTCTTTTTTTTTTTTTTTTTTTTTTGGACAAACCAAATATTTCTACGTTGTCTTATTTTTTTAAGTAAAAATGTCTCCCAGTTTGCACTCACAAAGGATTTCTATCTATTTCAGTTCCCTGATAGCAGCCCTCTCACTCTGGATCAGTTGCTTCTTCACTGTGCTTTTTCAAGCCTTCTCAGTCACTGATTTCAATCTTGCCTATGGATCCTCTATCCATAGGCAAGGTTTACACTCCTTCTTCAAGGAATGTGGGTTGTATTTGGCCGTGCATTATACACCATTCTGCCAGTTTTAGCTTCACTTGCAATTTTATCAGCAGTGTCCATTAGCTGACATAAATGACAGTTTACTTCTACTTTCATTTATGCTCCTGCCAACAGTAGTTAGCCCACTGGGGGAAAAAAATCTTATGGGCAAATTAAGTTAGTTAACTATTATACACTTCTTGATACATACTGCCTACAGATAACTTGAACTTGCCTATATACAGGATGTCCTTGGTATGCCTCAACTATACGTAAGTCATCAGCTTACAGCCTTTTAAGTTGAAAGTGTGCCAGGCTTTTTCCTACATAGCAGTGACATATCCAGACGTAAGTACTGTGTTTTGAATCTTTAGCTGTAAAATGCCTTGGAACTACAAAGTATGAAAACACTTATTAATCTTCTGACTTCAGTTACTGTATTCTCTTAGTCGTAGATAGCATTCCAGAAAGATTATTCTTCTAAAATAAATGTGTGATTTCTTTGAGGAAAATGGTCTTTTAATTCTATCAGCTTTTGTAATAAGCAGATATTCTGCAATTTATAAATGAAATGCCTCTATGGCCAAGCATCTCCTCTCCAAAAGTAAAATTAAATCAATGTTTGCAGTTTGCAAGAGGTGATTATTTTTGCTTCTGAGATTTTCAAGTGTTTCAGTCCTGTAATTTATTGCCTCATTTAGTATTACATTGAACAAGGCATGTTTATTTGAGGCATTATCTGGCTGAGATCTTTTTTTTTGTTGTTGATCAAATTGCTAACGTGTGAAGTGCAATGTTTCTCAAAGAATCTGCTAGGTACCAATGCAAACCAATACCGTTGCTATTTGCGACATAAGTATTGTCAGACTATAAAATGCATCTGTAAGCTCTTATTTTGCTAAGGACCAGAAGTGCGGGGTTTTTTACTTAGCCTATACTCGATATTGCCCTTGAGAACTTCAAAGCTTAAGGAAAATAATGGGACAAACCAGGAAAAGAGAGCCAGATGGCAATGAAGGCATGGAAAATTTAACCAGGCTTTTCTTTAGTGCAGAGGGGTAAATGTTATATATCAGATACTATATCTGCTGACAAGTTCCATGTTGCCCATTTCATGTTGCCACATTTTTTCTGATAAAAGTAGATTCAAATCATAAGGACAGGGAACATCCTCAGACAGGGTAATAGAGGCAAAGGACAATTAAGAGACTTGCCAAAGTCACACAAAAAGGCTGGAAGAGATTCAGGAACTATGCTGGAGGCCCCGTGGCCCAATATAGTACCCTAGCCAGAAGCTCTCCTTGTATCACACCTCTGTTTTGACAGTTCAGGGGCCATGACAGGGGACAGAATTAGGACTGATCAGAAGCGAGTTACATTCCTACTGACAAAATATATTATGGCTACTGAAGAGGATATTACTTCCCATACACGACATGGAGAAGGTGTCTTGCTCCCAGTAAGGGAGAAGGTACCATGAAGACCCAGACTTGCAAGCACAGAGAGAATAGAAGCAGAGAGGAAGAACAAAGAAGCCAAAATGGGTAAGGAGTGGGGTTGAAAAGGAAGAAGCCTGTGGGGAGGATAGGAAGCAACAGCACATCGTGGTTTTGTCTGTGCCTGGGCAGATAGCAAAATATCAGACAGGAAAATCTCTGCCAGAAAAGCATTTTTCCAGTTCTAATTCCTTGCCTACAATAGTTATATTTCTTGGGCTTTCATTTTATTTTATTTTTATCTCAAAATACAAACTGACAAGCAAAAAGCTCAAACAGGAAAAATTAGAAACAAACCCAAAGCAGGCATGAAATTGCTTCTGAATTCACTAGGTGGCAAAAGGGAGTAAGAAACCAGCACTGGAGTCTTCAAGCAGAACATCTGGTTGGACATTCACAGGCCCCCTTTCATCTCCACCAAACAAACTCCAGTTCTGGTTGATCAAATGACCATCTTCTAAACACTAAATAAAATATACTCCCTGCAGATGTATAAATATTGTCTCAGTTGGCCAATGATCATGCTGACTGACTATCACCACACTTGTCTGGTTTCACTCACAGCCACTTTTGTGTGGCTTTGATGTGGCATTGGAGCTACCAGCTTTGACGTAAGTCTTGGATCTGTAACTCTCTTTGCCTCCTGAAGGCAGAGCAATTACTTTCCAATCAAGCAGCTTAGGAGTGAGGAGGAAAAAATCATTCATTTTCTTGGAGCATAAATCAATTACATGTGTTGAAATGTTTCCACTTTACTGAATACAAATTTCCAAGGGAGACATGGGCTTTCTCTTCCCTTATTTTCCTAGGGTAATGGCAGCTTTAAGTCAACAAACAAATGGCACTTGATCAAAATGTATACTTCTCTTTAAAATATAAAGTTTTTGTCTTCTGCTATGCAAATCTCTAAAGGAAGCCACTTATAAAAAGAAATAATACCAGCTTGACGTCTTTCAGACTTGATGCTCTTTCACTGTCCTTGTGAACGGAGGCAACTGCTGATGTGTCAAGGCCCTAACTGCACCAACAAGCCTTAATGACCCTGACCAGCCTCAGCTTCCACACACACACACACACACATACACACACACACTCAATTTAACCACAGGCCCAGGCTCTCAGCCCCTGCCTGAGCCGTACTGTGGGGATTGGTCTCCAGCTCTGCTAAAGCCCTACCTGGCCTTGGGCCTTTTTGTTTGATCTTGGACTTGCTCCCTGACCACCAGGCTGTATCTGACCCTGGCTGCTGTCACTGGACCTGTAGATTGACTTCCTGGCTTGACCTTGGACCTGCCTCATCACCACAAATTTGCACGATAGTATGTGGCTATCCTGCTCCTTTATGGGGTGGTAGGACAGGCTCTGGCTGGTGATGCCCTGCCCTGCTGTCACAGGAAGCCCCTAGTGACACCAGCCCTGAGGGAGCAGCTGGCTCTAGCAGTGTCCTGACAGAGTGGAGTTAGTGATAGCATGAAATCTCCTAATGAAAAAGCAAACAAGAAGGGAAAATTCAGCTGGGTATAAGAGTGCAAAGAGCCCCCCATGCACAGACAGCCTGTACAGCTCCTCCAACCTGTTGCATTGTGAGCCAGAAGAAGCCAGGGCTGTTGTCCACTTGAAGTCTGCTGCTGCTGGTCTGCTCCAAATATAAAGTCTCGCATGGACCATGCAGCCTTCTCCCCACTCACCATTGTTATATGGATTCAAAGTGAGAAACAGTACCACCTTTCTAGTAAAGAGTTCAAGGACCTCATGCTTCAGTGCCAAACTTGGCACATGGCTGAATTTCAGATGTCACAGCAAGGCCACTGCAGGCCTAGGAACACGTAACTACAATATTGTGAAAGCAGTATCAGTGAGATTTAGTGGCTCTGAGCTCCTTTGGGCTCCTCTGAGTTTCCAGCTCATCTCAAGTTGCTGCCTCCTACAGTGGCAGGCCAGGCTGTCATCTCTCAGTTGAACAGCTTGGGAGCATCTCCAAACTCTCTGGGCTTCTAGCAGCATGCTGAACCAGTCATCTAAGACAGAAAAATACACTCTGGCACATAACCCACACTAAGCTGTCAACCTCTGATGAAGGACAGAAGAGAGAGACAGTTCCTGCATCATTCCCTTTCTATCTCTTCAGTTCTTCTGCAAATCCGTCAATATACTCAGATCTGCAGCTGTAAAATGCAGCATTTCTTAACTTCATACAGCTGGGATACAAATCTATCATGGCTCTGGGACTTCCAGACCATATCATGTGTACTTAGTAGTTGTATAGCTGGGTGCATTAACAACTGGGCCCAAATGGTGAGTGATGCTGAAAATTGCATTAAAATATTTTTATCACATGTAGATCTGTACACAATATTTATTTAGCCAGCCATTGTCTAACCCCACTGTAAAATGTCATCTTCCTTTATGAGGGACTTAGATTTAATCTAGCTTGAGCTGATCTGTACTCTGTTCACTTCTAAATTACAACGCCATTACTAAGTCAGAGAAACAGGTTCATTCTTGGGTAGTAACAATGCTCTTTATCTATGTTTCTTCTTTATCTTCACTAGAAACATTTTTAGTCCTCCCTTTCTAGAATTACTAGTGCTGTTAATGTTATCAGCGTCCTGTTCACAAAGTGCTTGTAATTTCAGTAAACGTTTTATTGGTTTCACTCCAAGCGCTCTCACTGACCTAGTGAGTGAGCTTGTACTGCATTTCTCATTCCCTTTCAACCATGAATGAGCATAATGATTTTTTCTTTTTCTATAGAATATCTTGAATGATTTTTCACATCATAGTTCCAATCCATTAGCCACAGGAAGATTTACCTGCTGACTTCAGTGGGCATAAATCATATCATAAAATGCTGCACAAATACAATAATAGTTAATACAGTAACATATCAATTAACAATGTAGTACTATATCATGGTTCATGTTTTATCAAGATAGAAATCACTTAATTCAGTAGAAATGATCAGGCAATGCTGAAATAGCCCTAGTTCTTATAATCTAACTTTTTAGTGCGCCTTTTCCTGGTTCTTACCTAGTCGTTTATTATCTGGAAACAATTCCCCTTTGAAGTTTTTGCTCTACATCACTTAAATGTGTTATGTTTACAAGCTTCTCAGTATTCCCTACAGAGTCTGCAATCCCTTTTGCCAACAACTGCAACTTTAACAAACAGGCCTTTCATTAGCTGTGACTGCATGGTCACCATGTATTGCTTTAAGCACGCACCTGCAGACTAAACCACACTGCCAGTGGAAATGTCTTTTTAGAAACACTTGTTTTTTAGAATTCGTGTTCCATAATTCATCTCTGCTTTTTTTTTTTTTTTTTTTTTTTTTTTTTTTTTTAATATTTTCTGTGACTTCTGCAAGAGCAGAAAGGGGAGAAGGGTGAGAGAATATTTTAGTCCAAAGCATCTTAGCAATAACAGCAGCTGCACATACTGCCATCCAAACTAGATCACTGCTAGTTGCAGGGTTTATTTGGAAGAATGGAAGACATGGGTCCTGAGGAAGGGAGAAATTAATGAGGTCAGTCTGAAATCAGGGACTGGATCAAAAAATAGCTCTTCTGCTATAGCACAAAGATGAGAGTGAGCCCTGGCTGTTTCTCTCCATACATGATGGAAAACCATCCTGTTTTAATCAGAGTACCCTTAAGCTTGAGGGGAAGTGAAGGAAGTTCTAGGGAAAGGGAAAAAAGATTTTCTCTTCGTGTACGGTGTAATGGAGTTGGACTGCACGAAGGAGAGGTATACTGGCTGAACAGTTTCTTCCCCATGGTAGGGTATGTATCAGTGGAGGAAGGAGTGTGCATCAAACTGTTCAGATATTGGTATATAAAACGAATTTTAAAACCAAAGGATCATTTCGAAAACAAATCTTTGACATTCAAGGCTTTTCTAGTAACATCTCCAGTGGGACAGTGGTAGTCCAAAAGGTGTTCTTTCAGTTAGTAACATCCACTCTCTGTGCATATCTCTATCATTCCTCACTTACCTATTAATACTGCAAGTTTTTCAGGATGGAGGCTATTATCTGGTACTTGTCTTTCACAGTGAAGATAGTGTCTGTCATGGAATTTCTATGTCCAACTGCAATATAATACAAAGATAAATATTAAATGCAGCAACGTAAGATATACACAATGAAGAGAAGTGCATCCAGTTTCTTTTACTCACTCTCATTTACTCTTTTTCCATGTTATTTGGAGGGTATCTGTACTCTGCACCATAAGCCTCTCATAAACACTGTATTTTGTTCCAGGAAGCTTCTTCAACCTAAAATGCAAGGCTTGTCCAACTGTCATAGCTCACCTTGTCCAAGTTAGAATTCTAGTAAAGATTTTTAAAAATCTCTAGTTTGAATAACTAAGTATGTGAAATGATACTTCTACTTTTTACCCATTTAACTTACATTACAAATGTAATTATTTTATTTAACTGAAACGGTTTAATATTGATTTAGAAGTCCAGGTTTCAGTGACTTTAGATCTCAGTCTAACAACTGTAAGACTGAACGGGCCATACAGAGTTCAACTAGCTCTCTATTCTTGCAGGTCAGGTTGAAGTGTAAAAGCAAATAAGTATGTATACACTTGATTACACACACATGTTCTAAATAAAGGCTGATAGAAACAGGAACAGTTCTCTTCAAGTCATTGTAACCTTAACCTCTTTTATAAACTCTGAACTAGCTTATAAAGCCAGTTGGCTACAGCCTAGTTTCATCTGGATGAGAAAGTACTGTATAAAGGTAAGACTGTTACAACTAAGTCCTGCATCTTCAGTCCTCAAGCTACCTTCGTCTGTCACCTGACATTTTGGTACAAAGAAGGAAAAGAGAATATTAATTGTTAATGAGAATGCTAACTTTGAGGAGAAACTCTTAAAGAGGGATCAGTGTACCTAATATGCTCTATAAAAACAAATATGCTTTCTCAGACTATTATTGTCTTTAGATAAGCAGTTTCATAATGCTGGTAAGATGAATTACAGTAACTTTTATAGTTATAGTGCATGTGTATTTCTTTCAAATATATCTTTATAGGCTATGATCTCTAAAGATCTCTGATCTCTCTTTTTTAAAAGATAAATTTTTGCATTTCAATGGGCTTTCAATCAGGTACTCATTGCTTCAATCAGAATATTTTTGAAATAAAAATATGAGATTTTCCTGGGGAATATAATCCTGTTTTGCAGCTACAGTATAAAGTGAATTCCAGCATAGAACACTCCATTAGTGTGGTATCCCCAGAAACCTCTAAGACAGAAGAGTATCAAGCAATGGGCATTTGATAACAGGCTGAGAGAAACAACAGATGAAATTCTGATTTAGACATATGCACAAAAAGTGAAATTCTGATCTAAGCTTCACAAATATTTATGTGCATTTATACTCCTGATAATGTTGATTAACCCTTACACTGGTCAACCTGGCAGCAGAAACTACCTTTAAATGACTTTCTTAAGTTGTCAGTTACTAATGTCAAGCAGATTCTCCCAAAATACTGGCTTTGAGACTGCTGCTTACACCACTGAAGCAGAGGACACAAGCATCTAAGCTAGCATTCCCAAAGACAGTTATAAAAAGGCAGGGGCAGAGGAGAAGGAAAAATTTCATAAATAGATTTTAGAAAAACAATGCTAACGTAGTGCAATTCATTAGAGAAATATGGAGAGTAACTTTATCCTGACATTTAAGAGTCATCCTCTAATCTAATTAAATAATTAGTATAGTATTTATTATTCCATGACATTTAGACATTGGAATAATAATATTAGTTATTACAGTGCTTTAGTATTTTGTATTATTTTTCAAGATATTTTATTAACATGTCTTAAGGTCTCCACATATCTTTATCTGCAGAGTAAGGGAAAGCTCTTTTTAGAGGACAGATAATGCAACACAGCCCTTGGTTCTTCCTTAGCTTTTGCTCAAATAATTGTCTTACTAAAGTCAATTGTAATTTAGCTTGTGATAAGATTAAGTTTTTTAAAAAAGTCTGGATCTATATTAACGATAGTACACACAAAGCACTTATTCATCATTAGCAAATTTAATTTTTCTATAAAAAATTGTACAGAATCATTTTTCAACCATTAACAGTATAGTTTGACTTCTCTATTTTTATTCATTTGATCATTTGAAGCTAGCAGAAATATCGTTCTTTATCCTACTTATCAATGTTCTTACACTTTGTCATTGTCACCATTTCTATTTTATGGCTGAGATCAGTACTCTTCTTCTAACCAACTTCATCTTCCCTGTATCTTCATCAGTAACCTTTTTTTTGATTATTCCTTTCACAAATGACTGTATTTAAAGTTAGGTAAAGCCAATCTCAGAGCTGAAAACTTGGAAAGGCCCACTGGCATTGTGGTTGCTCTATCTCCAGGACATTCCTGCCAACACCCTTTTGGATACACTTGAGCCCCAGCCTCCACTAGGGAGGTCCCAGGCCATCACACTGCCAGCTGGCAGATAAGTCCTGGGAGACAGTGGGCAGGAGCAGACAGCAGAGAGCATGACTATGGAGCATCTAGAAGTCATCTCCAAATATGTGGCAGATGAAGGGGGCAGAAAATGTCTCTGAAGAGCCCAGTAAATCAGGGACTTAGCTGAGACCCAGAACCAGGATGTATAGCATTTGCGAATACTGCATAGAGAATTAAATTTCCAATAATGTAAAAAAACACGTTTGTTATGATTTCAAGCTAAAATGTGATATAATTCCAAACTTCTGTCCTTGGCTATGAATATACTTGCAATTGCTTCACTTTGAGCTGGAAATTCTTCTACAGCTTGGTATGCTTCTGTTTGGATTTTTACTACTCTATTACCTTTGCAACTTCCTACATTCTTTTTTGCAAAAGCAATTTCTCTTTTACTGTCACTTGACTACCTTGTTTACAAGTTTGAAACACTTCTTCAGGCAACACTGGTTTTATTCATCTCTGCCTGAGATGTGTCACGTTTCCACAGCCTGGCTAAAGAGTCAGCATCACTTAAGTGTTACCATCTCTCTTCCCCGACAGTGGGAAGAGATATGGTGGCAACCTCAACACCAGTCACAGATACGCAGTTTGAGAGGTTCTTGCTGCTCCTCTGCTTTCGACTTCTTGCCTCAGGAGCAAGACCTTAGGTTTGGGACATTAAGGTATTTTGACAAATATAATTGATAGATGGTTTGACTCAGTATATGCTGGCCTTCTCTTGTCATCAGTTGTGGAGAACTGTCTTTTTTATTTATTTTTTTTCCTTTCCTGTTTTTGACATCATGGAGCTCTTTTCGGCCTCATCTCTGTGGTTTCAAAAACTTCCTTCCACCAGCACTTTCTCTCCCTAAATCTCTTTCACAAGTTCTGCTTTATCCTATTGTATTCAACAGGCCTTATTAAAGGGTTATTAGCAACATCAAAGAATGCAGTGAACATCTGGAATGTGTGCTTTGTTCACTTTCTCACTTTTTTTTCCAAGGAAACAGTGAGATAGCGTGCATGCAGAGTAACACTTTTCAGTAAGGCTTTGTTTGCATTCCTTTTTATATATGTGGTCCTATATATGCTGCGTTCTTGGATGGAAGGTGGTTCATTTTCTGATAGTCAGTATTTTCCATGGAAGTTCATTATACAAGCTGAGAAGTCTGTCTCCCTCACATATGCCAAATGACATCTTTCATCAAACATTTCTCTACAGAAGAAATGCAGCTCTGCCATCTCTCTCCCTGCCTCTTCCTCTCTCATTGTTTGCAGGACATCTAAGAGACTGCTGTCAATTAAGAGTGAATATTGTTTGGAGGAGACTAGATCTATAAACACTTGGCATAAATCTGTGTAGCTCCATTGGGTTTTAGCTCATCATTTTAGCTTTGCAAGTGCTACTAGCATTGATACTGGATGTATGCCATCATTGATGATGATAGATATATGCTGCTATGTGTTAATACACCTGGAATGGTTGCAATGACTTGTTATAAAACTAGATAAATTATATAATTTAAAATGTATTTTTTGCTCCCCTGATTAGCAAGGAACTTTAATATTAAACATAGAAGGCTATGTGCATGATGTTAGGCATGTAATACAAACATTGTCCAAATTGCTGCATGTCAATGTGAATATCACTAGCCAGTTTTCAGTAGAAATTGTCTTGACCAAGTAGGACTAAGTTTGTGGTGCAGCGCCTGAGCTGCTGGATGGTGCTTTTTTTTTTTTTTTCTTTTTTTTTTTTTTTAATAACTACATTGTTTCCCATATATCTATGGCATTAAGGAAAGCTGACTCTAAAGAGGATACTCCAGGTCTATGGAGGCTATAAATCCATTCATAGAAAACCTGATGTAATAAAGATTTGTGATGTACAATCTTCTTTGGGATGTGGGACTCTTTATTAGTAAAAGAATTGAGAATAATGGAAAGTGGAACAAAAATGCATAAATAACAAGAGATGAATTGTAACCCTTTAAAAGGCAAATGAATAACCACCATGTGAGATGCTTTGCCTGATGGAGGTCTTCAGAGTAGGGTTTGGAGTGTTTTTGTTTGTTTGTGTTTTCTTGTTTTTTAGATGCCTAGTGAACAGGATACTGGAATACCAGAACTACTGGTAGGATATAGTTTCACAGTTCTTTAAGTCTGAATTTGCCAGCTCTGTTTCCATGCAATTTTAAAGGACTCATTTATTGAATCATTTCTAAATACTATGCAGTATACTTTTGCTTATTTATTCTCTTTCCTTCTTTCTCATTTCTGAAATCTAAGGAGTTGTTCCTTAGGCCTGCTGAATCTTGTGCATCTCTGGCAATACAGCCTTCCTAGATGGATAACTCTAGATGGTTGTTCTATGGTGCTAAACTGGTGGAAGAAGTCTTGTGCCACTGCTTTCTGCTCAACCTCCTTCCCCTGGAGAAGGTATGTTGAGGAACTGGAAGAAAATTTCCCAGCAGTGAATAGCCCCTTGCAAATCTTAGAAAAGCAAGTCACTTAAAGGTATTGTGAGGGTCTGACTGAAAAGTGGGATGGGAGATAATTGCAGGGAGAGGAAGCTGGGGGGGGGACATGAAGTTGTCAGGCTAGTTAAGTGCTAAGCTAAACAAAATTCTTTTTTAAAGTAGAAGAACCAGAAATTGAAATAGTTTTCTTTTTTTTTCTTGAAGTTACCATTGTGATTGTATAGTCCATGTGTAGAGATAGTTGCAAGAGACCAAGTTTTCCTGTTTTAATGTGCTACTATTCATCAAATGAGTTGAACTAACTCATTGTAGTGTAATGTACTTTTACTCTGTTGCTGATGTGTAATGAAACATGTCAGCTTAAGTGGTTCAAGTGGTTCAAATTCATTTTACCCCACAACTGCAGAAGCCTAGGAGATGGCATACATGTGGTTCACCTGACTCAGCTGACAAGGTGGAACTTGGTAAATCACAGCAACTTACTGATTACCTGTTATTACCCTCATGCAGTTACCAGTGACACATTTGTTATACTAGGCATTGTGAATGAAGGAATTGGATTTATCTCACTCCTACTTTAAAAAGTATTTGAGGTTAGAATAGCACACTGTTTCTTAATGTCTATAATGATCTGGGATGCTGGACCTTTAGTATTACCTCTGCTGAAATAGAGCAATTCCACCAAACAGAGATGGCTTGGAGTTTCTCTTTAATATTTAACACAAGTAAGAGAAAATATCTTAAGAATGCAAAATGAGAAAGCTAACAATGAACCAGTCTGGTCTATCTAGTAGAACAAGAATTACAGCCAAACTAAAAGAGGAGTGGAAAGCTTATATATGTTTGACAGAGCTGGAGGCAGCCCCAGGCATCGGGCACCTCTGTGGGGACAAGCCTTGGCAGCCTCCAATACCATTTTGGTATAATCTGAGAGGTGCAAGAAATTTTTTTTTCTGATAACACTGGTTGACTTAGGCAGTTTGAGTGAAGGTGTGCTAGTTAGCACTTCTGCCCTGGAGATACACATGTACCCTGGTCTGACTAAAATTTGCTCCTCACATAAATTCAGATGAACCGTCCTGTGGCAAATTAGCTTGCTTGTTCAGACATTAAGAAATACAGAGCAGAATATAAAAATGGATTGCCTCTCTGCCCAGGCACGGACAATTCTGTAAGGCTCTATAGCTTTGAGCTAGCTTTTATTTGGCACTAAAGAAAAGGAGAGGGATGACAAGCCGTATAGTGAGGACTTTCTTTTCAGAGGTTCCATGCACGAAGGCTTGGAAACTGAAAGTGAGTTTGAGCACTTGTACACTGTGCAAACTTGACCAATGAATTGTTACACTGGAGCTTAATTCTTCTTTTAAAGGCAACTACTAAGTATTGCATGTATATATAAAAGATTATTCCTCAAAACATCTGTAATTTGAATGGATAGTTGCTGAGAGAGAAGGTTTTTATTCCTATTTTATAGGTGGCCAGCTGAAAAGTAGAAATAGCTTGGTTTTGGAGGGGGTCACTAACTACCTGCCATTTTGGTCCTCATTCTTGGTTTTAATTACAAAGCAACTCTTCCTTGACAGAGTAATTAACAACTGATAGCTGAGACAAATGGATTGCAGTGGTTGGCAGGCTGGAGACAAGGATAAGGTATGGGATGGGAACCAAAACTGTTCAGAAACCAGGAGACACCACCAAGATGCCTCTTAGTGAGTCCAATTTAAACAGTGCATTAAGAGAAAGAAGTTTTTAATAGCTTTATATATGAAAAACATGTTTCTGCCTATCAAGTTAAGTAAAAATACCTTATCAAAAAGCTCTCTGAAATAGATTTTTATTGGAATCAGCCCAGTCCATTCAATGCTGGCCTGGGAGCCATGAAACTGGAGATCTGGGCACATTTTACTACTGCAGTACCCCAGGTAAGTCAGTGCACTTTACCTTGTCTCAGTTTCCCCATTTAGACATGGTCACAGCCATGCTTAGTTTCTTTTATATAACTTTTTATGATAAAATAGTTACTCATTCATTTTTATCTTAATTTACAGGGGTCTAGGGTTAAATCTATTGACTGTAAAGGAACTCACACCAGCATAACTGAAATTCCAATATTTTATCTAGCACATCACTCCCAGCACAGCTGTTTACACTGAATCTTGCCTGTGATCAGTTATTAACTGAGACTTGCCACTAACTTCAGCTGAAGTTAGTTGAAATAATCTTATATACTACTCTAGTAGGCTATACTATAACCTACTATAAGTTGAAACCATAAATGCCATGTTAAACTGCAAATCATACAAACATAAGTAGGTTAAGTGTTTCTCTCCCTTCCCTAGTGCAACTATGAATGACAGTAATCTACCTAACATCAGGATCCTTTTCCCTCGGTCTTTCCTTTTTTTTTCCCCTAGTACCAGCTGTATTTGTGTATCAAAATACATATTGGGAAATTCTCAAAAAGAGGGTGTCTATGAGAAGATGCTGTATATTGTTACCATGCCATAAGAACTGTTTAAAAAAGCAGCATTTTGATGCTGCTTATGGACTTACATACAAAACTCAGTGCAGGGCTGGCAGCATTCCCACCTGATGTGTTCCTGTGGCTCCCGTTCAGATTAAAAGCTGAACAAATGGTTGTTATACAGAAGCATATTCTGTATAATATAGCTCCTTGAATCCTGGAGAGGAAAAAAAAGTACTGAGATGAAACGGGGCAATTTAAACTTTAGCAGCAGGAATCTATGTATCATTTGGTAGAAGGCAGCATTCTTAAACAACAAGAGCATAAATAACAAGGAATATTTTGACTAGCAGCACATGGGTGTTCAGTACCTAACATTGTAGATTACTCCATCCTTCCGCGCAGTCTGCACTGGCACCATGGATATGAAGAACAAGGACCCATATATCAGAACTCTTTCACAAAACCCTTTCATAGCTGTTGGGAGACATTTCCTCACAGAAACACCCCATTCATTGGCCTTCCAAATAAGCAATGCCTGATCCAGGTTACTCGTTTTAGGGGGTAGTTGTGGGGTTTTTTGCTTGTTTGTTTTTTCCTGTTCATTCAACAGCAATTTTAAACAGCATTTTGCCAGAATTTAGCTCACAGAATCTGAGCTACAACCTAAAGACTGTAGTCAAAAACAGTACTTTTTTGTTTTTATTTTTTTCCTTCTTGAAACAATGAATAAACTAGTGGGATTACAGTTTAGTGGGTAAAGGAAGTCCTGAGAGAAAGCATTTCTCATTTTAATTAACAAATTATGGGCCATTTTGTTAAAGAATTTTTATACTGGTCTGACTGCAGTTGAATTTGGCATGCTGTGATCAGTACAGGAGCCTAGTTGAGGTGTACTTCACTTTCATATTAAGCCACAGTCATTGTACCAAACTTCTGCTGAGTCTTAAAAGTATTAAAAACTGGCCTCATGAAGTGATAGCTCAGGACTCTAGCCTTAGAAAGGTATCTCAAGTAATAAAAACCATCAGGAGTAAAGACCCTACTCTTAGCCTTTACAGAGAGATCCATCTTAAGTAAACTTCCAGTATTAATGAAGTCATTTCATTAAAATTCAGTCTTGCTTGTAAAACTAGAAAGCAAAATTTTTATTTACCTGGTAAGATTAAATTTAAAATGCTCTGCAATGCACCTGAGTATTTGTATGATGAAGACCGAGGGGGAGGGGATTATGTTCTTTCTGCCACTAAGAGGCCTGCTTCCTCACATCCACCATGGAAAGGGTTGTTGAGTTGACTCATGTCGTGCTAACACTGCAAAGTTATTTTGGGGAGCAAGTTAGGCTCCATTCTTGCATGAAGACAGCAAAAGAAACTGCAGCCTAGGGACTGTAGCCAGTTCATAGGTCAGGAAGATTAACTCCATCCCTCATCACCTTTGCTTAGTTCTTCATCTAAACCTGTATTACTTTGCTCATAGATAAAATACACAATTATCAAAGCACTTTGAATTACCAAAGATGACTTCTCTCTTCCCCTCTTTTACACCAGTGTGACTCCTAGTTGCAAGTGATGTTTAGAACAAGCCCCGCAATCAATAATGGATTCACTAAAACAAGAACTATGATAGTCATTCTGTAAGTGAAGAAATGGGGGACGGATCTATTGACCTGCCTGACGCAAATGATCTATCACAAGGCGCAGCCTGAGAAGAGTGCAGTGAAAAAAGAAAAAAGGTGCTTGTGCTTTATTAGGGACATCTATACAGTCACGTAAGCCCAGGACTCTCATAAATAAAAGTATTTCTTGATGGTTCTTAGCAGTACGAAAGTTCAAGCTGATAATAAGCATTGTTTTCTTTGCTGAGGAAATGTCTTACAATAACTTCAGCATAACAAAAGGATCTTTCATTTTAACCTTTGGCTACTCCAAGCCACAAATGTTTCAGTATTGTGAGATTATTAGGGGTTTACTGCAGTGCTAAGATCTCAGACGTGACTTCCAAGTGGAATGCAAGAAGGACCTCTGTTTGTAAGAAATTTACTTCAATGAAGCTGTGCCAGTTTATATTAGAGAATGTGTGACTCCAAGTTCTTATGTATCAAGCTCTTTCTCTTCCTGACATTGCTGTTGCTAGAGCTTTCAGGTTTGCACAAAATTAATTGTTACCAGATGATAAAATAAATTCCAAGATCTCATCTTAATAACTGAGCCTTCATATTTTCTTACAGACACATGAAAGATTTCTAATTTAAGGATATCAATGGTTCAGTGAGTCATGCTGCTCAGATCTGTGCACAGATGGGACACCTGCTCAGCACATAAGCCTGATCCTACATTCTTTCAGCACAAGAATGGACTTATCTCCTTTGCATCAGTCCCTTTTTAACAAAATGGTTTGCAGAGCTCTTTCCAAGATTCATAATCTGTACAGGCTAAGGGATTTTATTGGGGGAAAAAAAAAGAAAGAGACATGGAAATTTAATTCTGAGGCTGTGTTAATAGGCAGCTTTTCAGATGAGAAGTGAATGCCCCCTAAGGAGGCAACGAAGGACAGAAATGCTTTTCTAAGAAGCCAAAGACACATGCAAGAAATTCCAGAATGATTCAGAGGTTCCAGGCATCTATGTGGTCTTCAGTGCAACAGAACTTGTAAGATGTGAACCTTCTACTCTATTAAAGTAATCTGCAAATATTTTGAGAAGGAAATGTCGTAAGAGTATTTCACCACTTTCCTCAGTGGGAATTTTTTCCCTTTTATCTATAGCCTTATGATACAAATATAGCACAGCAGTAACTGAAATTTATTTAATGTTAGATAGAGGTTTCCCTTGCCAGACTGACTTGGATCTTCTACTGTTTGTAATAATTTGTAAGTAACACTAGCCCTCACAACAACCGTTTCTGAAGTCTGTACTATCTGACCAGTCATCTCTTTGCATTGATTTTTTTGTTTGTTCATTTCAGTGTGATTCTCAAATGGACAAACACCCTTATAACAGCAGCATTACTACAGTTGCTCTCCTTGTGAGTAACCTCTTCAGATCTGACACTGAAGACTGAGCAGCAGCGGTGGCATGACCCTATCAGATCATGTCTGAAGCACAGCAACTGGGCAGAAGGGAAGAACTTCTCTATTGTTTCACATTCCACCTTCTCACTTTCAAGATTTTTTCACAATGCCGCATCTCTGTATTTCTCTATTTTTGTAACAGTGTCAACTGTCTACCACTACCCCATGTCTTGATCACTTGTTTTATCGACTTTGTTTTAACCATCTCTGCAGATCTCTTCCAGATAACCTGTATTCCTGTTCTCTACATGGCACTGTGCTTCTAGGTTGCTTATAAATTTTTACCAGCACAACTGACTGGAGAGATGGAGCACGGCAAAGCACAGAGGATTATCTCTGTGCTACACACGGCTGAGCGTGTAACAGTTTGGATTCCAGATCCTCGAGAACTCCATGTTCTTCACAGCCTTTTAGGACCTGAGGCCCTATTTCCCCAAAACCCTTACACAGCTTAGCACAGTAGCATTTCAGGGCTACAGGCAAATTTTGCTCTCACAGAGCCATCAGTCCAAACTGATGCTGGAGAATTCTATGCATCACTCCAGAACTGCCTCCTGTGCACCACAGAGAAGGAAAATTGGCATTATTGCTTAAATAGACACATGGGTTTGCCTAGGATTTTACATTAATTTCTCCTCCTGTGCTTGCTTTTGGGAATGCTTTGACTATGCTGAGTAGAGATTAAGTTTGTTTATAGCAACATCCTGTAAATCCAGACCAGTTCTCTTGACTTCAGTGGGGTTAATATGGATTTACACCGGTGTAAGCAAGGATGGAATCTGGTCCTAATTTAGGACACATCCATCAGCACAGATGGAGCTGAGAGCACCTATTTTCATGTTATTTTTCTACCTTTATTAGAGATTCTTTTGAACGTGGAACAAACCCAACAATTTTAAAGTCTCACAACACAGGCAACATTTTCTCCGTCATTTGTGGCTGGTGAATTCCACTAGAGCACAAGATGGCCTTGCACTCAGTTAAATCATGCTGTCTAAAAAAACACTTTAAAAAGTTATTAACCTTCCTGCAATGAGCAACTCTGTTAACATGCTTCTCACAGTAGTAAAATTAATCTCATGAGTAACATTTTGCATGACTGCAGCCCAAGGAGCAGTTTACCACATTCTTCATCCAGGCAAAACTCCAAGAAGTTCACACAGAGTTTTGCCTGAGTAATAACTACTAAATTTATTACTTGATGGTTATGAATCTAAAGCAAAGAATTACTATCTTCAAGTTGCAATTTGTATGGTAAGTCTGGGTTTAATTTTTTTGATTTTAAAAACTAGTATTCTTTTCTGTTGCTATGTAATGCTTTGCAAAACTTGGAAGAGTATTCTGTAACATGTGCAAATGGCTTGCACACCATGATAGAATATTTCTTTTTCTCTGATATCCAAGATGCTCTAGTATCTTTTTTTTTCAAAAATTAGGCAAATAATGTGTCTACTTTCATTCAAAGGAAAAAAACAAACAAAAAAAATCTTCCTTTTGATTTCTCTGGAAAGGTTACCTATCTAAAAAATCAGGATCTGATTTTACAGGAATCACCGTAAGGAGAAAAGTATTGATTTGATTCAAGGAGAGAGGGATCCTGCTGTTAAGCTATGCTTTTACTGATAAGTCAGAAACTTTCCAGATTCTGTGCATCATTTGTACTGCTTTAAAGGACAAAGGATTCTTGAGCCAGGTCAGTACCAAATTTGTACAAATAACCTCCCTAGTGCAATTGTTAAAAATCAGATTCCAAAGTAAAGAACAGAAGGGTAAGTTCTTTTCTGTCTTAACCTGATATACACAAGTACTTATGCCAGTGCAGGTTTATAGTGCGTTGCAGAGTGAGAAGCAATAATAAAACTCATCCTCATTCTATGCCAGTGCAAATCTGGGATAACTCCTGCATTCAACAGTTATCCCTCAAAAGTAGTGTGAGAAAAAGTCAAACCAAATACACTGAAGTTGACAAGTGGAAGTTGAAACAAAATGATATATATATGAGGAGGAAATTATAATAAAATCATTTGATTACATATTTCAAATAGATTTCAGGATCCCATGGCATATCCACAAAGGAGATGTATATAGATTTCAGGATCCCATGGCATATCCACAAAAGAGATGTATTTGGTAACGTAACTGTAGAGATATTAGACTAAGTATCAAGTCATGGCAGTGGCATCAAGTTTGCCCCATTAATTCTGTAAAATCTTTCAGATACTTTTTTTCCTCCCTCAGCCTGTTTTAAGCAGGTGGTTAGCAGTTCTGTAATCTGAGCTCATATGTTATAAACCAGCTATAACAGCAATGCACATCAAGAGTATTTTCAGATGAACAATTCAGTATAACAGGTGTGATTCAGCTCTCCCAGTGGTTTGCTATCCATGCAGTTGCCCTTTTCACATTAGGGTAACTAGAATCAGAAGGTTTATGTTTAACAAGGTGTAACCCAAGAAACACAACTCAGAAAGTAGTTGTAACCTCTGATTTCAGGCTACCCGAATTTAGAGCTCTGAAGCAGATCATAATCAGATCCTTTCCTGATGTAGATTATTTGTTGGATTCAGATATTCAGTCCCAAACTTTCCCTACTCATAAGACTTCAAAAATGTTTTTAGACAGAAGAAGGTACACAAGGAGACAAAGTTCTCTTCATACCCATTGCATTGCTGAGAGCTAGACTGGTGTCCAATGTTGAGTGGAAATGAACGTTCCAACACCTTTCTCCCCCACCTGGAAGTTGATAAAGATTGGGAGTTAGTGCCACCTGAGCAGGAGGGAGGACAAGTTTATAGGGAGGTGCTAAGGGGGTAGGTAGTTCCTAACCACAGGCTGCCTGTGGAAAGGTGCAGGTGTACTTGGCTTCAGGGCAGGAGTGCATGTGGGAGCTCTTTAGCAGGGGTTGTCTCTCACCACTTTTTTTTTTTCTTCTTTTTTTTGGTGGTAGATTTTGGTTGGACTTGAGCATGAGAGGCAGCTGGATTGTATTAGCCTTTTGCTCTCTGGGGCAGCTATATGCAGGTAAGTAGTATCTATCTGTTGTTGTTTTCTCCTTTTTTTTTTTATTCTTCTCCTCGTACTTCTCTTTCTGTTTCTCTTGGCATGTCAGCTCCGTTTTAGGATCTGGGATGAAAAGGGTGTTTAGGGCAAATGTGTATTGTATCTTGTTGGAAGCTTGTTAAAGTGTCTCTGCTGCATCTAGATCAGGAAGGAGAAGGAACTACTTAATCTCTTACTCTTTTAATTGTTAGTTAAACCTTCCTACGAGATTGGAGATGAGGCAATGGTGAGGGAGTGGAGAAATGTCTGACACAAAACCCTCTTTCAGTACTGCTTTACCTTCTCCAGTTTCTCTCCCAGGCAGTTTTCCGTTCTGTAAGGCTCTGTTAGATTTGTTATTCCTGTTCTGTATGTCTTAAAAACCTTACTATGACTTCTTGTAGATTAAAGATTTTAAAAATAATTATCTTGCTTCTGGTGTTGTTTTGGGTGGTTTAGGGGGTACTTGTGTATGTGGGACTCTAATGTTTAAGTCTCTCATCTAATGAGGCTTTGCCTTTGTTCACCTCTGGTGATAATGACTAATGTCCTTGTTACCTTCTTGAGGAGCAGCAATGTCTCTTATCTCCTGCTCAAAATTCTTGAGTTCCCCATTTTGCATTAAAACAATCCCATCAGTGTTCAAACTTCCTCAGAATAGGAATTCTGCTTCCCAGACAGCTGTATCTTACGTCTTGCTGTTATGCTTTAATGTTGTTTGCTAGCAGTGCCTACCATCCCTTTTGAGTTGGAGCTTGCAGAGGGAGAGGTGAAAGGGTTTCATGCACTTTTTGGTAATTTTCTCTTCTAGATCAGAGCCTGAAACCTCAGACTGCAGCCTCTCAGCTTGCTACGAACAATCCCACACTTACTACTGTTGCTCTAGAGAAACCTTTCTGTATGTTTGATAGCTCACTAAGTCTAAATAAATCTTACACCATCTACTTGTATGCAATGATGGAATCGGGTAAGTATCCAGCATTACTTCCTCTCTGGAGCATAACTACATTAGGTGGCCTCTAATGTAATTCTTCAAAATTTGATGGGACTGTGTCTGAATGGAAGAGAGGAGAAAATATGTAGTTGCAAATTGAGTGTAAGCTGAGCCCCTGGTCTCAACTTTCTCTAAACTCTTATTATAAAATAACCACAGTATTTCACTGAGGTTGACTAACATGAACAAGCATGAGTGCTTTATTAGCTGTCTCCCCATAGATGTGGAGCAATGCCTTTGGCTATAAACAGCTTAACAGAATCTTGCTAATGAAGCCAAGTGGTACAGTCTAATACCTTATCTTTATCTAAATGTGAATGCCTTGCATAGAAGTCTGAATACCCCTACATAAAGCTGGTATCTGCTTCATAGTTAAATGTGCAGACTTCAAAAGCATCCAACACTTGCAAGGACAGAACTCTTTGTAGACAAAGAGAAGTCATGCTAGATTTGTGGTCAAAGATACCTGGCTCACAGGTTCATTCATAAAATGGATTTCATAACTGCCAGGCAATGAAATATTGTTGGCAGTGACCAAGAGCCACCTTCTCTGTTCCCTGCTGTTCAGGCAGACTGTTCTGAATGCCAGCTAGGGCTACTCATTAACCTGATAGATATAAACAACATACTACCTTCAGAGAAGTTATGATATGCAGCCTCCTTTTCTGAGAGGCATAGACAGAAGAATTTGTGGTAGGAGGAGGAAGAGATGGCCAACAACAATAAGTTGATAGCATAGAAAGTGCCTAAAACTTCCACTGCTGGGTTGCTGCCCTTTTGGAAAAGGTGGATGGAAGATGCTTTTTGATTGTAATAGTAGAAACTGTAACCTGATATGCTGTTAGTTGAAGTTAACATAAACTGTGAATGTACTGCCTTCTGAGATGCTTCCCAAAAGTGATGTATGCACTTTTGTGCATCTGAAACAGGCTATAGTAAGTGCATTATAACTACTTAAAATGCTATATTGACCTGATACTTAGTTTTGACTGCAAATATGCAAGTTTGTTGTTTGATGTTTTGTGTTAGAAATCACATCAATCACCTCATTTTCTGTGATGAAAGCTTCTTACACTGATGGATGAATCTCTTCTAAAGGATTATATGTAGAGAAATCTATGCTGCTACTTTTAAAACAAGCAGATGCAAACTTGTTACTTGGCAAATTGAGAGAAATTTTGTTTGGATTTGTTTCTAGTCTGGAAAGCAGCATATTGGCTCCCCCTTGGATGCCTCTTGGAGCAGGGAGAGGGAAAACTTAAGAGAACTTAATTTTCTTAACACATTGTATCCAGCTCTGCTGGAAGGAAAATGCCTCAGCATACCATCAAGCTGAGAGTCTAACAAATGTCTGAAAAAGTAATATAACCTTTACATTATTCTTGTTAGTGCCACTGTCAGATTCAAACTGCTCATGTTTCACTTAATGAAAAAAAAGCTTTGCTTAGATGCTAGCACATGCTTGCCAAAGCCAGGCTAACTCTTCCACAGCTACAGTTACTGATAGGTGACTGGGAAAGGGAATAGAGATAGATCAGAAAGAGTATAATTTAGGGTAACAAGTCTATGATTAAAATCAGTCTTAGCTAGTATTCACTGTCTTATTATTGACCCCTTTTGAGTGGAAGGGCTCAACTAACTTGAGCACTGATTCTCAAGTTCAGTTTCAAACCTGTGCAAAAAAACCTTTCTCTTTAAGACAGTTTTCAGTTTGTGTTGGATCATAACTTAAAGCTTCTCATGACCAAGCAATTGCAAGAACCCTGCTCTGGGAGCACAACAAAATGCTTCCAAACTTAAGTAGTTCTCTACATATCACAGCTTTGGAAAAATTGTTGTTCTTCCACTGTTAACAGCACCAAACAGCTGGAGGGGTCTCAAAAATAAATTCAGTTACAGCTGCAGAACTTGAGAGTATCTCTTGGGACTTGTGCCTTGGCTTTGCAGCAAGAAAACTTTTGAGAATTGGAACTGAGCTTCCACACTCCATGCTCTAGGGCTGGGCACAGATCCACAGTTTGTCTGAAGTGGTGAAGACTTCCTGACTTTGTTCTGTGGCACAATGTCTGGAAGTGTTGGCATGGCTACTTTTCTGATCTACATTCAGAAATGTAGATACTGCATCTGTTCATGGAGCCTCTGTATGGTGGGTCGCATACCCCACTGTTCTGGGAAGTATGGCTATTGTACAGGCAGAGATTGTAGGGTTTCTGCTCCAGGACATAGGAGCTCTGCCTTGGCTATAGTGTCTTACCTGGAATGGCAAAGCATACTGGAGGCTTATTGGAGTCAGGTATGTTATGGGGGAAGCACACTATATGTGGCTGGGCTACATATAAGAATACCTGACTGGGAGGGCACTTCACTGCAAAGAATCTGACAGGTCTTTCCTGTCCAAGTTCACCCCCTCATCAGCTGCAGAGAGCAAGGCAGATGTCTGTGTGTGGTCAGTGATGTAAACAGCCTAATTTTTCACACTGGCCTTTTGTCAAGGAATTGTAAATGGGTGGAAAATCATTTCTGTGGCCTTTCTAGAAGTGTGGTTAGTCTTACCAGAGCTGCTGAATATTTTGTGCTGTCAGATAAGCAGCCAAAGCAAAAGCTTATCTGCTGCTTCTGACATGGGATCAGTATCTCCCTCTGATCCAATTGCTCTCTGAGTAGCAGATTCCTCAATCCTATTCTGAAGTATAGAAGTGCTGTTGTTTTATATATTTTTTTTTTTTTAAAGGCATTCTGAATTTAAGGAAAGGAGCTAGCTTCTTCATCAAGCTTTTTTAAACACTCTACATAGAAAGGTAAAAGCTTTGCTCATTTTCCTGCCTTAAACCTTTATGAGCTCATTTACATTTTGCCACCTCCCTCCTCACTCCATTAGATCCTCCTTGGAAAAGAGGAGTTTCAGGAGGGTGGCTAGTGAAAGGCACTGTTCTGAGATATGCTGTGGAGCCTACACAGTTCAAGGGACAAGTGTTAGGCTTCATCAGCAAATAGAGAAGGACAGTGGGACCCCTACATGACCAAACTGGTAACAGATTTTTTTGCTTCTCATTTGGATGTTTTGGGGTAGAAGAGAAAGTTACCAAGTAAATACTGGGTGAACAAAACAGAATGAATTATTTCTAACAGTCTTGTTTAAAAGTGTCTGTCCTGCAGCAATGGCAATAAGCTCAATGGTGACTGACAATAGAAGCAAACCACTTGACAGCACGTTCCAGCAAACAAGTGGGGGACGGCTTGGACCTTACAAGGCTGCTCTGTTCAGTATACCCAACTGCGCATCACCCCCAAACCTTGGGGATGTGGGAGACATTAACAAAGTTTCTGATGTCCTGAAACAATACCTCTTCAGAGTTGGGGATGATGGGACTTGTTTGTATGACCCAAACTTCCTAGATGTCTGTAACCCACCTCTCGCTCCAGATACAACATACAGGTACAATTTTTATTTCTCCCAAGGTGATTACTCCTCCAAAACTGCAGTAGGAAGCAACATTTAGTCTGTAATGTTGCTCTGAAATAGTGATACTGATTCAAATCACCAGTCCAGAACTGAAGTGTTCCATCACAAAGTTAATAATGAAAGTGGTTTGGCTTTGGTCTAGTACTCTGTAGAGCTTATCTTGCAATGGTAAGCTCTATCAGGTTAAATTCACAGATCACTAGGCAAATTCATGCATGAACTGCTGAATTTATATTTCTGTTGCGGTAGGTGATCCAGTGATAGCATCTGATCAAAAACTGATGAAGGAAAAAAAGTTTGCTTAGGAAATGATCCTGAGATTATCTATCATGCATTTTGGGTTAAGTTATTCTGACAAAATGCAGACACAGCTCTGGCACTGCTTGCTTTATTTTGGTGGGATTTTTGGGGGGAAAGAGGCGGGGTGGTGGCACACAAAGTCCTTTCTGGTCCCCAGATTCAGGGAGCCCCTAATGTGGCTGGAGGCTTTACAGTGAGGGCCAGATGGCTTGCCAACTTGTCTGAGCCCTGTTGCCTGGGGAGGCTGAGGACCCTGTCCACTGTAACATGAAATGCTTGTTATGGTGGTATCCTCCATTTAAAAGCCATAGTAAAAATGGCAATCACATAGAGCTATGTCTGTTGGGGAGACCTAATATGCTTCTGAAATGAAATAATATCAGCTTAATTTTGCAGAAACTGTCTTGGCTTCTCTGTCTTCTCAGGACATTTCTTACAACTCAAACTATTATAGAATGGGAACTTGCTCTCTTTGCCAAATCCAAGGTTGGTCTGTCTCTTCAATGCTTTCCTCTAGCAGGGAAAGTGCCAAAGATCTCTATTGTTGGATAAAAGATTTGACTTCCATACGGAAATCAAAACTACTTACTTTACTAAATAATGAAGCTCTTCATATCAGAGAATAGCAAGCTGGGAAAAACTATTGTTAGAAAGCTATCATCTGCCCAGGCTCAAGATTAAAGTGCAAACTGTACATGACAGTACAAAAAGCTTTTTCTATGATTAATCATATTCTATTCTTTATAAGGTCTTTGGAAATAGCCAGTTACCTTTGACTATCTAATTCTTCAACAAAAAAAAATGAAGACCAACTAATGAAGTAGCTTACAAAATGCTAATAAGGAAGCTCAAATTTTAAATAACTTTTTATTTTTTTTTCCCCAGATTTAAATACATGTTGGTAGATAACACTGATGGTATCATGAAAGACCAAACGCTCTGGTCTGATCCAATCAAAACCAGACGAGGTAAGTCTGTGGCTTTGCTCAGGTATTCTGAGAAGCTGCATGTGCTTTAGATTACCTATTACTCTCCTATGGAGCAGTACTGAGTCCTTTCCCACAGTTTAAACTATTTTGTCAGCTTTTCAGTATGGGAATAGCAGACTTAAATGTGTAATGATGTTCTGCTTCTGTGACCTTCAAAACAAAATAATTCTTTTAGTAAGGATGAGGTTTGTACATTTTACTTGAGACTTGATGCATGCCATGGTAACTGGCTCTTCTGAAACTTCTGTGTAACACAAGTACTTATCCGCTCTAACAGCTGACACTGAGCATTAATCTTGTTTCCTATAGCTCACCTAAGACCTCTTATAGAGACAGAATCATTTTGCCTCTCCTAAATCACTAGCTTTCCCCCTTTTGAGGAGCGTATACTGGTCAAAAATAGATGATAGGAATATTCTTTTCATCCTTCTGTAGTTAGACTTCCCATGAAAATTGATACCTGGCCTGGTCGAAGGAGTGGAGGCATGATTGTCATTACGTCAATCCTGAGTGTTCTTGTGTTTCTTCTGCTTTCGGGCTTTTTTGCTTCTGTGTCCTCTACTGTCAAGTAAGTACTACTTATCTTTCAATGTCTAGTAACAGAGGATTGCCTAACCCTTTCATCACTAGCTGTCTCCCCAGCTGTTTCAAGCCACTGTTGCTAATGTTTGAGATGACAGACCAGATGTTCTCCTAATCTTGAGCTCAGTAATGGAGGGAAAGACTTTTTTTGGGGGGTCAGGATCTGCCTCACCAAGGCTGAGATCAACACCTCTAGTAATTATTGTACAATCTTAAACCTACCAGCTCTCAAATTTCAGTAAGTATTAGTGAGGGAAAAAAAAGTGGCACATGTTTAAAGTCTATATGTTTTTTCCATATATGTTGCTGCTATCCATCTAGTTCAAGAGATTGGAAACTGTCTTTCCAGTTTGCAGGCATTCAAAGAGATCACATACTGTACTACTTAATGTCTGTTTGAGTTCAACTAGATTTGCCACCTCCCCTGGAGAAATAAGTTACTTAAATAATGTATTAAGTCACTTACACAAGGTCTTGCTGGCACTGTGTAACTGAACTAGTCTACACATTCTCTCTAGTCTTCTGTGCCCACTGCCCCAGAAAATCAGTAAGGCCTCACTGATTCCTAAGATGAACTTCTGCTGGAAGTGAACTACATTTCAGGAAGTGGGTATTAGGGCTGCAAAACCTAATTCTTTTGTTTGAAAACAATGCAATTGCTCTGTGTTTACTCAGCTCTGCCAGAGTGCTGGATTAAATATGTGGAAAGTAAAAACCATACAGAAAATGATTAGTATCAGAGAACATCATAGATTTTTAAATAAATGATTCAAGTAGCAACCGGTCTTTGCAGAACCTTGTGAAAACAGGCTCCACTCAGTCTCTACTGGAACTAAAAAAAGCTTTTCACTGCCCAACAGGGGATTAGAAGATTCTTATGCAGAGACAAGGCACACATCTCAGACTATTGACCAAATTGAACCAAGATCACATGTGAGCTCAGAGTGAGCAAACAGCCTGGTTCAAGTCAAGGTTGGAAACAACTGCATTGCTACGTGTGCTAGACCTAAAGGATCGTCTCTTCTACTCAATGTTGGTTCAAAATAAACTACAGTATGGGCAACTGGAACCAAAAGGCATAGATAAAGTATGAAACATCTTTTTCTGAAATTTTACAGTACATGACAGTCTTAACCTAATGAAACTTCATTTTGTTGAAGGCATATCTGCCTTTTAAGGCAGATATGAAATGCCCAGACTAAAGACGGAAGCTTCATGAGACCTTTAAACTTCACTGGTGTAATTAGAGGTGGTGATCACAATGAATGTGATTCACAATGTGAATCTGGCTGAGGCTTTCATGCAGACCTCTAATTTGTTTCTCATGATCAAAAGCACATGATGTAGTCATTTGTGCCTGAACCTTTCTCTATAGTAACTGATGAGGAATTAAAGAAACTGCTTCAGAAAATATATTCTTGGAGAAAGTTAGGGACTGAGAAGTGGGCAACAGCAAGCTGCAGCTGCATCAGGATTTTATTGATTATTTGCATCATAAAACTTTTTTTTTTTTCCTCCCCTCCCCTAAAAGAAACAAGTTCCAATTACTCTGTAGCACAGTAGTTCTGATCTAAATACTTAAATACCCTCAAATAGCTTTGTGGGGATAATAGCTAACAGAAGTGCTTCAAAGAAGGCATGTTCTTTCAGAATGCCACATAATATGGGGGAGATAGTGTTTTAGTGGGAAAAACATGAGTATATTCACTGCTGTCAGGCTTAGCCACATTCCTAATCATTGTTCTAGGTGGCTGCAAACTAGCACTCTTCACATCTTAGTACCTGGGCTGGGGGGTCTTTTTGAACTAATTTTCTTTCTTTGTGTCAGGATCTTAGTTGATGGTTAGAAATAAATCTTTGCCCTATGTATTATGTACTGCTTTTTTTTTTCTTCCATTGGTGTAGACTTTCACCTACACTGATTTGTCTTTCCCAAAGCTTATGAGGAAGACTGAATTTCAAAGCCCTACCTCTTGAGTGTGTAAAAGCAACTATGTTATTGTAACAAGTATTTACTTGTGATAAGCTCAAGCTGCCACTAATTACTGTTGCTGTTCTCCTAGACTATCATTAAATCAGTCAAACTGTTTCAGATTAAGAATGAGTCAGGGCTCTCTTTTGGTACAGATGGTTTACTGTCACTGGCAGGCCTGGCTGATCTTGCATTGATACTTATTTTAAGGAGTGGGCCCTATTGTCTTCAAGATTACTAAAACTAAAATTTTAAAGTCAAACATTCTTAGAATGGAGTACCTATACTGCAAAACTTGTGGGTTTAAAACTTCAGTCCTATGCTATTTCATAGGACTCTACTGAAGTAACTGTTTGTACCTTTTTTCATCCTTCCCAGGACTAAGTTCTTTATTTTTTCATGAAGAAACTGTGGTAAGAGCGCTCACAGACTGGTGAGTCTTTAAGATGATGATGAGCTTTTTCAGCTGCACTCATGAATTCTTTATTTGCTCTCACCTTGCACTAGACTGCACTAAACAGACACACAGAAATGAAACCTTTCTCTAAACACTGCAAAGTTTATATTACCCTGTTACAATTCACTCTGTATAACTGTTTACACATGTACTAAATCCAAATAGCGGCATTCAATTTGCAGTTAATTGCTTATTTAACAGAGGCATAAAAAAACAACAGAAAGGAAAGGTCTGGGAGATTCAGATCCCTGGCTACCTGGGTACACACACTAGCAGATAAAACAGATCATGGCCCTTTCTCTGGCCTTGAGGGCATGCAGCCCAGCAGGGCTCACATGCACATGACTGAATGCTTCACTCAAAGCAGAAAGGCCCTGTTTGTACTGCTGCTGGGAAAAATACCCAGGTACTACTGGGTCTAGACACTGATTCTGAGTGCCAGTTGTCAGAGCCAAAACTCTGCCAGGACCCAACCTAACAATTAAATAGCAGGAATAACCACATGTCAGAGCTCAGGTTCACAGCCTGATCCTGTTTACTAGTAAGGTCATAGCTGGTGGTTATGGCTGCAATGATATCCAGGATAGATCCACACCTACCCAAGCCATACTAGCTAAATGAATATCTTACAACCTACATCACAGCTGCTGCTGCAGCAGCTGAGATCAAATGCAGATGCCTTTTGGGAGTTAGCCTTCTCTTTTTTGGCCACCTTTGTTCATGGGCAACAGCCTCTATCTTTAAATTGTAAGACCCAGCCACATCCTGCTCAATGTTGAGGAGAGACTGGGGCATCCATTATCCCATCCACTCTTCTCCTCTTCAGCCTCTATGAGAAGAAATTCTTTATTAGAGGGCTGCAGCATACCTTGCCAATTCCCCAGCTTGCAGAGGAAAACAGAGAAACCTGAGTGTTCTGGTAACCGTAAGTGTGTCCTGGTGAACACTTGCCCTGTGGTATAAATAGAGAGAGAAAAGCTGGGGAGCAGTGCTGAAGGTAGGCAGGAGCTGGGAGCTTGGCATGTTTGTGAGGTGCACTGTGCCCAGGCCAGAGAAGGGCAGGACTGCAACGTGAGCCATAACAAAAATCTTGCATATGGACCAGTTGCTGTAGCTGGGTGGAATTGTTCCAAAGAGCTGATGTTAGGGGATTGAACTTATAAAGCAAGTGTATGCTAATATCTATATAACTACTTCTATGTAGATGATACAGATACAGCAGATTTACCTGTCACTGTAAACTTCCCTTATATTTAAAACAATTACAGTACAGACTTATTAGAATCTGTTTTGGTTCAAAACTTTATTGATCTAACATTTTTCCCAGACATCTACAGGCTTATCTGCTCACAATGTATTGCACTGACTTAATTACATACACTTTAAAACTGACTTAGGCGATCCAGTACAAAATCTTAAAGCAAGCACTCATATCAGTTTACATCCAACTTTTACTAAAAGAAAGTTGACTCTGTTGGATTGACAGAAGCCAATTCAATGAGCCTGTTAGTGCTTTCAACCAGACTTTTTACTAGCTTAATCAAATGAGATCGTGTACACATAGAAACAAACACTTTCTCTGGAGTCTAACCTTATTAAACTTAATTTCTGTAGCTGCAGTAGCACATTTATGCAATAGCATACTTAAATGCATCTAAAATCTTATGCTTGGATTTTTAAGTAGTGTTATTTAGTCTTACACTGAGATATAAAAAGGAAAAAGGCAGCTAGCTTTGAAAATCTGCTGCACCTCCTTTAAGGTCCTGGGGGAGAGGGGGTATTTATTTGTATGCTCCGGGTTTTGAGGTTATACGTTTTTGGTTTTTTCCATTTTAGTAATAGGTTTCACATTATATGATGGGCCGTTTCAAGGCAAGCTGGAAGAACATTGGTGATTGCTGTACTACTTTTTGTTATTATATGTTGGCCATTGCTTGGCTTAATTGTAGCAGCAGCATTTGAGAGTTTCGGGGGGATGGGGAAAGAATCACAAAGCAATCAAATTATGATTTCCTTCCAGGATAATATCAACTGCAAATACAAAAGAACTGTCTTTGGAGATGGTATTGTGCAAAGCCTAGTGTGTCATGGAGGTTGCATACAGAATTAAAAATGATGCAAACTGGGTATTGAAGATGTGAAATTTATCAGGTGTGTGTAGTGACATTATTTACCTCAAATCCTAAAGAAAGAGACAAACCAAACCGAATCTCTAGGCCTAGGATAAACAATGATGATTAATTTGAACCTTTAATGTCCTGTAGAGCATAATACAAAACTCAATTGAGATGTTGATATGGGAGAAAGTACAGCTTGTTGGGTTTTTTTGGTTTTGTTTTTTTATAAGTATTTCTGCTAGTGATAGACCAGACTTTGTAACTCAGTGTTTTGGAACAATTGTTCACGGCTAGATGGTGAATAAAGCAAAGTGTATGTATGCTGTCTAATGGCTCCCTATGGGCATATTGATCCTGTGAATATATATCCTTTGAATTTCTATTTATAGCCTTCAGTCAGAGATGACTGTTTTCTGCCTTATAGAGTCAAGTCTGATTTTGCATTAATTGGACAATCTATCACTGTAGTGATTTCAGACATCTGATCCATAGAGAAGCTAAACATATCAGTTACTCTGTTGACTCAGCTCTGTAGGCTTCTAACTGATGCTTAAGAGTTGCAGGTCTCAGCTCATCTTCAGTTTCAGACTTGGAGCTACGCTGTAGAAAACCTCAGAAGCTGTATGTTTCATATGTCAAGTCACGTTATCATTTTAAAATCCCTAAGTTTTCTGTGCCCATTACTACTTGAAATTTTTTGGCTGGGGCCACTTGGACTTCTCTGGTAACCTGTTAGTTTTCACCTGGAATAGTTTTTGCTGCTTGTAGATCTGATCTCAGTGGTCAGAATTTATTTTGAACTTATAACAGTTGTACTTGCACCTGAAAATCATCTTCTGTGATCTCTAAAAGGACAGATTCTACATCATCTTTGCAAAAGAGAACAATATTGAAAAATTTGAAGAAGCTGATGCCTCACTGTAGAGTACCCTATACTTAGTGTGCTATAATAACATAGCAATAACTATGCAATAACTTCCATATAATGTATTGTTTATAATTAAACAGAAAGTTACAGAACTCACTCCCAATCCCATTTGATCACTCACTGCCAAGTTCTACTCTGAATCCAGCCCATGAGAGCTCCACTGAATTCAATGGGAATTCACATATTTAAACACAAATGGACTTTATCTACTATACAAGGTGAGAAAGGAGCAGCTATCCTTCCTACTGCAGATTATCTCAAGCCAGGGCTTGCTTTGGGAGCATTAGCAGAGTAAACTACTAATAAACTGCATGAGAGAGCATCAAACCCTAAATATTAATAACCTGGATGCTAGAATGCAATGTACTTTCAGCAAGTTTGTGGACAATACAAAATTGGGATGTGCAAGTGACATTCTGGGAGGGCAGGGCTGCTATTCAGCAGGATCTCAATAGACTGGAAAAAATGGCTGACAGGAATCTCAAAGTTCAGCAAAAGCAAATGCCAAGTCTTGTGTCTGAGATGGACTAATCCCATGCTACTGTACAGCATGACACCAACTGACTAGAAAGCAATTTGAGGGAAAAAAAAAAAAAAAAGACTGCCTATGGACAACATCTTGAACAAGAGTCATTAGGATGCCTTTGCGACAGAGGTGGCCAACTACATCCTGGGCTGTGTTACTGGGATGCAGCCAGTAGGTCATGTAAAGCGTTTCTCCCCCTGTGTTTGGCATCTGTTCGAACGCATCTAGAGTCCTGTGTCTAGATTTGGACTGCCCAGTACAGGAAGGTGCAGAAGCAAGTCCAGCAGAGGCCCATCAAGATAGTCAGAGGCTGCAGAAAGTAACATAAAAGGAGTACTCAAAGAAGCGAGTTTTTTTCTTTTTTTTCTTTCTCCCCCTTTTTTTCTTTCCCCCCCAGCCTCAAGACAAGAGCTTCCAGCTACCTAATGGGAGAGTATTGCAAAGGCAGAGTCAGACTCCTCTTGGAGGTGCATAGTGATCGGACAAAAAGCAACAGACGCAAGCTGGAACACAGGAAATTCTGACTTGCTATAAGGAAAAGCTTTGTCTCTGTGAGGTGGGTCCAACAGTGGCACAGGTGTCCAGAGAAGCCATGGACTCTCCACCCTCGAAATATTCAAAACTTCACTGAGACGAGCCCATGAGCAACCTCACATTGCTGGTCCTACTTTGAAGGGGGTTGGACTAGATGACCTCCAGAGGTCTCTTTCAACCTAAGTTATCCTATTTTCTTTTTTCACATGCTCATTTATATACATCAAGAACTAAGTACTTTTTCTTTTTTGTAATACAGAAATAAACTTCTGTTTATGAGTGCACAATTTTATAGCTAAAACTAAATATGGTATAGAGTACATAAGCTAATAATACAGTAGAGTTATCACACACAAACTGTAAAGAAAAGGGTATCCAAATGATTGTCATCACAACACATGGCATGTTACACTTCTCTGAAGACCATCTGACAAGCCTCAGCTGCAGGGCATTTTGCCAAGAAGTGCTTAAATTTACAAAGCACTTTGCATAGAGTTCAACACTGATGATAATTTTTTCTGTCTGATTATGCAGTTATGAGTCCTCAAAGCTATTAAGATACGCAGGCCAGTGAGAGCTGAACTACTTGTGCATACACTTTTGCATTTATTTGCACTGTGCAACATCTAGGAGATCCTGTCTTGGACAAAACCTCATTGTACTATATGCTCTACAGAGGGCAAGCCTGGCCTGGAGTGTAGAACGGTCTAATGCTGCTTCATTGGGTATCAGAAAAACTCTTCCCCATGACTGAAAATCTTCAGTTTGCACACCTGGAGATGAATGCGATTTTGGCAAACTGCTGTACTTTTGTACCTCAGGTTATTAGTACTGAACTGCTGCATGAGAAAAACATACTCAGAATACCTCACCTCAGGATGAAAAAAATTTGCCTGAAGGTTAATGTTTGTATCATACCCTTGTTTCCTGAGGCCCATATGTTCCTTTTTAATTCCTCCACTTTTCTGGAAATCTGAGGCATTGCATATGCCTGGCCTGTTCCCAGAGTTATGCACCACTCTTAAGTGGAATATTCACATCATTATTTCCAAAGGCTTATCTATGCTCAGAATGAATCATCTGTAACTGAAGCAGCGTGTATTGTTTTGGTGACAATGCTGCCTGGGCACACATCCCACACGTCCTGGATTCATTCCTGGAAGCCACGGATTCTGGGAGAATTTTAAAACCGCTTTTGAACTGTTGGGCAATAAACAACCAGCATCAGTTTAAATAAAAAGTTTTAAAATACATTCGGCTGCACAAGCTAAAACTCTGGGAGTTTTAAGACTTAAATCTACTTGCTGTTGATAATCTAGTTCAATTTGGTAAGCTACATCCTGCATCAGCTTAATGCATTACCTGTCCTGACCTTTCTCATGTGGAACAGAAACATGTGGATTTCCAGTACATACTGTATATTTGTTTATCTGAAAATATACATCAGGTAAAATGTCTATCACACTGTTTCATTCTGGCAAAACATTCTTCACAGGTTTCTGGAATTTCTATCATGTCTCTATTCTGAGCACTAGTAACAACATGCATAATTCAGTTTTTTCATTACTTTCCATTAAATAATCCAGTTTTTAGCTGCTTTATATTTTTGACAGAATCTAACCACACTGGCTGACACTTTGCAATAGGATAAAAATACCCCCCAAAAGAGGCTTCAGCAATTCAGCACTTTCTAAGAGAGGGCTAAGGAAAATAGTTTGTTTTCCCCATGGCAGGGTGGGGGGATCGACTATGTCTAGCATTCTGTCATTTTCTGTCAGGAGGCTGAAATTTCACTTGACAGAGGGGGAGAGGAAAAGATGTACCACATGTGCAGTATGGAAACTGCCTGTGAGGCCTCGCCTTCTCTTCATAAAAGCATACCATAACTAAATAAAATATATTTAAATTCCTGTGCAGGGCAGGCTAAGCATGCGCCCTAGTAATCCTCACTCTCGCCCTCGCTCTCACCTTCCCAACGCCTGCTCTCCAAAGCATGCAGAGCACGCACACTGCTTAGCAAAATGGCCGCTCACAGCAGGGATGGGACGGGAGGCGTCTTCTTCTGGTGTTTGGGATAAAAATCAGACCAAATATATAGATACCTCTTGGAGAAATGGGGGTGGAATAGATCCTTGGGACCCCAGGGGAGGTCAGCAAGGCCACAGGGACCCCATTTTTCTGGGGAGAAGGAGGGAGTTGCAACAGCAAGGCAGCGTGGCTGCAGCATGCAGAAGAAAATGGCTGCCCCGGCATTAGCCGGGGGGTGGGCACTGGTTCCCTGGCAGGTCAATACAGGAATAAAGGGAGGGCTAATCCCATAAAATCTCCAGGATAAATGGTCTGTGGTAGTATCTGAGCTAGGAGCTCAGGTGCACCTTTATTTTTTAGCTTGATCTAGCCTTCAGTTTTCAGCTGGGTCAGCCAAGGAAACAAGGCGAATGCAATCATGCCCTCTCCCCCAACAGCTCATGAACTTTTGGGCACTTCCAGCCCAATCTGAGCAAAGCACAGAGAGCTAAAAAAATAATGATGTTCCAACTTAATTACTGGCAACAACAGCAGCTGGGTAGGGATACCTTCCCCCTCCCCCACTTCTCCCCAGGTAAGCACTTTGCTATTGGGAAGACAGGCAGAAACTTTTGCCTTCCCTTTGGGAGCAGCGGACTGGCAAGCATGAATCTGACTTTAAACCAGGTACAGCTAATCACTGGAAAGATGCTAATCCATTAGAGATCAGATTTCATCAGTTCTGCTGAGAATTTAAATAATTTATTGCAAATTATTTAAGGATATATTTTTCATGTTTTCATTCTACAAATTTAAAAAACTTTCCCGAGTAAGTCAGGGAATTTTACTGGATGTCAGGGTGCATCATCAGTTCACCATGCAGTCATGGCAACTTGTTGCCTATGCAAAGCCTGTGACCCAAGGGAGGCAGAAGGGGTAGCTGCTTTCATCTGCAGTCCCTCTCTGTGCTATGCATGGGATTGAGATGGTTTGTGCTGGGTGGAGATGTCCCTGCTGGAGAAGCTTCAGATGCATGTCAGGTGGGCAATTGAAGCTCCTGAGATGTTTCCGAAAGGGCCTACAGGACCTGCTAGGTGAAGCAGCAGGACTTTGGTTTCCTCAGCTGCAGCATGCACAGTGAGGAAGATTTTTAAAACCTGTGAAAGCTCAACTCCCGCCTTTGCTGGGTGTCCTCAGGCTTTGCCCTGTTTGCAGTGCTGAGCGTACTGTCACCAAGCACGCCTCCACTCAGGAATATGACCTGGAGGCTGCTTTTCCCTGTCGTAGTTGCTCAAGAGCTGAGGTTACTCTTGATAAGGTTTGTAACCAGTGATCTTGTCTCTCTTAGGAGCTAAATGGTTTTCTCCCTCTGCAGTCACTTGGATTAAATGGAAAAGGCAAAATGCGAGAGGAAGGAAGAGATTAGGGCAAATAGTCTGGTAAACCTGGGATTGTAATGTATGCTGAAGGGATGAGGGCAGAGAGTGGTTGTGAGTGGGATTTACTGAGTAGGCAGAGTAGGTTTGTGTTGTGCAGAGTTGCTAAAATGGGGAGCAACACGAACTGGGGTAGAGAGAGACAAAAAAAAAGGGGGGGGGGAATAGCTAGATCTAGTTGCCAGTATATAAAACAGAAGGAGAGGTACTGTGTCAGAGGGAAATGGGTGTCCCTGGTGGGAAATGAGCCTCTGGAAGGAAAGACAGAGGTGACAAGCAGCTGTAAAAGGAATTTGTTTGTCATAGGGAGCCCAAAAATGGACAAACTAGGACTAACACTCACTGTGTAAAAGAAGGAAGAAAGCAGATTAAGTGATGAGGAATTAGAAAAGAGGAAACTAAAAATGACTTGGCAAAAAAAAACCACACACTGAATGGGAGGAGAAGAGACAGAATCAATGATTCAGAGTTTCTCAAAATGAAACAGCGGGGTCAGCTAGGTAAAGAAATTTAGACTGGAATAATGAGGGATGAAGAAGGAACTGGGGACAAAGGATCAACTTGGGATAGAGATGAGGCTTGAACAGATGGGCAGGAATAGAAACATGGAGTTGTCATGGGGGTGAGATGAGCAGTACAGTACACTTCTCCACAAACCCAAGCAGGAGCCCATGACTCCTGGGTCTCCTTGTTTCTCTGCTGTCCCCTGGTCTCTGCAAAACTCACAGCAAGAGTCCCACTCATCTCAAGTATCTATGTGTTTAGGGCATGTTAACTTTCCCCCTATAATCAGTTGCTTTGTTGGCTATACTGACTGTGAATTGCTTCTAAATTCTCAAGTCCTGCTGATACCTCCGTGGGTGTCTGCCTGAAGACACACAATGGTATTTATCTTTCACTAAACTTATGCTTCTAACAGCATTAAAAGGATGTTTTTATGGCTGCAAAGTAAAGTTAGATGAAAGAGTGGAAATCAGTATCGTAGATACTTTTGTAATATTAATTAAATCACCAATATATAGGTGTTACAATAAAGTTTTGAATTGCACAACAGAGGTTACTTTTCCCCAGGCTTCTTGTCTGTGTGGGTGAATCAAGCCTGTATGCTAGATAACACTTCTGCTTTGCATCAAACAAAGGATTAAAAAAAAATGACAATCTCAAATTTAAGACAGTCCAGCCCTACTCAAGATGTAGATTCAGTCTTTTCCACTGTAACAGAGTTCCCGTGATAATCTGGACAAACCCCTTTGACAAAATCTTGTACTGTGATAAGAGTACTCCATTATCTAGATGCAACATCTGAGGATCCAGATCTGAAATGCTTAACACGCCCAGCTGCCATTGAAGTCAGTGAGAACTGTGCTTTGAATATTTAGGTACTGTTAAATGCAAAATAGTAGGAGAAACAGATTCTAGACATCACAAACTAGGCACCCAAATTAATAAATACTGTTTTACTTTAACCTTGACATACGCAATTTTTTTTCCCCCAGAGAGTCAGGTAAGAATAATACCTTCTCTGCAACTCACAGGATGTTTAGAAATAAATTACATGACATTGTACTAAAGAGAACAACAGAATAAGTAGCCTCATCTTCAGAGACAGCTGTGCAGCATTCTGCACTCTAAGCATGAAGGATGGGAATTTGACAGGCAAGAGAAAAAAGAAATGTAGGAAGCACATTTTCTCTGTACTAAAAACACTATACTAAACACGAAATACTAAACTGCGGAGATGGATGGGGAAAAAGAAGTATGCAATCCTGTAATGTAGCATAATAATGTGAACCTGCAGTGAAGCAAATCAGGGATGTACAGGCAACATTTACTTTTGCATTTCCTGACTTTTGAGTGTTTGAGCTTGAACCTTACTGTAATGTTCTTTCAAAAGTTTTGCATGGGAGTTTTTAAATTTGTATATATTAACACAGAAACCTTGCAGTAGGTTTTTCCAAGTTATTTTGCAATTTTGTTCAGCTTCTGGTTAGAGCTCTTATTCTGCATACTTCCAGTCACTTAAAAGAAATTATCCTGTTTATAATAATCATTAGTATATTTACACAATGCTTTCATTCTAAAGCATTTAATTCCAAATTTTAGATAAAAATTGCTATCCCTACTAGTGAAACTCAGGTTCCTGTAGTATGGAATATAACTGCATTTCAACAACACAGCTAAAATATAGAACTGGATTTGTAAATCCGAGAGACCCTTTCTAAATCTATTCAGTAGGTTCCTGAATAAAATCATGAAACAGTTTAAGCACACAGAGGAGGTATCTAATTAAAACTACTAGAGAAAGTTAAACAGAAGTTAACTATTCAACTTGTGACTTAGTCAAACCCCAAGCAACAAATCACTTAGATGATTTGTCAATTAAATTTCATGAGAATAGCATGTTTTTTTTTGTTTGTTTGTTTTTTGTTGCCTTCCTGGAATTTAATTCAGTAAAGACAAAGGAAAGGATCTTATCTACTTAATTGTGGGCACCAAATCCTATGTATAGTAACTGCTTCTTTGCAGTCCCCTGGAAAGGGGGACTGTAGCTCTTGCAATGTGACAAGAACACAGCTCAAAACAGGACACCTGCTCACCTAACTTGATCTTTTTGTGACTGTTAACAGCTTTGCACTACTACAGCATACTCCAATGCTTTTCCAGGAAATAAATCTGGGATGCTTGTCTTCAAAAATATTCTTTATAAATGTTAACCAGACAAATATTTGTGGTATGTACATCCTTATGCTGTCTAGTGTAGTGATAGTGAAGATTTTCTTTTTGTTTCTGCAGATCTTTTGTTGTAGAAAAATCAAAAGACTGGCTTTTTAGTTTGCTAAGAAAGTGACATATAAAGAACAATGGGTTTGTAGTGAAATTTATGAAAAGCTTTTTATCACAGTGATTATTCACTTCAAGATACCAAGTCAAATCTTAGCCTTTTATGTAGCAGTAATAGAATGCCATTGCATAAGATTTCTTCTTGGTCTGGCATCTCAGGGCGTGAAGTGCAAGTTATTTGTTCTATTTAGTAGGTGAGGAAATAGAGAGTGAAAATGAATAATGAGCCTGAACAAGACTTAAATCTTGGGAAATTTTTGTTACCCTAACCTTTTAACATTCTTATCTTTCTGAAGAGTAGACAAACAAACAAACAAATGGGAGTAACACATAGGTGAAACTACCTGGAGGCATCTGGATTTTCTCATAAGGAAACCTTTTTAATCTGGGCCATACTGTATGGGTAAATTGTTTTTGATATTATTTTATTATTTTTTCATCTATACTGCTAACGGCCACTATAAGGGATATAGTAGGAGAAGGTAGCCATTTATTAAAAAGCTGGCTCTGTAAAAGAAATACCTTCAAACTAGCATTTTCTCTAATAAAGATTTCATTAATACAATAAATGTAATACTACTTGTATTGTTTCTTATTAGAAGATTGAGTTGGTAATACCGTGATTTTTGCTAGCAAAAACATATATTATGCTTTTTATGCCTTACTTAGAGAGACTTAGGGCCAGTTACTGAAAGAATAGCCTGAGCCTAGGCAGAAATTTTTTACTGTAATAATAAAATAAGATGTTCAAAGTAGCTTAAAAACAGTTTTCTTCTGTTGACTGCAGGACCTTCACATTATAACTTTTCAAGGATTTATTAACCAATAGTGTTAGGTTAAAACTGAGGCCTGAAGACATTGCTAGGGTAATCCTACCTGAATATCTTGTTTGTGTGATATAGTATCTATCAGTTTCTGCGTAAAGGCCCAGACTTGCAAATAGAAGAATGGGAGGTAAGTGTCCAGATATCTCTAAAACCTAGGCCTGGATCTGTAATTTTTATTTGAATGCTATCATACATTATAGCAAAGCACCTTATTACAACATGGGCTTCAATGAGATTTGTAGCTGAAATAGCTTACATCCAAGTAACAGTCATATATGACACAGCTCGGTTCTCATCTGTTAGTGAGGGTAATCCAAGCAAGTGTAACCTAAGAGTAGTGTAACATCTCATTTCTTTTCAGGCATAGTAACAGTAATGGCATTTGGCTTGCATGCCTGGACTTAAGGGCTACATTGGTGTTTTCCCCCTGCAGACTTAGTCCTGACTGCACAAGAATTATGGATATGGATAACCTCAGCCACAACTAGGCACAACTGTTTAAGTTTCAGGAGAGACAACATTACCAACCATCTCAAAGCAAAGGTTTATTTACTAGAATATATATAAGATCTGGGCCACCTACACTATTATTATTCAAGTAATTCCCCCATTTGATCAGTACTCTAGATCAGCCAGCCAGTCTGGCTACCAGTGAGCAGGGTCATAGGATTCCTATCCTCAGGACTCCTTCTTGCTACAGCTCAAGCAAATTTGAAGACCTGGGCTTCTTTACTTACTCTGTGTACTGGACACCTGTGATGGTCCCCTTTAGCTCTCCACTTGCTGATCTATTGATTGTGTTTTTAAGCTTGTTAAATATATGCCTAGGTAATAATAAGCAGCCACTGAATTACAAAACCCAAGCCAAGGAAAAGAAAAACTCTTTCTTTAAAACTCCATCTGTTATGTTCTAACAGATCAAAGTAACACCTCTACCTCCTTCGCATTTAATATATATCTATTTTCTGCAAATATTTTCACAAATATTTTCAACATTGGATATCTGACAGACAAGAAAGACTTTTATGCCAATTTAGCCATCAAGTTCTTAAAATAATATACCTATGATTCATTTTTTTCTGACTTAGGCCTAATTCTCCTTTGCACCAAGCAGCAGCTTGTTTTTTGAGCAAAATCTGAGTATCTGAAACTTCCTGTCTAGCTTCCTTTCTGATCCGTTTTCATAGTATCAAGCTTGATTTAAATCCATTCTTTCAAGTCTCACTCATTTTTAATTTCCTATTACCCCTTTTCTCTTCTCTCTCTTCTAGTGCTTTCAGGCTTCTTTTTTTTGTTTTCCTTAATTTTTTCCCTTTACTTTTCTGCCTCTAGCTCTCCTTAGAAATAATTTTTCTTCTTTTCACACTGTTTCACACATTGATGCTATTCAGAACAGATAAGGGCCTTGTGATAGAGCTCTTTGTTTTTGTCAGAAAGGTGCAAAAGACCGTCTAATTAATCAAAGGACATTCCAGTCAGTGGCACTCCCCATTTTTTTCCAAGAAAGCTCATATATACAGCCTCTGTTATAAACAGTTCCAAATAAATTCAAGGTCAAACAGATGGCAGCTAACAGAGCTAAAGTCATATTTCCCCCATAGCTTATACTTTTATATATAAATATTTCTACGTATGACTATACTGAAATGATTACACGTTCAGTGGTGCTAATGCTACTGAAAATAGATTCTATTAACTGATTATTCAGGGGAAAAAATAAGGTAAATAGAAGATAATAAGATGTTTTTGAAGCTAAAAAGGAGCATGCTTATGCAATTAGATTCTGGCATTTTGTCCTGTATTCAGTGAAAAGGTCTCCTATCTGTTTTTAAAGCTTATTACTGTTACAGCTTGTACAACTACTAGAAACAGGTCTCCAAAAATCTTCCCAAGAAGCTGTAGCTTATCATCTCTCTCCATCTCATGGAAAGTATAGGACAGCAGCAGCAAACTGTACATTGAAGACTACTGACTATGATTCAGCTGGTTTGAGAAAGGTAGATGCAAGGTAATACAGAACTTGCATATAGTTATGCTTTGTTAAGTAAAAGTTGACTGTAGAGAGATGTTGTATCTGCCACTGAAGATGTGCTTTTCACTAGGCAACATTAGAAATAAACTCTAATGTGCACTGGCAGTTACACACTGAATTATTTTACAATCATAAATCGTGTCAATATGCATTATGCTTATATGCATACAGTCCTGGAAATACAAATTCAAAGGCTGTTCTTGAAAATTCTTCTCTATATTTAATCATAGTTAAACTGTAAGTTAACTGACACTGGCTTTTGAAATTATAGTTTGAATTACTGATAGTATCTTAGTTCTTCAAAGCATTGTGTAAACTGTTCTGTTTACAAAGATGACACACTATTAAGATCCAGTTAGCTCCGAGGTAGAAAAAGAAATCGGGGATAGCCAACAACTCCACTGTGCATATAGAAGGAATTTTATTTCAAGCAACAAGGGCAAACTGGCTTCCTGTTATGAAAGAACTTAAAATGCAAGTTAGTTGGTGTCTTAAAGATACTTTTTCAACAAGCTCAGTAAATTTTCATTAAGATTTTTACTTGTGTTCTTTCAAACTAACAGGTTTTGGCATAATGTAAACTAGGATTCACTTTGTTATTACTTACTAAAAAGAAAGATGACAAAAGTAAATCAACATTACATCTCAGTGCACAAAAATACAGCTGAATAATCAGACCTATGACCTCCTCCAGCCAAAAATAACCAGCTGCATTGCTTATCCTGATTACATCATTTTGGGCAATATTTCCAAAGTCAGCAAGAAATCCCAAAATAAGCAATACAATTGAGATCTTGTTTAGTACACTTAGATAAACATGTGAATTTACTAAAAAATGAGAGATAAATCCTAGACTGAATCAGATGGTTAACTTCTGTAGTTACTTAATTGAAACTACATGTTCTACTTCTGAATTCCTGATTTGTAGCAACAGTAATCACCTTTCTTTGTTGCTTCTTGAAAGAAACTTTTTTGTATTTCAAAATTTACACATTTCAATACACTTCATTCTCTTCTCATTGTGACCCTTGCTACTGAACCTTGTATTAGTTTTCTTGTAACAGTGTTGTAGTTGTTTCTGCAATATATTTATATTGAATAAATACTAACGAAATATAATTAAAAATAATACAGGCTCTTGCTCTAGATTGGGTAAACTAAAAGTCTCCTTTAGATAATATTTTATATGTCTACTTTTGGGATGTATTTCATTGTCTTTAATGAGTTTTCAAACCCTTTCACATAGGAATCTAGCACTTGTGTCATTTATTATTGTTATTACTGTTACTATTTTAAATAATGGAGTAATGGTAGTCTAAGGATATAAAGGGGCAAGATTTACAGGCAGAAGTAATGACATTTATCAGATGAATTGATACAGTCATATCTAGGAAATATTATGCATACAGTTCACCAGGATGCAATGTCCTTATGCAAATCAAAAGTTAGTAAAGTTAGTGGCCTAATCAACTATTCTTCCATAAAGTATCTCAGAATATGGAATAAAACCAGTGGTTTTATGTTTCATCAGTAAAACTGGCCATCTTTAACAAAAATCTTTCTAAAATTATCCCAGAATGTCAATGTAACTCTTGACATTGATTAATTGTTTTGTTGCAAACAAAGGAGACTATTCAAACAGTATCATATATGCATAAAAAGACCTCTGAATTCTGGTTGTATCCCCAAACACTACAAGAATGACTGACTATAGGAAAAAGTATGATCTCTTAAGTCTTATAATTGGGAAGTGCCAATAAATACTTCCAGCCTTCAAGAATCTGTAAACTGATACCATAAGTAATTTTGAAAACTCTAGTTAAAATGGCAAATGACATATTTTCAGTATAGTTTAGCTACTGGAATTTGTGGGCACAGTTCTGCACTGGTAACTACCTCTAGGCATGATTTGCAGTCATTACACATCTGGCTATCTGATTTTCTTGCACAGCTGGGTCTTTCCATGAGGTGATCTAATTAAATCCACAGAGCTGCAAATAAAGCTGGGCACTGCTGTTAGAAAATACAGTGGAACAGAGCTACATATTGTTAATTGTGCCAGATTAAGCCATGCTGAAGGAACTTTGAGTTTTTAGGGTGCAGCTTTAAGACATTAAAAAAGAATCTGAAGAGAACTTTTGTCTATTGCCTTTCAAATGTGACGTTAAATAAAGCAACCTGTTAACTGACCAGATGAATCACACTAAGTTGTTTTTGCTATCACTGCATATAACATATGCCACCTGATGTTAACACTTCACAATATTATTTAATTATGCCTAAGTCAACACAGACAATCAAGCCTTGAATTGAGGGTAATTCTACAATGCCTTTTTGCTCTTAGTTTTATTGCTCTTTTCCTTTCTCATCATCCTAATATGTTTCATAATATTAATCCCACTAATCTTCAAGTTTAAGTCCTTTTCTTCCTTAACTGATGATTAATTGATCTCTTCTTTTTTTTTTCATACAATCTTGTTGACTGCTAATTTACACTTTTTGCCTGTAGACAATTTCAAGTATTTTTAGAGGTGGGCAAATGTTACCCATCTCAATTTCATAAATCAAAGCATAGGTATGTTTAACATTCACTTACATCATCACAGAATACAGATCTGCTGAACTGTTGCCTTTCAGCTACTGGACCTGTTTGATTAAAATGGTTAACATTTTCATTTAACTGAAAATTTGTTCTCTTGCTTTGGCAATACCTAGGGTATATATAGTAATGAGGAGGAGGGAAAAATGACGATAAAATTAAGTACAGAAGATAAGTGTCTCCCCTTGAATAAATTCCAATGCTGACCCAGCTCCTCAGGCTGCGCCGTGCCGCGGGAGAGCTGGGGGTGGAGGGCGGTACCATCCTCCGGCGGAACCTTAGTCTCGTGGCGGCTGTTTCCCAGCCGCGCGGGAAGACTTTGGGTAGGGGAGGCGTCGCCAGCAACGGTCGCTTGAGGGGAGCCGCGTGCCCCTGGCCCCGCCCTGGCGGCGTTAGGCCGCTGCCGGGCGATGACGGCGCTGGAGCTTGGCCCGGTCCCGGTAGGTGGGGGCGCCGGGCACGGGTGGTGGTGGTGGGACAGCACAGGAAGGGCCCCCTTCCGGGCCCGGCAGCTGGCCTGATGGTGCTTCTGAGGGGGAGGAAGGGGGCTGCTACGCTCAATCGCCGCTCGAGGTGTCTTTAATCACAGCCTTCCCCTTAATGATTTGTGCTTTCAGACCGCAGATCCGGCTGTGGTGGCCGCGCTGCAGAGCAGAGCAGAGCGGCGCAGGGCCTCCGTAGCGCCTTGCGCCGTTGGGAGTAAGGGTGCTGCTGGAGCTGGCCGGAGGTAGCTTTGCCCAGGAGAGCGGCTCCGTTTTGCTCATGGCTGAGTGAAGAGAAGTGCTGTCGCACAAGTGGAGGTTGGTGTCACCGTGAAGGTTAATGGCATGCCTAATTACTGCGCTAAATAACCGCAGATCCACTTAGTGGACAGAGAAAGGAAGTGTCACTTAATAGAAGTCTGTGTCTTGCTTAGCCTGGTGCTCTTGTTTTTATTCCAGAGCAAATTAGCATGAAGGGGGGAAGAAACTTTTTCAAGAGATTTCATTTCTTTTGAAAATACTAAGTTTCATATATTAAACTGCTTGAAAAACCACTTGATTGGCTTGTGCCCATCAAACTTTTGACCTGAAATTTCAGGCTTTTTTTAAAAAAATGCCTGTTTCATGAATAGATACTTAAAGTTATCTTCTTGAACAGGAAGAAAGTATAAAGGTGTACTGGTGAGCCCTCCCAGTATTTGGAAAACAGACGAAGTTCCAATTCAGTGTTTTCAGGCATATCTGGATTTTAGTGGGATCTGATCTCCTGACTACCATGAGGGGAAGATTGTTTAAATGTGCTAACTTTTGATTAAAATATAATTTATAAGTCTAATTTTTTTTTTTAAGGAAACCACTGGTGAATCTTAATGCCCAGGTTCTCTGCTTTGGTAGGTATGCTCATTGAAAGAAGTGTTTATTACGTCTGATTGGATAATGTTCTGTTTACAGTTTTTACACTATCTACAGTAACTATTTACAGTTAATAGCTAGAGCAGACGTAGGCATGGAGAAATTTTAAGTTTGCCGTTGGCATCCATTTAGCTAATACAGTATGGGGTAGTTGTTGCCACTTACTCACACAGCTTTGGCTTCCCAGAAAGCGACTTAGAGCATTATAGAGATAATAAGGTCTAAAGTGTTGGTACTGAAAGCATCCTGTGGTGAGATGCTTATTTTATTAATTTTGGCAAGTTACTGATGTATTAAACAATTACTGAAGTGTTTAGCTTTCTTGAGAATTGTTTCCCAAATATATCAAGGATGGGTTTATGATGTAATACAGTATTTTTCAGAATAAACAAGTTACAGTTATGTCATGTGTTGCTGTTGCATTATGAACTCTCAGTTTTTCTGTATGTAAAGAAATCTTGTTCTCTAGATATTTGGATGTTTTGCTCTTAATAAGTTACTGTTCTGAATTTTGAATATGCTAACATTCTTTGGATGCTGGTATTTTTATAGGATATAGTCAAAGAAGGAAGAGAGCATGAACAAAGTAAATATTATATATATAAAAAAAAGACTTTGCACTTGAAAAGACATTTTGGGTGCATTTGCAGATCAGGTCTTTGTGCATTTTATCAGATGTGTCTCTCTAACATTTTTTTTTGTTTTTTCCAAATATTTTCCAGATTTAGGCCTGTTGCTTCCAAATTAGCTTTCAGCATGTGAACCTGAGAGCTGGCAAGAAGCCTTATAAGGCACAGGGTCTGGCAGAATGTTTATTTGGAGGATTAGGGTCTGCAGTCTTCACAACCACAAACTCAGATATGTTTCAAAGCCAGATAAAAAACACATCCTTATAAAAAAAACAGATGTTTTTCTCTTACAAGAATGTAGATGATTTTGACCTCTTTAACAATAAGTAGGAGAGAATCAGCTATAGTCACGCAAACTTGCTGGTACAGCAGGGTCCTGTAGTACTCTTCTACAAAACTTTGATTTCTATGACTTTCCAATGTGTAATCCTTTTTGCTTTTTGTTCTTTCTTTGGTGCATACTGTCTAAAAAGTACAGCTTTCTGCTTCATAGGTTGAAATATGCTGAAATTGTGAGAAAGATGAATGAATTCATGACATTCTTTTGTTTCAATTTTGGAGATTTACAGGGCTAGCTGTTCGCAAATCATAATGATGTATAAATGTTATGAAAGTAAGATTCCAAAAAAAAAAAAAAAAAAAAAAAAAAACAAACTCAGAAAAGATGTCTTACAATTCTAGGACACAGATCTCAACGGGATTAGGTGTCATTTCAAGTAGCAATATAGTTGCTAAGTTTTTATTGAAAATGACTTTCTGACAAATCATCTTTTATATGATCAGTGAAATAACTAGCTAGCTAGCAGAGATTTCTTGTAGCCTCATGGCTGCAGAAGTCTGATTTCCACAAACTTAGTTGAACCAACTGATTATACAGCTATGTGGGTTCAGTGGTCTTGATTAATATGAGTAGAAATGTTCGATAGGATATGATACGAAGACATGAATATTTCATCATTGCTCTTTAGGGGGAGTAATGGTTTTCTGATAATGGAACACTTACCTACTGTAAGCAATTTTCAAGGAACGAATTAATTTAACCAAAATGAATTAGCATCTTTAGGAGTATGATAATTTTGTCTTGAGTTCAGACACAGGTGTTTTTCAGCTGTGAATAGCCGTATCTCCACTAGCTGCAAAATGGCAGTTGAGTGAACTAAATGGAGCTCTGCTTGTTGACATGCTCATAATTTGTCTTTCTCATTTCTATTAGCATGTTGCTTAACATGTGAAATATGAGATACAAATTCTTGTTTTTAAAATATGAAATAAGAATAAATTGAAAATGCTGACAGCAAAAATATATCTGTTTTTATTTAGGGTCTCTTTTTTAAGGTAGATGACCATCCTTATTTTGCTTAGAGCTCAGAGATGGATTCATCAGAAAGATCAACAATTAGAAGTGAACAAAAATCCAGGTAACTAATGTTGTGAAGGTTATTTTATAAACTTGTTTGTTAATGGAAGTTTGAAAAAATAATTGAAATATGTTTTTGAAAATTGGAAGTGAGAATGGCATCATGCTTGAAAACTTGAAAGAGTCCTTTGAAACTGTTTTTTGTCAGTGACCATGTGCTTCATACTCAGTTGAACTGTTTGTGAGAAATAAATAATATACTTGCCTAGAGGAAGCAATTTGTGCTGAATGTAGCAGGAAGGCATGGGGGATTATCTGTGAAATTTTTTTTGTAGGTATTAGCAAATTTATCTACGTGTTTCTTAATTGCTGTGTCTGAAGCCATTTCAAGTTAAACATTTTAATTTTTGCTAAATAATTTCAGGATATTTTGAAACAAGAGATTTAAAACATTCACGTTGCTGGATTAGCAGGAGTTAACATTTGGTAATTTTTAAATTTAAGCAAATTCTAAGGTTCTCTGTAGTAAAAACATGGTTTGAATGTATTTTTCACTTCCTATCCTATAGGAAGAATAAATAGGAATAAAAGATGTTATTTTTTCTAAATAAATAAAAGTTTGATTCTTTGAAATATTGCAGATATTCCCTTTGAAATAGTTCTTACTTTCTAGCATGTGCATATTTAGTAGATCATTGGGCAGTCCTTGGTACAAGGATGTAATGCTTTTTAAAAAAAAAATGTTAAGTTGAAATAGTTGTTGGATAGCTGAGTAGACTGATAACTAGTGATTATCAATTTGGTTCTACTTAAAGATACTGATTTAAAGTCGTTGCCATCTTATAGCTATTTAAATTAGTTGTATGCACATAAATCTGTTGTCCATTTTAGATAAGTAAACTGTTCTGTTTTTTCATTTTCGGGAATGTTCTGAACTGCTGCTAATGCTACAATTCTTCTGTATAGAAATGGAAGACCCAATTCCTTTGGCTCTTTAGTTTTGAACAAGCATTAATAGTTCATACAGACTACTTGTGTCAGGCATGAGATCTTCAGATAAGATAGAAGCACTGTAGAAAATAAAGATCTTTCTTTTTTTTTAAGAAAATTCTTAAAAAGTCTAATAAGAAGGCAGCCTCGAGACCTTCTTCTGGTAATTGGAACTGGAGTAAGTGCTGCAGTAGCACCAGGAATCCCAGCACTGTGCTCCTGGAGGAGCTGCATTGAGGCTGTCATTGAAGCAGCTGAACAGCTGGAGGTGCTTCATCCAGGGGATGTTGCTGAGTTTCGTAAAAAAGTGATCAAAGATAGAGACCTGCTTGTAGTTGCACATGATCTCATCAGGAAAATGTCACCAGTGAGTATATATGAAGCTTATATCAACTTCTAAAATTATTATATCTTGTTATCGACCAAAATTCTCATCATCTTTCTGAAACTGGAATTTTTGCTGGGATGGTAGTCTAATCATGGTGCATTTTGGCAGAAAAATCCTTGTTTTTGATGTAGGTAAGCACAGTTGACTTTTAAACACTTTTACCAGTGGGATGGTTATTATTGTAGGATAGAATAGCCCTTTAGAAGATAGAGAAATCAGGATGTTAATTTATAAGATGTGTTATATATATATTTTTTAAAAAAAGTTATTTTATTAAACATTTGAAATAGCAAGCCGTACTTACTCTAGCAGTCTGGTCTGACACTGTTGACTAGTGACATCAGGACTCAATTGAATTTTGTCAGGATTAAAATGTAGGGTGATTACTTATCTTTATAAGTAAATTCTGCACATTAAGATAAAATAAAGGGTATATATGCCTATATAAATATAGGTAAAAGATATATCTTACCTTTTAGTATACTGCCAAACTTAGAAGTACTCTCTGTATTACTGCTGCAGAAGTGATGATTATTTACTCAATGTATGATTTCTAGTCTAGCTGAAAAGTGTTGGAAAAGATTATACTTTGTCATAATTAACACAGGCAAGAGTCTTGACTGTTAAAAGATTCTCAGCAATATTGCCCTGAACTGAAAGAGGAATTTTTAGCTCTGATGGCTCAAACTAGAGATATCTTGAAAACAGTAGTAGACTACGACCCTACTGATAGCCCTAGATCACACAAACTTACTGCTGCTGCAACTTATACTTCACTGAAGTCCATATGTGCTCAGTCTCCTAACCATTGACTTTTAGGTCCCAGAGGTTTTCAGATTGTATTAATAGTTTTGCCAGGTCTTTTAGTTGAAATAATTATAGTGATGTACATACTGCTAAGCTGTAGGATGTGTTCAGCATTTTGAAATACATAAATTTTCTGTACAGAAGAAGTACGATAACTGAGTCCTTTTGGGAGGAGTCTGCATGTGTATTGTTAGGTTTTGCAGCACATAAAAAGATGAAGAAACTTTTTTTTTTCTTTTTTAATCCATTGGAGAGCAAAAGAAGAAAAAAAATCTCTAGTAGTAATATTCCAGTCTCTGAAATTAGGAAGTGACAATGTTAGCATGCTAACTACTTTAAAAACAAGAGAAGTGTATTGGGAGAAGTGGTGTTTCCGTGTGGTTATGCTAGCAATAATACTGGGCTTGTAAACAGGTTTCTGGTATGTGTAAAACAGTTTGATGACTAGGAAGCTTGTACATTTTTTTAGAATTGTTATGTGTTCTGTCTATTTCATCAGATAGATAGGGTAAATGCAGCCTCTACTTTTAGATAAGTGCACCTCAGTATTTCTATAGAAGTGATGGAGTGAGGGGCCGATTTTTATGTAGCAAAATACTGCAGAGATTTGCTTCGTTGTACCCGTTCTGCAAACTTTTTTCAGAGAACTAGATGATAGTATTTTGAGCTATAATTGAAGGCAAGAGCACTTGAATAATTTGAAATTAAATGTTGATATTTCTATGTATTCAGCCTTCTATGTTTTATATACTACCTGAGCTCTCAAAAACTTACACAATTCTCCTTTAAAAGAAAAGCTTTGGCATTAAATAGGCAAATGTTGTGGGTTTCCAATTGAAGGCAATTATAATGGTGCGCATGATATTTATGAAGTGTTTATCTCTTTTCATTCTTCAGCGTACTGGTGATACCAAGCCCAACTTCTTCCAGGATTGCTTAATGGAGGTGTTTGATAACTTAGAGCAACATATTCAGAATCCTGTTGTTCTGCAGTCAATTCTAAGACTAATGGAGAGAGGCACAATGGTCCTGACTACAAACTATGATAATTTACTTGAAATATTTGGTCAGCAACAGAGTAAACCTATGGAATCTTTAGACTTGAAAGATAAGGATAAGGTATGATGAGAGTAGTAAAAATGTTCACACTTCTCATAAGAGAATGCAGTTCTTATACTTCACTGGAAGATTTTGGTATTTAAAGAAAACTGTCAAAACTTCTTACTTTGTAAAGCTTGCCTATAAAGAAAGTAACAGCAGATAGATGATATCTTGGTGTCTCTTTGTTCTGAACTATCTGATACAGTTTATCAAAGATCACAGTAACACATTTATTAACTATCCTCCCTGCTGCCCTGGGAAAGAGAGAAACAATTTCATCCACTTAAATGAGGTAATTGTTACAATCACAAATACGATTTCACCTAGCAGGTAATTTAATTAATTTGTCTGTTCATATCTTTTCTGTCAGTTTTGCTAGAACTTGCTTCTTGCTTGAATGCTTGTTTAGACCAAAAATCTCAAAATACCTTCAATATCAACAATCACTTCTTGTATAATTTATTTTAATTATTATAATAAAGTAGTAATTATAACTATATCTTGCTGCAGAAAAGTTTGAGAAGTAACTTTTGCTTTAGGTGGTTTTATATGTTAGGGCACCTGTATATTTTTGCAGTATTTCAATAGTATAGCATAATGAAATATGCATGGCTTTCTTTAGGTTCTTCAGTGGGCGAGAGGCTGTATAAAATATGGAGTTCTGCATATTCATGGCTTGTATACAGATCCTTGTGGAATGGTCCTAGATCCTTCAGGATATAAAGATGTTACTCAAGATCCTGAAGTAATGGTTTGTGTGATCTTTATCTTTTTTATTTTTTTTTTATTTTTTTAATGCTTTGCCAAACTGTTTTGTTTTAGTCACTGCACATGTATTACTTTAGGCTAAGGTCTTGTCAGATCGTGTAGATTAAATAACTGAGACTCAGATAAGTAGCAGTACTATTCAGGAAGCCAGCTATGTTGCTGGGGCAGTGTATGTTCTTGTAAACTGCTTCTTGGTAAGTCACAATCAAAATCCCCAGTTGTATGTCATAGTTTTGAAGTTCTTTGTATTTAACTCAAGAATATTGGCCACAACACTGCATTTGAAGTTCAGTGTGGATTAAAAATGTGTATCCAAATTCTGTCAGCAGTTCAGTGTGTTAGTTAACTGATGCTAGTACAAGAGTTCTTCACCACCTGATTTTTTTGGATGCCTTTTTTTGAAAGGCATAAGTTGTTACAAACGCTGGATCCTGGACTTAACATCATGTCTTAGGTATTTTGAAAAGTCAAACATTTGGTGAAGAATATTAATTTTCCGTATTTACATATCAACCCAACAGGAGTGTACTGTTCTGTCATTATTACTCTTTCAATGTAAAATGCCCTTACTGGAAAAATTTACATATTTACTTAATTTTGGATTGTGACTGATCTTTTTTTTTTTTTTTTTTTTTTTTTTTTTTTCAGTATGTGTGTATTTGTGGAATCATTACTCATGATGTATCAGTTTGTCCTGATTCTAACAAATTCTTAATTAATTTTAATATTGGTGGTTGCTCTGTTCTTTTTTAAAAAGCCAGACATATTTCAAAAGTTGCCAATTTTGCCTTTTGTTTACTTAAGTAAATAAGGTTTATGTTATTCTCTTGTGTGTTAAATTTCTTAACAGGAAGTTCTTCAAAATCTGTATCGAACGAAATCATTTCTATTTTTGGGCTGTGGAGAGACTCTGCGTGATCAGATATTCCAAGCTCTTTTTCTTTATACGGTAAAGAATAAGGTGGATTTAGGACATTATATGTTGGTGCTTAAAGAAAATGAAGACCACTTTTTTAAGTTCCAAGCAGATATGCTTCTGCATGGAATAAAAGTAGTGTCTTATGGGGACAGCTTTAACCAATTTCCAGAGTACGTACAAGACCTGACTGCTCAAATCTGCAAGCAGAGAAGCCCAGGTAATGTATTCTCTTTTAATTGGAAAATTTTGATTGTTCAAATATGGAACCCTGATAGTATATAATCAGAAGTTGGCCTGAGGTGTTTACCTTGTGTATGTAGCTAATGGTAGGCCTGTGCAAGATCTCTACTTATGAATGGCATGCAGAGTTGCAACACATGACAAAACTGCAACAGATTTTTTTTCTTTAGAGTCTTGAATTCTTGTGAATTTAACCTTTAATTCTGAATTCATCTTTTTATTGTTAGTATTTGGTTACTTTTATTTATGTTTACTTTTATTTATGTGTATTTTTTTTGTCTAGACTAACCCATTCATTACCCACTATCACATTATGTGAAATACCAGTAAGAGGCTGGAAGAACTGAAGGAATTAACTCACAGGATCATCTGAGTAAACCAAAATATTTGTGGCATGATTAAGCATAGAGTGGGAGAACGAAAACTGAAAATCTTAAAGGATGTAAACATACATCCAGTAGCTTACATAAGACTAATTGGGGATAAAAATTGAGTGGATAAAATAGAAGAGGTTGTGGAATAATCTGTCGTTTGTGAGAGTAAATGCCATTCTGTACAGGACAGTTCATATTAGAATGGGAAATAACTTGGTATCTATGCTGTAGGTAACAGTTCTGCCCTGAGAGGGAACTAAATTGTACCTATTAGATCTCTCTGCTCACTTTTTTTTTTCTTGCATCCTGTGATATCTCAACTCAAAAAACCTCTTAGGAGTAACAGTAAAGAGTTTTTATACAAAGAACAGGGAAAAATGGCAACTGGGTGTTGAAATAGGGGAGGGAGATTTCTTTAATGCTCTCCCATCAAGGACAGTTCTACTGAGGGCAATCCAGAGAGTTGAGGAAAATAAAGAGAAAATTACCTTGGGAAGAGTATTATTTCCCAGCACTTTTTGATCAACAATGCCAGTGGAATTGTTTTGACTATAAGTACCTGAAGGGAGGGTGTCAAGGGAACGGGGACAAACTCTTTTCAGTTGTCCCATGTGACAGGACAAGAGGAAATGGGCAAAAACTGAACCGCAGGAAGTTCCACCTGAATGTGAGGGGGAATTTCTTCACTGTGAAAGTGACAGAGCCCTGGACCCGGTTGCCCAGAGAGGTTGTGGAGTCTCCTTCTCTGGAGATATTCAAAACCCATCTGGATGCAACCCTGTCTAACATGCTCTAGGTGACCCTGCTTGAGCAGGGGGGTTGGACTAAATGATCTCCAGAGGTCCCTTCCAACTTTACCGATTCTATGACTAAAATTCTTCCAAAGTGGTGCATAGGAGGAACTTTCTTCTTGCCCTCCCACAAAAGATTGCAGGTAAGTGCCTGATTTCCGTAAGTGGATTAAACATTTAGACCAGATTAAGAGTTTTTCATTCATGAAGGCTAGAAAAACTTAACATAGTGCTTAGGTTGCAGAATGTTTGTACAGATGTATAATATACCTAAAAGTATGTTGGAGTGCAATACCAGACATTGATACAGTCAACCTCAGCCTGCTAGCTGTAGGCTGTAGGCTGTACTGCTGTTGATTTACACACTATCTAAAACCTATTGGAGTATCTGTTTTACTGCAGAGCAGCCACTGATCTCAAAACAGCATGGAAGATGTATTTAATTAACCTCTAAATACAAAATAAAAAGAGATATTAATGCTGGAAATTACTTCATCATGCTGCAGTGCTGCCAACATACAGAGTCACCCTTCTTCATTCAATGGGATTACTAACTGGCATAATACTTGCAGGAGGAGGGATCTTATTCTGAATTCAAAATTTTGATCTCATTTGAAAGTCAAGAGCTCAGTAAAACTGGATGGCTGCCCTTTAGGTTACCCAGCTGCTGGGTTTCACTCTTTTGTGTTTCCTTATTGTTTTGTAAAAGCAAACGTCTCTGGACTTTCCTGTGAAGAATATTTTACTTTAATCCTTGTTTTGCTTCCTGCTAACAAACTTTCAGTGTTTTCTAACTATATGTAAAAATATTTTTTTTCAAGTTAGAGCTTATTTACAAACTAATGAGGTTATAAGGTAGCATTTTGAATTTAAGCTTCATGTGTCTCAGTTGTTCTTAGTAGACTTCAGAAAATTTTATTTTTCAGATTCCTTAAGACAGTGTTAATGCGCTGTCCTTTCCTTTTTGACAGTGCAATGCTACGCCTCTTGTCTGTTAAATACAATATCAGAGTGTATTGCCTGGGCCTTCTTGAAAGTAAGCTGAATGCTGAATTTCTGGATAGCATGTTGCACTAATTTGCTTGCATTCTTGCACAGACTAGATCATTTTACTAGGCGTAGTGTTAGAAAAAACTCTTTCAAAAAAAATAGCACAAGAAATTTGTCAAAACGGTTATTTGAAAGAAGTGCAACCTTGCCACTCTGGGAGTTTTCAGAAGGTATAATCTAACTCTTGGATGCTAATTCTGTTCCTGTTTCACCCTCTCTAGATGCTGACCAAGTGGACAGCACAACACTGTTGGGTAAACCATATTCTTATTTTCTTAGAAAACCTTCATAATCTCTAGTAGGGATGTAAAAATAGTCTTTTATAGAGTAATTAAGTGATTATTATGCAGAGCCCTGATTTGGCTGTGAAAATACACTTAGATTCTTTATTTACTCTCTCATGTCTTTCTATATGTTAATAGATAACTGGGGACTTTCATCTGTCAGTAAAAAACGACATAATGGAAGAGTTCCAGCATGCGTATGAAAAATGATTTGTGCTGACAGGTTAATCTAAACTAAGAACTCATGGACACGTACATGGCTATTTAGAATGTTTTTCCTTAAGAGAGCGTAGAAGAATGAATCCCAAACTTAAGCACGTAGTACTGAGGATGAATTTTTTGTAAAGCATTGCTCAGTTGTCTTTGTGATACTTGCTAAATTAGCGTAATTTCATTTAGAAGAAACACGTCAAAAAATGTACTGCTAAGATCTTTGTGCTGCTGCTATAAATAATACCAAGATTATTATGGAGAAAAATTGTGTGAAACAACCTTCTTTCGTTATTGTAGAAAATGCTTTTTTGTTTCTTTCAAACAATGAAAAAATATGAAAGGACTGAGACTTACGGGCAGATGTAAATTCAGAAATTACTTTTGTACTTCCAGTTAGATTCTAAGCTTCTGTCTCTTTCAGATGAGTTTGTAATCCCCTTTTTTTCAGTAAAGTACAGTTGGGTATCACTGAAGAACAATAAATCACACTTTTAAGCACAACTTGTTCCACTTCCACTTAACATAGAACTCCTTTACTAACTTATCCAGTAATACCTTCTGTAAAAGTAGGCATAGCATCTATTTTACTTGTACTCTGGAATATGTAAAAACTAAAAATTAGAATGATTCCTTAGCACAGATTTGCAAAATACTCCCCCGTCCGAGTCTGGAATTTTAGGTGATAGACTATAAAAATGAATGCAAAGGAAATACCTTTAAAATCAGGATGTCCATCTTTGCTGTTTCTATTTCAATATTAGTTCATACTAGGAATTCTGTTCTCTGAATAAAGGACCCAGATTTTTTTAAAGAAATATCTCTCTTGTGAACTTAACAGGCAGTATCACATGAAAGTAAAAATATTTTTCTTCTAGTTTTCTTCAAAAGGCAGCTGTATAATGAACTATTTCCTGTTTCTTATGTTAGTCCTAGAGCTCAGTGTTACCAAGTTTGAGGTCACTGACCTGAGGGTACAGACTTTCAGTAGGCAGTTAGTGTAATAAATCAGAATCCAAGTAAAAGAATCTCAGTGCACCGTGATTGTTTATTTTTGTATTGGATGCTTGTAATAAAAAGTACACAAAATACATGTGGAAGAAATATTTTAATGTTGCTACATACAACTATTTTTCTTCTCTCTCCACAGGAACTTCATGTGTGGACTGTGCTAAAAGGAAGTTAGGAGAAAATGGCATTGATCCTCCTAAGAGAATCAAGCAGTGAGATAATGGTATACCCACTATTCAATGAAAAAGCAAAAACTTTTTGAAAGCAGATGTTTTATATGAGCGTGGAAAGTTTTGAGCTATTTCCATGTCAAAGTGGATTTAAAATTGCTTATCTTACATCCTTAGAAAAGAAAATGCTAAATGGGGAATGCATGTCAAGTTTGAGAGGCACACTGGTTATTCTCCATGCAGTTCCAAACTACTCTGTGTAGTACTAAAGCTGTATGTGCTGGGTCATTTAGAAGCAGATGCAAGTTTTATCTGGCTGTGCTTGTTCAAGCCCACTGGAGGTCTTGAGACTGTTGAAATTTAACACTGAGCTTGTATCAAGGTTTGAGTAGAGTGCTGTGAAGTCACAACACAGATACTTGAATCTGCCTAAAAAATTACTGTTGGTATACCTGAAATTATCTGTTAGTGGCCTTTAAAACGAGTTTTTTTCTAGTTCATCAGCTGAATCTCTGCTGTACTGCATTTAGGCAGCTGAAAGAAGCTGAAATCTTCAGGGGTCTGTCAGCACAAGCTGTTTGCAAGATTCAGATCTAGAACTGCAGGCTGTTAGGAATTGCTTTTCTATGTTTATAGAGCCCACATCACAATAACATGCTTGTCTTTATGCTTGTAGCAAGAGTATTCATTTTCATGTTTGTTTTTAAACATGAGATCACATGGCGGAGAAAAGGATATAATAGAAGAATACCAACAAAGACAGACATCCAGTATATGCATTGGGACTTACTGACCTATTTGCTGTGTATTTGTATGAAAATATCCTAGTGTTTGAACTGTAGAATAGGCTGTCAAAATCCGAGAGAGCAGATACAGAATAGCTTTAATACAGCAGAATTAGGTTAGTATCTCATTATGTATCTGTATACAGTGTTCAAGTTTGACTTTAGTGGAACTGCTCAAATGGTTAGTTAGGCACTCTTAAGTATCTCTCCAAGGTAGTTACATCACCTAGCATTGAGCTGTCTCAGCACTACCCTACCAGACTTGCTTCAGTTACTAATGCCAACACCTGAGATCCTCTGAAGTCTCTCACCATAGTGTCCACAGGAGAGCATGTCCAGGGCCCTTCTTGTTCTGATGCTGGCATGTTTTTATCTGGAGGTTGTGGAGGCTGCCCTGGTCAGGTTTCTCTTAGGTCCATCTCTTACGGACTTGACCTGGGAACACACTGATTAAAAGAGGTTTTGCATGGAGGATGAGCTAGAGCTGTCAGATGACCTTTCTGTCAGACTTGTAGCTGCTGTGCTAACTCTTCACTCTCATGTCACTGATGGAATTTCTGCTTGTTCTCTAGTTGTATGCATGCAAGCAAAATGATATACTTGAAGATGAAGTGAAGGCTTCTTTCCGGACTGATTACTACAGAGATGTTATATTTCTTTGTGATGTGAGAAGTCTTTGTCCCTGTTCTGAAGTAGGCAAAGTTCTGAAGATACTTTGCCTGGCTAAGCAATCTAAACAGTGTGTGTGCGCTGGCTCTTTATCTCAGAAGAAAATACACCTGTTGTCTTTCAGGATCTACAGTCTATATTTTGGCTTTAGTGTATGATAGAACTGCTGAGGAGCTCAGTGTAGGTCTTGAAGGTTAGGCTGTGTTTTATGAAGTTAAAAAGCAAAAGCATAATGAAAATAAACATAGGCATACTCAAACCCTCTTGCCACAGATCACCTTTAAAGATTGTCTTGTAGCATTAAGTACAGCATCATCTGCAAGATTCTAGCCTGTAAAATTTGCTTGGTTATTTTAATAAGTGTTAAGTTAAGCTGCCGGTCTTGATGCTGATGAAACTTAGAAAATGTAAACTGACATAAACTGCAACTCAGTTTGTCTGATGAATTTTGCTATTACACTTTTAAGACCCTGATTATTGCCATTATTTGGCTCCTTCCCTAAAGTCAGGTAATATTTTGTGCCTGGAATCAGACTACGTTAGTCTGGCAAGGAATCGTCCTTGCCTTCTGGTCCTTATGATCAGCTTATACCTAGCACTGGAGGTTCTTCACTTTTGTAAACACTGCTGAATTACAACTTGTACAGTAGTCTTTTCTAACTGAAGTGCCATGTATTTGCACTCTGAAAAGCAGATGAGCATCAGTTTATTTTGGTTCATAACATGTGCATTAAGGAGTATACAGAAATTCCTCAGTGTCTCCCCCTACCTGCCAATCAAGGAACTGTTACCATCTACATACAATTCAGCCATCTTAAGAACAGCATAGCCTTGCAGCTACCTCAGGGATTAAAATATAATCAAAAGGGACAAAATCTCAAATTTGGCTCTTCCATTTGATTCATGTTAAAAGTAACTTGTTTAAGGCTCGATCCCAATTACTACCTGAATAAGGTGAAAGAATTAACCATACAGCTAGAGGTATAAAAGTGATGTTTGCTGGTTCTACTGTAGATTTTTTAATATATTTTAATTCATAATTATTTTTAAATAGGAGTAAGATATTGACTGAAAACAATCCTGTTGACCATTACCATATTTTGCTCCAACTGTGAAAAGAAGTTGATGGGGGTACCTTTGATAATACAATTTTAATAAAAGATTTAAATCTAAGCAAGCCATTCTTGCATACCAGTTAATATATGTATCTTACCTTTCTTTACAGACTGTTTTTTACAGTATTTTTCTGTTTCAAATGGGCATTTTTATAAATGGCTTAAAACCAAAACAAAAATAGAACTATACTCACAGTACACGGGCTGGCATGGATCAAGATTTCTGTGGAAAACATTAGAGGCTGCCCTTCTATTCATCCACTACACTAATACACACATTTTCACCTCTGCCAGTGGATTTGAGATAGGGGACTGATACTAAATGGTGATGAACACTGAGAATAAATAATTTTATTTAAGGAAGTGTAACAGCAACATTAGTATTTAATAAGCATTCATCTGTTAAGTGGATACATGTTACTGACATACAAAACATATGAACAGTAGATAAAGTATTCCCATAGGAACATGTAACATATGTCATTCCTTGCTTATGTAGTAGCACCATGTCCTGTATTGTTCAGTTGTGCACAGCAAGCACAATATAGCATAGAAGTCTAGTGGCCTAAAGCAAGCTAGTATGTGAACATATAATGTAATTATTTAAACAAACATGAAATAAGCAAAAAAAATCCCACACACTTTAACATACACTAAAGTGAAACACAGGCCAGATTAAGAATGATGTTTGAGAGCGCTAGAATCACTTAACCAGCTTCATTACCTTTGCTTCCTCTAGCGCAGCTACAAAAAAAAAAAACCCTCACTGTACTGGAACAGCTGTGGTAAAACAATCTCAACTGCAAACTAATACATATATATATATATATTTTGAGATTGCTAATTGTATGGCATCTGAGTTGCACTTGTTCTGCTCTTCCCACTTTTATGTGGGGTACAACACCTTAAAGGTGGAATTCTTCCAGGTTATATCACTCTTATGGAGAAGCAGTATGAGCTTTAGTAAAATTAGTATTTTCTTACAGTTGTAGTGGACTAAAATCTCACTAGACATCACTAAGTCAGGTGAGACAATTGCTAGATTACAACACCTTGTTTTGTAGAATAGGAAATAACTATATGCAGCTACCACCTAGAGAAATTTTGGAAAGTGTTTGCAACATGCTGCAACTATGGCTTAAGAATTTTTTTTTCTTAAAAAAAAAATCTGTGAAGTCTAATCCTTTGTAACAGCATGTTTTATGTGAACCTGTGGTCCTTTATCTTAAGGCAAATAGTTGAATATTAGTGTGTTCTTTCAAAATTTTACAGAACTGCTTTGTTTGAAAGATAAATGTTTATCTGGTCAAACTTTTAATACCACATCAAACTCAGAGTTGTAATAAATTCAACAACTATTAACAACTATAAAACAGTTGTTATTTTCACATGGCCCTGAAATCATCCACATTTTATTCCAATCTAGAACTGTGTGTGTTCTCTCTTCTTTCATGATCATCCATGTTTGGATATGAAGTAAGATCCAGAGTCAGTACTTGACTGAACATATAGTCATCATGCTGAAAAGAAGAATCACACAATTTAGAACATCTCTGTTACTTGAAATAAGCATTTCATAACTGACCATGAGATATAATAAGCTTGAGTCAGCCAAAGTTATCTGCTAGCCAAGTCATTATCTGTGATTACTTCAGAAGACAAAGTGGTTCAAATCCAACAGCAGTTATGTACGTAATGATTAACTGTAGTAGTTTTTAAGGTGCAAATCAATACTTTAACAAAAAACAGAATTTTGTTAGATAATACAAACTAAGTAGTAATTAATTGTTACCTCTGGACACACTCCAATCAATGCGTCTGCTTTGGAATAAAACTCTTCCTTTAAAGAAATAACTATCATTTGAATCTGTTCATGTGCCTGGTCTCTAATGAAACTTGATACCTTTGGAGAGAAGCCAAATATTTCAGTAACTTAGTTCTGACAGACTTAAATCACACTGATTACTATAATTAGGGAATGATGCAAAAGGAACTGAATTTCATTAGCAGTAGAATTCAGTAATTCTGTTACAAAATAAGCAGGATAAAATGAGGAATAAAACAGTCTAAGACAGCTATTTTGCATGTTCTTAACAGCCTCTCAGATTTGCCCTTTTATAAAAATGCGTATGAAAACAATCTTCACTCCAATGAATAAGGTCACAGAAAAATGTCAGTGCCAATGAAAAATATTTAATATAGTTAATATAATTTGGAAGGTAGGTGAAAATTCCTGAGTAAGAGAAAAAAAGAAAGTGAAATGGCTGTTGCTGGTTGTATGCTAAGATCTTAACTATACATTTTGCTGCAAACAGTATTTTCTTCGCTGAGGTACAAAGTGAAAGACAAAAATTAAGCTATAAATTGGAGGCTAAAGAAGACAATATTCCACAATGGAAATTATATGCTGAATAAAGAAATATATTTTTTAAGTTAAGAGTTTTGTCTGTACAGTTTTATCTGGCACGTGTGATAGAAGGTAGCTGGATTTAACCAGTTACAAAAATGAACTTTCATTAAAGTTGTTAATTTGAAGGTGTAATTAAATTGTTGGAAACTGTTTTAGTAAATCCTTAAACAGAAAAAATGGAAAGAATAATTTTATTTACTCTAAGCAAATTCTCTGGATACCAGTAAGTACTAGCAACAGTATTTCCAAATGGTAAATTATACCACATATATCATTTTGCTCACTTGCAATATTTAATTTCTCTGTCTCAAGATTTTGATGCTTTCCAGTAATACGTCATCTTATAGATATGGAAAAAGATACGAAAGAGCAGAGAAACATTAAGTTAGTTCTTCTTGCAGAGCCTTGCCATTTTGATTTTGTTCGTACTACAATTTAAGACATTTGTCATGCATGCTTAAAGAAGAGTCTAACTCTCCTCCCAACAACATGTAGAAAGCTAATTAAAGATTTTCCTAGGAAATCACTGATTTGTCACCGAGTCATGTAAGCTGATTCTTCAGCTATATTAGAAATCATAGGCCTTATCACAGGTTTCATGGTCCTTGTCACTCATATAAAACAGGCAATCAAGTCCTCTCCCCTGTCCTAACCCCACACTGGAAGCATTACATATGTAATTTATAGTAATAATATGAAATATATATGATCTGTAATATATATATAGAGAGAGAGCACTACATAATCTATTTGTAGTATGTATTATGAGAAGAAAAGATAAAACTGTGAGAGGAGCACTAAATCAAATAGGAAATAATGGGCAGTGGCTATGCACCTATTATGCTTAAACTATAATAGATACAGGCATCTTCAGTAGTGCAGGTTGGGCAGAAGTCCAATTCAACTTCATAGGAAGAAGCTCAACAGAAATGCCAGATTAGATTGGTTGCAAGAACTGAACTAAAAGCTCAATGCAGACTACTAGGGCAATTTTAGGGTTAACCCTCATGAGTAGTATAATTGAGTGTGATAGCTCTTTGGCATAATATTTATGGTTTTATTTTTGTAAGTACATATTAGACCAGCACTTACTATACTCTCTCTGTTAATAGTCTGTACTCTCTTGAATATACAACTTGAAAATGTACATTATTGAGCTGCTTCAAATACAGTATGGTACTTTTAAACTGTAAAAGTATTACAAACTGAAAGTTACAAGCCTAGAAACCGTTCAGCCAATAACGATGCAAGAGGTAATATGAGTGTCTTTTGGAAACACTTAGTGTGGTAATGAATGGGATTTTTACCTGAAGTAAATTGATCAGATTTATGATAGGTTTTTAATTAAGAAATGAAGTTGCATAAAAAAATTGAGGTTATTCTTTTTTTATAGCATTCTGGAGAGGAATGCTGCTTAGTATAGTCGCAGGTGTAAAATGGACATCTCTTCAGTTGTACGTGGCATTGAAGCCCAGAGCTTCTCACAAAGCTACCAGGGGTCAGCAATCTCCAAGAAGGAATTCTATCTGACAGGCACAAACAGTGCACCTTCCCCAACTTTCTACTGTAGAGGTACCCTCCAGCAAAGCCTCATACTTCACACAGTGAACTCTGTTAGGAAAAAAATATCATTTGTTGTTTGTAAAACTGTTGCCAATCTTTATTGTTTATATTCCATTTTATCATGATTTTATCGTTATAGTGAACAGTTACTACCAAAAAGAGAAAAAGAAATTGGGAGAGGATTGAAAGAGTTCTTTTCATCAAGCAAGAGTTACTGCAACAAAAATGGGAGTAAGTGATAGCCCTTAATTGGTGTTCACGAAAATAAAATTTTGTAGTCCAAATCAAATGAGTGATTCCAGTGAGAGAATGACTTGATTTTCAATATCCAGACACATTCTTTTCTACTTTTTTAGAGATACAGGATTTCAGGGTGCTTAAAACAAAACAAAATAAATGGAATCAACAATTCACAGATGACCTTCATGTCAAATGGTAGCACATACATTCATGCTGCATACTTTCACACTTCTGACATCATCTCAGTTTTACAATTTGGAAACGTTAAAATATATAGTTAAGAATTTAAACCTAATGTTGGTCAAATACCTCAAAGTAATTATTTCTGTCACAAATCTAGTATATTTTGAAACAGGTTGAAGAGTAATCAGTATCTTCTTTTTTTCTGCAAAAAGATACTATTATGTTGTTGTAGATTAACAATAAAGTGAAAGTGATAAACTTACTTTATCAATGTTTGTGTTATCCAGGGCAGCATCTATCTCGTCTAAAATGAAGAAAGGTGCGGGACGAAAGCTGTGAAAGAAAATGCATTATTTTGCATGTAGATGCAAAAATGTTTATGCTAATAAACATTCTAAATACTCTGAGATCACTTTATCATAAAATTCTGTTAAGAAGTAACAGCAGGGAAAGAAAGGATTTTTAGTCAGTGTTTGAATACTGTATTAGCAGATTTTCAACACATTGAAATGATAAATTCAACATTCAAAATGATAAATACAACACTGTCTTTCTGCCGCTTATGTAGCGATACATTCAGATGATATTGTAACATCTCTTTTAACCTGTAATTATCTTTTACCTGTGTATAGCAAATACAAGAGCCAGAGCTGCCACAGATTTTTCACCTCCTGACAAGCTATCCATTGGCATAAATCGTTTTCCAGGAGCCACACAGTTAAAGCCAATACCTTCCAGATAAGGCTCCTCAGGATTTTCAGGACTAAGGAATGCCTAGAAATGCAAACATTTCATTATTAATAGTAACGTTTATAAAATTGTTAAGATGGATTTTTTTTTTAAGCTTAAATTCTAAGATAGTGTTCAAACTGGTAAGTTAACTTCATTTGTAGCAAACACTTGTTCATCCATACTGAAGAGTACCACTGTAAAAATTCCCAGCAAATCAGTCCTTCCTAATTAAGTAGGACCCAGGAGGCTAATTAGCAAAAAATCATTTTAGAAACAGATTAACGTATCTGTTAGTAACATACTTTTAATTAACAAATAAACCTGATTTTATCAGCTTTTTTTTTTAAAAGCTTAGATTTAGTTTTCCCTTTTGTAAGTAAATACACGTACAAATTTTTTTTTTGGTGAAAAGTTAATTTTACAGAATCTAGCATTACATTGCTAGTGTATTTCATACTATCTGGAGAAAGATTTTAACATGTACGCTTTCTGTATAGCTTGTATACTGGTTCCTATGCCCCCACATTGGAAGTACTATTTGGAATGGATGTTTACCAATCTATACTAAGTGATGCATAGTTTATTCTTCCCATTAAAGAAAATAGTCTAATAACATCTTGTCCCCTCTGCACAAGTTGCTACAGATAGAAATTTCTGTAGTTTACTGTCCATTTCATACAGGTTCTGTCAAGTCATAGATACAGTGAAAGAAACAAAAAATGTTTGTACTTTGATTTAAAGATCAACCTCTGTTTACAACCTCTGTTGTAAATAGTTCTGGAAGTAAAATGCAGTGCTTGTAACACAGAATCATAGAATTTGTTTTGTTGGAGGGATGCATATTTTCCTCTTTTTCTCTGCTAAGAATGCCCTTCATTGCTATTGCAATATTCTTCAAACTGTAAACATGGGAAGTATATGTGGCCCAACAACTCCCAGTTGTTGTGTTACCGCATATACTTATGTAAGAGGAAGTTTTGAGATGTACAGACCCTCTTAGCAAATCACTTACTTAAAAAAAATTATCTTCCAGATTACTAGGGTACATACACTCCTTGCTCTTTAAGACATGAATGGAATCACGTTTCTCTTCTACAGAGGAATAACGGAAAAAAGAAAAAAAAGCAGAATCTACCAGTGCATCTGTGTCTGTTCAACATTTTAAGGCATTTTTTAGGTAGTTTCTTTTGAAGTAGTTCTAACACACAATGTGCTGATGAAATAAATTTGACCGAGCAATATATTCATTGCACAATGTCCTCTGCATTAAGAATCTCTGGAAATGAAACTCTATGAGAACTTCCCTATTTTCATGTTAAAACTGTTGGTCACTTAAAGAGTATCTGTTCAGCCACAATCTAGCCCAAGCCATTCCTTAGCTGACCAAGGCACAAATACTCTGACTGCACACAGAGCATTCAGTTAGTTTCCAATGCAGTCAGACTGTTTTCCTTCAGTTACTATGTTAGCACCTACTAGTTTTATCTTCTCAGCTAATTGCACACTAATCTCTCAGCCAGGTTACTACTATGGCTCAAGTCAAGGCACTGCATCACCGACTTCAGAAATAAAGTACCAAAGTACTCATTTTTTGAAATGCATCTGGAAAAAAAAACCTGATCAGCTTTTAGAGTGATGCAAAGTCAAGATCTGCCTAATGTTTAGTCCAGAAGAACAGGTATGTACCCAGTAATTTTGAAGACAGAAATGCTTTATTATCCAGCCCAAATCGGAAGCCAAAAATATAAAGATACTTAAGGTGTTCATTGAATATTCAACTCTGAGTTAAAAACATAAAATCTGAAGATTTAAAAGGGTAAGAACTCAAGCCTGAACTCTTTAAGCATTTAAATATCTATTGAATTTGATACAACAAAAGTGTAAACTATTACAAAGTTTAGGCATTAATACTGAAAGACTAGCAGAGATTAATACCATGGTGACACAATGAAGTTACTGACACACTAAGTCATTGTTTTTATTTAACAGCTATAACAACCTTTAAAACCTCATATAAAATAGCACTGAAATAGTAATTTCATTACAATTTTTAGATTTATTTATACTGATTAAGTATTTTTTTATTACTTGCTATTGCTATACCAGATCTGTAGGCCACTGTTGTTTTTAAGTGAAATGCTTGAATATATTTCACACTTCTGTAATAATCTGCAAGTCTGATAACTATGAAAAGTAAAACTAACCCAAACTATCAGGTTCCCCATTTGGTTAACACTTCAGATGTTATTACTCTCTCTCAGGTCAAACATGGTCTGGCATATTATCTAATCATCTGACTCTTCTGAAATTCTGAAGTCTCTTATTTGTGTAGATTTCTTTTTTCAGACTTGAATCTGTGTTTGGAAACTAAAAATGTTACTAAGTTTTTCTTATCCTAGATAACAAAGCTTGGAGTAGGCTTTCTAAGCCAAGTACCTGAAAATATGACACACCTGAGCACTACTGTTTCTGCAAAGTTTCTTGTAGATCTGATCAATAGCTATGGAGGCATGCTCAAAACACTGGCTAAAAAGCTCGTATCTCCTTTTTTTCACCTGCTCGAATTCTTGCTTGCATATTCTGGCCTCCTTTCTGCTGGTCTCAAAAGCTATGAAAAAAATTACTGAAATTACTCCATAATAAGCCTCTAAGCAAATAACACAGAAGAAATATGTATTGTGTACCATAACAAGCATCAAGGAAAATATTTATTACAGGAAAAAGCTCTAATGCACATACAATCAGCAGAGTTTCCTTCCAGATTTCAACTAAGGGGCCCCAAAAGCATAGAGTTAGCATGTATTCAACCTTCTCAATGCCACATCAATCTGGTGCAATGAAAAAAAAATTTTTTCCTTCTAGTCTTTTCTGTAAGCTGGGTGTCTTAAACAGTACTGCATTTATCTGTTGCTATAGCTTCAGAACTCCCTCTTTTTGGTAGTATATTAACATCTTTAAGGACACCCAATAATTCTGCAGTAATGCTTATGTCCAAGTTACTGACAACATGTACATGTTTCTTCAATTAAACATTTTTATAATTAAAGTCAGCAGTAATTTTTTGAAAATAAGTAAAAATCCTTTATGATGTCATTTGATTAAGAAAGCATCTTTGCTAAACTATGTTATAGCTGAAATTGTACTTCAGGAAAATATTGCAGAGTAAAGTATTTATTAATAACTTTCTTTACGTTATTATTAAAAGATGACTGAGACTAAGGACTTGGGCACAAAAAAAAAATACCTTAATACTTGAAAGGAGGAAAAATAGCAGTGCCAACCCCAGAAATAGGATGTTTAATTAGGGTGAGAAATTGCACAGACACAAAAAACATTAGTAAGAAAGATTCAGTGTTACCATCTATTGATTCTTGGAACTTGTCCCGAACAATCTGCAATTTCTCTACTGCTCTTAGGTTTGGGGCAGCTGTCTTCATTAAAGTATTTTCTTTAGCTTTTATTTCCTGCTGAAGCTGGTTTGCATGAATCTCAATCTCTTTATCAGTCTCTAGCTCCTGAAGAAAAACATACACAGTTTTGCTTTAAGGCCAAGACATTTCAAGACAACAAATGTAACAAATAGTCATGGCTTCAGGGAGAAGTACCCCACTCCTCAATTAGCTTTATTTGGAAAGGCAACAAAACAAGAAACTGTACTGAGGGTTCTTAGTTCTTAAAAATCAGTTTACTACGTCTTAAGCATTGTTCCACAAGACCTTTAAGAACAGAAAGCAAGTTCTATTCAGCCTAGAAGTCTGGGTTAAAATACACCATAGAAGGAGGATTAGCTGGCTTCATTACTTGATTTGTGAAGAAAACCTTTCAAGGTTCTTGAAAAGTTCTTCAAGGCAAGTTCAAATGATGACAGATTTCTACCTTGCTCTGTACACTTAAAATACTGTCCTCTAATGGTCTAGCAGGTCATGTTTTCTCAGAAGTTCTTGTGTCTCTCTCCTTTTTAATCATCATAGCTAAAATAATTAAATGATGAAGGTTAAGTGCCATTCTCTGCAAATGATGTGGTATGAACCCTCCATCAGCCAATCACTAATTTCCAAAATTTTGTGTCATAACCTATACCATTTGTTGAAACTTAAAGGCAGAAGGTAAAAGAAGAGGAAAAGAATAAACAAATTGTATTTACTATTTCTCCATTTCATTTCTATAGCTGAGGTAACTTTTTAAATTAAATTTACTTATATGTGACCTATCAAAAAATCCCATATATTATATTATTGCTATGTATGATCGCAAACAAAACATACACACACACACACACTCTTAGGAGTGCTGTTTTTTTTAAGTAAGTTCAATTTAAAGGCTAGGGTGAAGAATAATTTCAATAAATAAAACATTTCAATCTGTGTTAATTTAAAATTAGTTACCTATAAAATACAATAGATTAGATTAATTTTAAAAAAAAGTTTACCTTCAGGTCTTCTGGTAGGCTGCTGTAGTCTATCTGAATTGCCTCTTCTCTTTCATAGATAGTTGATGTAGTCTGAGTGTCTTCTATTTCAGTTCTTAGCTACAGATACAAAGGACATTCCCGTTCAGAAACATGGAACGGTGAACTTCTAACTATTAAAGCAATACATTAATAGGATGCAAGAAAGAGAGATACTGGTAACAGGACAGCAGGGAAACAGTACTTTTCCACTGATCACTCCCCCCCGCCCAAACCAAACCAAACCAAACAGCATTCCTAGTTAATTAACACCCTCTGATTCTAATAGAAAACGCACCATTTATATGAAGACTAAAACATCTGCCGAATTCAGTTTGAAATTCACATGAAACCGACAGTAATTTATTTGTAACATATTTAAAACAATGAACATATTGTAAGTATGTAAGGTATATATGGAAAGAATTCCTTTTCTCCTGGCAGTTCATTCCCCTTTCAAAGAAAAGCTCCGATATGTGTAAATCAGGGCATTTCTTCCACTCAGCTGGCCTCAGAAGAAATGACTGGCTTCAATTCCTTTTCATAAGCAGAGTATCTTCTGGCCATTGTAAGCTTGGATTCCAAACAACTACTCACTCTTGAACGAAAATACCCGCTGCATATCATTATCAGCCCCTTTCCTATTAAGTTTCTTTCTCAGAACCATTTCCCACTGTCTTCTCAGTGATAGTAATTAGGAATGAGATTTTTAATGCTACTGCCTTCTCCTTGGTTTCATCTCTCTCTCATTCATAAACTATGTTGCAGTTAAGGTAACAATTTACCTTAACAATTTATCTCTAATGATTATCAGTTCATCCTTCCCTTCAAAGACCGCCTCACTGCCTTCAGTTTTCCTTCTGATCCATCCACTTACACCCATGCTCCAACAAAAGTAATTTTCCTAAGGAATGGGTTCAACAAGATTCCTTCCAAATTTGCAGCCCCATTACAGGCCTTTCAAAACACGATAGAAAAATAGGAGAACTAAGAAAACTAATCCTCTGCTACTAGGAATTTTTCTATATTCTAGCCTATCTCTGATTTCTGCGATTATCTATTTCTACATCCAATAAAGGGAGAAAAATGGTTTTAGACAGCATTTATATTACGAATGAATGATTAACTACATCTTCTTTTAACTCATAAACATGCTGTATTTACAGTTCTGACTTGATTGCTGTGTGTCTTTTTACATATGTATATTTGGAATACCCTGTACCAATTTCCTTGAGACTTCCAGAGATTTATGTATTTTGCAGGAATATATTTCAAGTGTGGCCAGGAACACTTGCAAATGTTTTTGTCTACTAAACAAAAATCCTTCGATTGAATGGATAAGGCCTAATTAAAACAAAACACTGACATTATTTTAATATTATTCTATATGACAATCAGCTCTCAAAGAAAAAAAAATTTAAATCCAAGATTGAATGATTGTTCCTTCATGATATGTCTCTTCCATAAAGATTTTAAGTACCTCTACTTCACTGATGTCATCCAGTGATCCAAAGAGAAGATTTATTTTCAAGTCTTGCACTTTGCATTCAAGGAGCAGATTATGTCTTCTTAATCTTTTCTCTTCCAGAGATGTTTCTATTGCTGTAGCTTCCTTTTGTAATTTGCCAGCTTCCCTACACAAAAGGCAGAAAGCTACTAAAATAGCAGCAGCACCACTACCAACAGCATCTGTAGCCATACAGTATGAAAAACATTTACTAAACCACAAGGAGGGCTTTTTCCTCTGTACTCTTTATCAAAAAGGAAGGAAACTGGTACTTAAATTCTTTCATCCTCTTCATTTCGCGAAGTATTCAGAGAGAGATGGAAACCATGTACTATTCTAGCATGCAAAATACAGTCTGCTACTCTGTTCTAAGCTCTTAACTTTACCACAAGGTAAAGACTAGCAGCATAGACATAATTCCAATATATTGCAAGTTCATACTATAGCACGTTCAAATATCCAACCCTCCTAAATACAACAAACATAAGCTCTGTTCTGTTCAAGTCTGCCTCTATGCATGGAGATTTGATCATTTTTAAATTGTCATCAATTACCTTTTCTCATTACTTGAAATGCAGTTGATTCTTTTTAACAAATTTCTTTGATAGCATCAAGTGGCTGCATAAGGCAGAGACAAAATAGTCTCTCATACTGTTAAAATTATGCACTCTAAATGAACTATAAAATGAGTATAAAGTATCCAATTCATGAGCTTATATAAAGTTCCGTAATTTTTTCTTAGCCATACTGTGCCAATATACCATTTTTTTTACAGGTGGTTAAGTTTTAAAAAAAACTTCTGATTAAGAAGCAACACAGGAATCCATCAATAATAAATAAGCATGAGAAAACTGAAATATGAACTACCCCGACACCAGCTGATTTAAAGGCAAAGTTTATGACAAAATAGTGTCCTAAACCTAACAAAGTGCTTTAAGGTACACAGCACTTGACAGGCCTTGAGAAAATGAGAACAATGAAATCAGGAAAAAAAAAATAATTCTTATGAATTGAACTAAGTTATACATTTTAAATGAAAATATGAGATTATCAGCAAACCTAATGTAAACTTTAGGTCATTTTAATAGGGCCAAAAAGAAAGATAAGCTAGTATGCACTTATTAGGAATCAATAGGTATTTATCAGAAATTACAATGTATGCCAACACTAGATATAGTGTTATAGGTAGATAGCCTACCTTATTATGGGATGCTTTCATGATTCTCTTCACTTACTTATAATTCACTATACTGAATTATAAAAACCATTAAACTAATGCATATTGTAATTCTGTTACTATGTCTCTAATGCACCTTTCACAGGAAAGCAGAACAACAGAAATTCAAGCACATGATCACTAAAAATCTGAAAACTATCACATGGATCATTTTTCCATGCATATAATTAGTAATTACCTATTAAGAGTTAATAATGTCTTTCTGAACTCTTCAACTTCGTTTTGGGTTTTTATAACCTCAGATTTATGAGCATTTAATCTATCCTTAAGATGTTGCTGCTCCTCCACAATTTCATTCACACTTTTTAGAAGCTTTTCCTCATCCT